>NC_092560.1:50462971-50771048 GCF_037038585.1 Patagioenas fasciata | reverse complement strand
TTCTATGGCATGGAAAAAGACATTGGCACAGGTGTCTGGAAAAACATTATTATGGCTATCAAAGATGAGTCTAGTTCAAATGAGATTATATTTAGTTTTAGCTCTGTCTTGTGATACTTGTAAAGTCAATATTGGCACAGCATGATGACTTGAAAACTAGTGTGAGTTTATGTGTAGTTAAAGAATCATTAAAATATTCTCAATTAAAGTGAATGAGTCCTGCTCCCCTGTGAATTTCAGTGGGATTTTGTGAACTTGCTGAATAAATCTACTAAACACTCAAACAAAATGGAGTTGTATTACTAAGAGAGTGTAATATGAAAAACAGATACCTATAGAAAAATGAAATGTCCATGTTCCAATTAAAAGCAGAAAATATGATGCCTGACAGTAACTGAATATAAGTAGATAACCCTATAGATATTCTTGTTTATTGCTTTGTTTTCGTATTTGGTTTTGTTTTTTTCTTCACATACAAGAACACAAAGCCGTAAAGCTTGAACCTGATTTTCTCTCTCTTGCTAATCTACTAATTCCATTAGAAAACAGAGCTTTAGCCTCTACTGAGTACAAATAACATACCCCATCATTTCCTATATGTGCCTCTTCTTGAGTGATTTTTGCTGAGACTAGCATCTAGAAGCCATCTACAATCCTCCAGTAGCCGCAGAAATTCCAATTTCTACTCTGGAAGTTTTTACATAATGAGAAGACTCAGCATTGTACCTAGCCCTCTGTCATGCGGTATTGCCAAGTTTGGAAAATGACCTCATTCTTTTAATCTCATCTAATTAAACACACTCAGTTTTCTTGCATTTACTTGTGGTCCTAAGTTTGTTTCTTCTCTTTAATCGTAAACACTATCAGGCAGTGGAGGAAGCCATCAGATCTGAAAGATATGTTTAGAATTAAACATAACCCTTTTTAAAAAAATGAAAGATGAAAATTAGCTGAAGAAAAGTTGCTATTAGAGAATCAGTAATTATGCATTAGAGTGAATTTGTTCTCTACATTTATTTTTCACTCATGAATGACCATATCATAGTAAAGGAATTGATGTAATTTATATCACTGATTTGTTGTTGTGATGTGTGAGTAAAATAACACCTTAATATTTTTTTAAGTTTCAAAAGCTAAATTTTTATGAGCTATTTCAGTTATACAAATTACCAGGGGAAAGTATTCTGTACACTCAGTATTTACTTGGAACCACGCATTCTTATACTGAAATGACCTCAACTTATCTCCCTCATTTGTTATGATTGTTTTGATTCTTTTCTTATTCTTGACAGAATATTTCTAAAACTTGGCCAGCCAGATCTTTAGAAAAGACAGCAGAATTTCCAAGACTTAACTGTGTGAACTTGGTCAATCTCTGGGCCAAGCAGATTCATTTGACTTGTCTTTTTTGGTGACCTTTTGACTTACAGTCATCTGTATTCTGTTCATGCTTTATTTCGTTTTCTTTTACCAGAGAGCACTTTGGAATGTTTGTCATGAAAAGAGCTACATAAATATTAATGTATTGATAGTGTTATGGCTTTTCAAGACTATTTTTCATTTCACAGGTTTTAAGAGCTACAAAATTTACTGACTATACAGAAAATATAGTTTAATGGACTTTCTGAAATGCTCTGAATGAGATAAAATATATGAATTATTAATCCCATGAAAGTCAGTGCTGTCTTGCTTATAGACAAAGTTTTCTTTGCCAAGCCAGAATCTTTTTACTTTTTTTTCTTACTAAGTAAGGCTTGTGATGAACACACTTTAAGCCTCTGGTTTATAAGTAAGCATATGTTCCTAATTGCATCCTAAAAATAGTGATATGAATTCATTTCATGTGCACAGTGTTGTCATCAGGATCTACTTTGAACCTCCAAAAAATACAGAGAACATGGAGGGAGACGTTCATTTGGGATTGTAATTCCTACAGGCAGTGCTAGTAGGCACCATTCATCCCAGAAGGGCAGCTTCAGACTCTGAATGGAACAAGGAGAGCATCCTTGGGAATCTCTTAACTCGGTTTATCCCCCATCCTTTTTTTTCCCAAGACCTGCTATTCCTTGTTTTGGTTTGGTTTGGTTTGGTTTGGTTTGGTTTGGTTTGGTTTGGTTTGGTTTGGTTTGGTTTGGTTTTTGTTTGTTTGTTTGATGTTTTGGGGGTTTGGTTTGGTTTGGTTTGGTTTGGTTTGGTTTGGTTTGGTTTGGTTTGGTTTGGTTTGGTTTGGTTTGGTTTGGTTTTTTTCAGTGGATATTTCGCCATCTGGACTCAAGAGCTAAGTTGAGGCTCATTTATCACACCATGGGAGGGAACCCATCAGAATCAGTAAATCTGCAGCAGACCATCTAATTCAGACTAATGAAAACAAATGGACCTGAAGGTAAAGAATACTCTCAAATCTTAACTCATCCAGCTGTTTTCAAAATCATGAATGTTTAAGCCCCCTGAATCTTAGATAGCCTTTATAAGGTAGCGGCCAGATTCAGCTGAACAAAGTGGAGAATGCCTCAAGCCTGGACTGTTGCCCTTACTTTTGATATGCATCAGTTATCAAGTTTGTATGAACTGAAATAAGTTTTGCTATTAAACCAAGATTCTAAATATTAATGTTTCATGCTGAAAAAAGTCCTAGAAGGTATTGAATCAATGTGGAGCTTTTTTTCCACTGGTTCAACTTCAGCCAATTATATCCACCTTCTCATAGCTCAGTGTCTCTTGTTTCTTCACCCCTACTTACTGTCTTATTCCATCATGGAACATTTTTCAGGAAGCCCTGGTTTCCCTTCACTTTGTTTGTGTGACTAAGGCAGAAAATACTCAGCATGCTCATGCATGTTTCTGAAGCTACAGACCCACACATAATATTCTTCCCTAAACCACCTTCACTCAAAACCATCAGTAATTCTTACTGGAAGCCAACACTAACCCTCAAACTGGGTAAAACTTGAGTAGGCAAGTACTGAGAAGGCTGTATCTGAAAAGAGTCTGCAGCTATATACCGTGCACTATACCATCCATCATCACAGTTTGAATTTGTTGACCTTCGGAGCATAGGGCAAGATTCATCTACTGAGTCAAGTGATTCCCAAAGTCATACTGGGATGTGTGTGATTGCAAGTACCTATTTATACTTTAATCTCTAACCATTCTCTCAGAATTTGTTAGATAAGTGCATTTTAGAAATCAGTCAATAAATAAATATCTCAGACTCACATCAAAGGCAGAATGTATACCTCCCTCTGAGTCATAGTTATTGACAATATTGCATATAACCTAAGACAAATGGCAAGAACTAGTACAGCAGGGTGGGAAGTCTAAGAAGCAGAATTGTGCAGTTATTTCTTTACTCTTCTCATTTTTTAAAAACTGGAAAATACTGCAAGACAATAAACTTGGATGACTCTGTAATTATTTTGTATATTTAAGATACATAGCATCTTTACTTTTAAGCTGGAACAGGATGATGTAGCTGGCTGTAACAATGAACTGTGTGTTTGGTTTTTTTCTACTGTTTTGCTGTTTTTCATGTTATCATGCCCAAGGCTGGAAGCCAGTTACAGTCTGTCTTTCAAAGATCCCTTTTATCATAACAGGATTTTTATTCCTTCTAGCAGAAAAACTGGGCATCTCTTTAAGTTGTTGAACTCTTGTGTTCCATGCTTTTTATCTGAAGGTTCCCTACAGGAAGGGGGAAACCAAACAAAAAACATCAACTATTCAGCTTTAAATTATAGTTGTTTTGACCATATTTAGAACATGTGCAAGAGATAACAGGTGATGTTCAGCACTATACTTGTTTTCTAATACACTTCAAAAAGTTCAATGGTTTGGTTTTGGGTTTTTTTTGTTGGAGTTCTTTTCCCACTGACTTACTAGAGGCTGAATGGAATATGCAATTTGTGATGAGAAATAAACAATAGATACCTGGCTACTGAGAAACGTAATTTTTTTTTTTTCATGGAAGGTGTAAGAAGCATTGCCTTTCAATCTGACTTGTTCCTTCCAGAGCAGACAGACAAGAAATATAAAAAAGGCATCTGTACTTTTCCTTAAAATAGGTGTATTTTTAGCAGTCTCACACAAGCCACAAACACCTAGACCAGAATCTGAAGTGCCTTGTGGGTTAATTTGGTATCTATCCTCGAGGTTAGAGGGGAGAAACAAGTAATGGACTTGCAAGTAATTGCATTATGGATCTGTGCAATGGTACTGAAGCACATTCCCTGAAATACCTGTTTAAAAACAATAATCACAGAATCACAGAACAGTTTGTGTTGGAAAGAACCTTCAAAGGTCATCTAGTCCAACCCCCCTGCAATGAGCAGGGGCATCTTCACCCAGATCAGGTTGCTCAGAGCCCCATCCAGCCTGGCCCTGAATGTCTCCAGGGATGGGGCATCTACCACCACTCTGGGCAACCTGAGCCAGTGTTTCACCACCCTCATTGTAAAAATTTCATCCTCATGTCTAGCCCAAATCTCCCCTCTTTCAATTTAATAACGTGCTCTTTTACTGTGAAGTTGTTTTCAGTGAGTATATCTTGGTTTCTTCTCTGTTTCCTATGTCAGCATTCAGAAAATGCATAAAATCTGCTGAATCTGATCAAGACAGGACTTTGCTGAGTAAAGGTGATGGCCTTTATATCTCTCATTTTTCTGCCAAATTTTTATGAACTTTCTAATTGATATTATTAGCAGACTTTTTATTGAAGTTATTTGTTAAGTTATGATGACATTTTTATCCTTTCCCATTGAACTGTTCCTAGGAACACACTTCAAGTTATTATATTAGTATTTCAGTGATTTTCTTACCACATCTATTAATTTCCTTTCATTGTCCTAAGACTTGGTAAGCTCCAGTACACTCACTCTGTGACGTGGCAGGAGAGTCCATGCAGCTCTTTTTCTCAAAACCAGAATCAACTTTCTCCTTCTTATGTTTTGGAAGAGAAGAAAGCATAATTCATTGTATTAGAAATGGAAATATTTTGCCATCAACTGATGCAGTGTATGCAGAGGTAATGAATATGTGTCACCAATATGATGACACAATCTGATGAAAGGTGATTTTTAACAGTGATATTTGAAGCACTGTGCAAGGCCCTGGTTAGGCATCGGATATAAAACCTCACAAAATTCAGTAGAAAGAAAGGTGAATTCAACCTCAACTGTGTGCAAGTGCAGATACATCATATGAATAGAGACTGTCCTATGAATTGAGATAAAACAAGTACGGTTTGTTTCAGACTAGTAAAACACAGCCTGAATAAATATAAATATTGGCCCATCAGAGAGACATGTGAACAAAAAAAAAAAAAAAAAAAAAGCCAAAGCATGCAGCTGCAATGAGATCTAATGAGTTTAAGCTGATTATTAACATATTTTGGCTGAGAACTTTGAGGCTTTGAACCATCATTGCAATGAAGTCTAAAAAGCTTTGAAACAGGCATAATTACAGGGAGAAAATGGGAAGCTGATGTTAGTTTATCAGGGGAACTGCGTGGTGGTACCTCTGCATAGTGCAAGAGGCAGGTCTCCACCACCTGGGACATCTCAGGTCTTGTGTTCCCCCATCACGCATGTGCAGATCCAGTAGTCTAATTGCAGAGGAAAGGGAAGTTGGCAGTTATTACTGGAGATATGATGAGAAACAAAAGAGATGTGGAGGAGATCATTCCTGTGTGTGTATTAATTTAATTACACTGAAGAATGTAAGAGTGATTTTGTACAGTAGAGCATTAGATTAAGATCCATAGTTAGAGGGAGGAAGAGTACCTTTGATAAGGACCAAGTCTTATACTGACAAAAAAAGGAAAAATTAAAGAACCGCCATTTTATTGAACAAAGTGCTGCCTTCCATTCTCAAAATTAGAGGTGACACGTAAGTTTTGAAGTGATTGACCGATTTATCGCAGTGACCACACTTTCCACAAATAACCTCAATAAAAGTGCAGGGGGATGATGCCCAAGCCCCCAGCTGCAGCACTTGTCTCAGCCAATGGCATACCCCACTCCCGCCTGAAGTGGTGGAACTGAGGGGCTACACTGGGGCATTCCACGGAAGTGTTGAGCAGAGTTGCCATCCCAGTCCCTCCCATCAAGGGTTTTAGGTGGGGAAGGGCTATATGACCCCTGTGACAGAGGGACAGGTGAGTAGAAAACATCTTTTCAGCCTTGCAGGTGACCGTGGGTTGTTTGGTGTGTGAGGGCAAATGGGAAGAGATGGTATTGAGGTGAAAAACTCATAGCTGGGCTATGGAGAGTCATAGGTTTCAGGGTGACTGGTTTTATACGTTCCAAAGCATAGGCCCAGTGGTAAAAACTGGATGTGGTTCTTGGTTTAGTTTTTGATCATGCAATGTAGAAGTTTTTGTGTATACTCAGATCTGGCATTGCAGAAAAAAAAAAGACTGCAGAAGGTTGAAGTGTTGGCATCTTTCAAAGTTGTGGGTGAATAAATACAATTACATTTCTGTAATTAAAAAGAGAGGAATTATATGTATTAAAGTTTGAATGGCTTGAATAGCTTAGAACCTCTGGCTACAGCTTTAGGAAATTTTCAAACAGATTTCAAAATACGCTTGCAGGATGTTTAATGTTAGCAGAATACCTATGAGAAGTGTATGCTTTCTCTGCTGCCTATTTAATACTGACTTCTAATTCAAGATGGCCTGATCCCATATTTCCTTATTTGATCAGAACTCCGATGCCCTTATTACAAGTTTTTTCTGAATAAGATTGAATTTACTCAAGGACTATAATTTTAGCTCTGGTAAAAGCAAAAGAATGGAGAGCTAAACTGTAAAGTTGAATGCTATTGTTCAGGAACTTGAAAAGCTAGCATGAAATGGAGATTTTTCTCCAAATAGTTTTTCCTGTGATGTCCAACTTGGAAGGGTTGTAAGCAACTGCATTTGGACTTCCGTATACTTTTACTGTGCCCAGTTAGTACTTCTGTAGAGTCTGACAGATACATCACTCCAGACAGTACACTCTAAGGTCTTTCAAAAAGTACCACTGATGAATGTTCTTTCATATTTTCGTGTGATGTCAGTGTTCAGTGGTTTACAAATATTTTGCAGTAATTCACATTCGACAAAATCCTAGGAAGTAATAGGTACAGTATCTACAGAGAATAAATATTTATTTGAAAGACTGTTTCTCTAAGCTGTGTTTGTCAGTCATTTTCTGCCAAACCACAACTGAGAAAACTGATGAAGGCTGGTTTCTCACTAAATTCAGATCCTTGCTTTCCATGTATCATGGTGCTGCTGACTCCTTGCCCATCCTGGTCTTCTTGTCACATCTGTCTTTATCTCATTCCAGTAGCATTAGTAGTGTTGACTTTCTTCTTTTCTAGTTATGTTGTCTTTATGAGAAACACTGTTGATGAAGGAAGACCTGAAAATATTACATGCAATGTTAAAATGAGTTTTAATTGCCAGTCTTTTCTTGATCTCTATATATCCAATATACTTTCAATAAATGGTATGAAATCTTCACATCCTTATCTCCACAAATTCTGAACTGTAGACACAACAATTTCAACCTCGTTTGGACTGCTGGAGGGCAGAATTTGGTTGTGGCAAATGAGACTTTGGTGGTGTAAAAATTAATAGCAGGAGGAAAAAATAAAGTTGAGCAATAAGCAAAAAGTTGGGAGAAATGTAAGACTGAATAACTGAAAGGCTCAAGAAGAGGAATAGGATACAAAAGTGAGGACCAAGAAAAAGAAAAGGGGGTGAAAGAGAAAATTCATAGGTAGAACCAGAGATGGGAGACTGTACTGGTGACAAAAGTTAGTGAAAGCCCATCAGTTGTACATAGAGGTGGGTTTGACTTATTTTTTCTGCTTTGTCCTTGATTATTTACCATGACAATTGCTTTGTAGAAAGAAACAGGAAAATACTGGGACCTCTTATCATTTACCTACCTGAATTCTGCTAAACCTCCATTATTGGCCCCTATTGGAAAAGGAAAGCAAAAATTTGGTCTAGTGCCTTAACACTTACAGTCTTGGGTTTTTTTTTTTTTAACTTTGAGTTGAATCAGGGAGGGATACCTGTTGCGAGATCAAAGTTTTGACTGAAATGTAAGATCATGCTACACACACTTTGCCGAGAATTCTTTCAGGCACCTGTGAACAGCCTACATTACACTTCCCAATACTTTTGTATATCATTTAAAACCATTACTTTTTTTCTTTTTTTCCCCAACACATTAGTTAGTTAACCTGCTCTTACAGGAGAGGCTTATGATTACTATAAGCTCTAACTGGGAGTTCTCATCAGCCACTACTTAAGAAGATGCCTACAGCTTGAGGTTTTTCGTTGCATTAGAAAAAGTACTTCAGAATTTCAAGCTAACACCCTACTTTTGGTGTCAGCTGCTCTTCTCTGTGCATAAGAGGGAGTGGGGTTGAGGGTCTGCCCAAAGAGTATAAGAAAATATTCCAGTAGCAAATTGTGAGAATACTTGAGTCTACAGTGATGAGAGCTGGATAATCATTGAGTTCCTGGTAGAGATGGGTTTAAGATTATATTTTCTCAAATATCTTGTTTTGCCCACCATAAGACTTAGTCTTTCTGAAGTGGAATGAAGAGGGCTTGCCAGTACTTTTGATCTCATTGACACTACATATATTGACCTTACTCTTGACCACAGAAAACGTTTTTCATCTCAGTTTCTGTATATTATTTACACGAATAGTGAAAGGTTGGACAATTTTTTTCAGGAAAATGTTACTTTTATAAAGGTTCACACAGCACTCAAGTGTCATTAAAATCTGAGTATGGTGGAGAGTTATGGGGACAGAGCATGATGAGGGGTTCTGACTTTTGGAGATACTCATCAAAAACTCTAAGAAATCACATGATGTTATCTGAGCTCCAGTCTACTTGAAAGTACAAATTCGTGTGGCAGTCTCATATGTGAATAGTAAAAACTAATTTGCTTTTTGGGCAGAGCCTTTTGTACTGCACTTCCTGAAATGACCGCACAAAAATGTAACCGTAGTATCTACTCTTGGTTGAGCTGGATCATTTAAAACGTTCCTGATGCGGCACAAAGACTTTTAGGATTGAGGCCAAGATAATTACATAGTATAGTTTTGCCTTTCAAGAGCTGCTCTCAGCTCTAACAAAAATGTCAATAAAGTTTGTTTTCTTTCAAAATAGACTTTATCTTATAGCAGCAGACATACAGAGTTCAGTGTTGGTAGTTGTGACACAGTGGGCGCTGCAGACCTCAGCAGCCTTTGATTCTTTGAAAATCACTATGTGCCAGGTGCTTTTGAAAGAAGTAAAGTGACTGTGTCACTCAGCAATCTGAAGCTTGTGCCAAAAGTAGAGGTAAGACTATCAACCAGTGACATAGCCTTCACCCACGTTCTGTTCTTATTCAACTGCTGGCTTCCGTTTAAGATGATCCATTCTATTAAATTCCTCACGGAACTCTAAAGCAGTATTGAAATATCAAGTGTTTTTCTGCACTTGTGAATTACTACGGAGCATAGCATAGAATTTTTACACATTGCTATGTGTTCAACTTTTTATTAAATGTCTTTGAAAAAGCAATTCTTCTGAACTGTTATAACTATTCTGACCTAATCTTTATGGTTCTTGAGTATGTCTTTAGGAATCCTCTTTACAGAAAAATCTCAAAGTGAAGGCCAGTTGAACTACATTAGATATTTTACTTTCAGCAATGTGATTGGAATGATAAACATTTTAATAAGAAAGGCACAGACAACTAGACTGTAGCTTTTCTAAGACACATAAATTCTAACTTTGTCCTTTCCAAAACAATCTTAGTCATGATTTCCCACTATTTCTCTTTCCTTCTAAGTGTGTATTTCTTTATCTATAAACGTGTTCGTTTATCCACACACATACACACATCCATTCTCTGATATGGAAAGCCTTGTATTAAAAGGTGACCTTAGTTTACCTTCCTCCAATTAGATTACATTTTCTAATACATATTAATGAATCATACATCTATAGGGCTGTATTTTTAGCAGATGTAAACTGTAATGACCATATTGAATTGCCTTGTCTATCTACACGAGCTGAGGATGCAAACCATTGTAGTTAGTTGTGTATCCCATAGACAGTTATGTATGATGTATGATACAAGGGCGAGCTAGAGATCTAATGGTACCATGTGTATTAAACCAGTCACTGGGTTAAACAAAAAAAAAAGGGGGGAGTGGGGAGGGAAATAGTATAGATAAAATGTGTGTTTGCTGGAAATGAAGAAATAAATGTGATGAATTTTATGCAGGGCACTACTAGGACATACTATAAATTGTACTCCAAGGTTTTGAAATACAGAAAATTTATAAAGTGGATGATAATTGCTAAACAACTGCAAACTTTCCTAATGCGTCTTCCTATAAATCTGCATAACAATGCAGTAGGGAAATAGATTATTCTGCATGAATTTAATGAATTTCACAAATTGATGTTTTCAGGCATGCTATAATACAAAGATATCCCAGGTTGTCTGAACAGGGTGCAAGAGGGAATGTCATATTCTTTCAATTAAAATAATACATTTCTATTGTTTTGTTATTTAGCTCAGCACCACCTAGTAAGCATACACGGTACTCCCAGAACACGTTTTTCTTTATGTATTCTGTTTTTTCTCTTCTGTTTGAGCTTATTTAAGTAAAATTTCTTCAGCTTAATTTTGTGCCTTTCTACCTAAAATGCAATGAGTGTATAGCCAACAACACACTGTGAAAGAGTGCACTTTTTTGCAAATATAGAAATCCAGGGATTTTTTTTAACATTTTCTTAACCTCGGCTTTTTTAAAACTTTCTACTTAAATAGTGCAAGTTCCCGAAGCATGAATGAAAATGAAGGGGATGTGCAGTCCTGGCATTTGGTCAGAATGTTGTGTTGCTTAAATGATGGGGATTTGATGCTGTTCAGGACCACTAAATTACTTCAGATTCTATGATATTTACTTTTCTGTGGGCTCCAGTCCTACAACACTGACATACCCATACTGATCTTTGCAAATACCCAGAGCTTTGAAAGATTTATAACCCTAGTTGTGAAGATCAGAGCCAAAAATACTAGGGTGATGGGAATCCAAAATGAAATTGGATCCTGATTTTATAATCATAAATATATGCATACATATTGTTTGCCTGTGGCAGTCCAGTTTATGGTAAATAACTGCAGGTCTTTTCTGCCTGGTGTCCCTGCAATCCCCTGCAGTGTGTCCTTCTCTGAAATGTAGTAGTTCTGTGAAAGAATAAAGAGAACACAGAAGACAGGGAAAGCATTTCTCTGAAGCCTAGACATGATGAAATACAAAACCAAAGAAAGCGGAAGAATGAAGATACAGGTTCCAACACAAAACATAAATTATCATGTACGTGTTTAAAGTGTTTTCTTATACATGCTAGTTAGTTTTTACATAATGTTCATGAAAGAGAAGACAGAGACAGTATCTAAATTTTTGGTAACCTAACAGATTTTTTGCTTACTTTGAAGCAAGCAAACATGGGTTCTAAAAAATTAAAGGTTGGAAGTGAATAGTAGAGTTGGAGTTAATACGCAGTAGTTAAGAAAGAAAAAGTCTGGGGAGGGACCATTTAAACAGAGAGACTTGTTCTTAGAGGTACACCAAATATTCTGAAAAAGAAAAGCAAAGTTAATTGACCAACATCCAAGGCACTCAGAGAAATCTAAATTATACTTGCAATTACAGAGTTGGTAAGAGGCAGAACCTGCTTACCTTGCCACCCTACTAAAGCGCCGTTAGATGAGCAGTTCGGAATTTTGTTACTTTGAGGTATAACCCAATACAGAGAGTTATGCACATGCTTTCCTTCTGAAGCAGCTTAAGCTTCTTGAATTGCTGGAGCGGGTCCAGAGAAGAGCAACAAGACTGGTGAAGGGACTTGAGCGCAAGACCTATGGGGAGAGGCTGAGAGAGCTGGGGTTGTTTAGTCTAGAGAAGAGGAGGCTTAGAGATTACTTCATTACTCTCTATAACTATCTGAAGGGAAGCTATAGTCAAGTGAGGATTGGTCTCCTCTCCCAGGCAGTTAGCAATCAGACAAGAGGCTGTGGGCTTAAACTCTGCCAGGGGAAATTTAAGCTGGTTATTAGAAAGAAATTCTTTACAGAGAGAGTGGTCAGGCATTGGAATGGCTGCCCAGGGAGGTGGTGGACTCACCATCCCTGGAGGTTTTTAAACTGGGATTGGACATGGCGCTTAGTGCCATGATCCAGTAAATGGACTGGAGTTGGACCAAGGGTTGGACTTGATGATCTCTGAGGTCTTTTCCAACCCAGCTGATTCTGTGATTCTATGATTCTTAGTAGCAGGGCTGTCTAAACCTGATTTCAATACAGTGAAAAAAGATGTAACCAGCAGCATAACACTGACCCTCTGGTAACTTTTGCTGTTGCTAAAAAGCAAAGCTGTGATAACCAAGCTGGAAAAAAAGCCTCTGTCACTGTTGTGGAGACTTTCCATAACTGAGAATTTGTCACATTTTTCATGTCATCAACATTGATGGTATGACTATACTCCAAAGCTGTTTACAACTAAAGACATATGAAGTTTCTTATTTAAAGTTCTGTACACGCTTCAAAGATAATTTGCTAATTGGATATTGCTTAGTTTTGGCCAACTGTGCTAATAATTCTTTTCAATTAATTACTTTTGCTCAAAAGAGCTCCATTTTGGATAAGGCTTACACAGTTTTGCAAGGCTTAGATTTTGGACCCAGCATCAAGTCAGAGCGTTGGCCTGAACTGCTTCCCTTGCCCCTCCTTATTGTGCATGCTCACTGAGAAAGAGAATTAAGAATAAGAACCATTTCAGATTTTCAGATCATCTGAATCTGCTCACTTGGAACTCCTTCATGAATATTGTATTCCATCGCAGGATGTGCTGCCTGCAGCGTCTGGGATAGAAGCAAGAGAGTTATTACTCATTGCTAAGGAGTTTAACTAAAATTTGTAGCATGAAATCATCCTAGAGGTGCCTAAAAAGAAGACAGGGCAGATATTTGTCTTATAGGCAAAAGACTTCAAACAAAATATCCTCCATTTATTATCTTCTTAAAATTGTTGTCATAATACAATTATGCAAATGAGGAGCTGAAATGACATTGAGTATTTGTTCCATTTTTGATGCATGTACTTACTGGATCAGAGCAGTATTTTAGACTAAAGATAAAATAATAATTAAAAAAAAAAAAAATTAAAAAAGCACCCATACGTCTGAATTCAGGAATGTGAAAGACCATGAGAAATTTCTGTTGGAATCATTCCCACTGCAGTGCATAAATAAAAGATAGAGAGCTTTTGGGGTGTGTTTCCCCTCCTCTTTTTTTCTTAGAATGATGAGTATTGGGAATGAAGCGTTGCTGAGAGAGTCAGCAACACCTCTTCTTTCCCCATTTCTGTCTTGTTTCCCCTTTCAGACCTATCAGCTTTCTCTCTCTTCCCTCACTCTTCCACAAAAGATTTCCAGCAGAGAGCAGCTGGTGCCTCATTTTGGCTACTTTCCCCAGACTCTGGAGGCTTTCACTAGGAATCAATGGCTGCTTATTTTCCCCGGTACTGTTTTTTTAATGTGTGGACTGACATGGTCTCAACCATACTGACCCATTCTGCTGAGCTATTTCCATTCAGACGTGCCTCTTTACAAACAGCGGAAATTAGTAGAGGGTCAGTGTCAAACTGCTTGTCACATCTTGTTTTCAATCTGTTGAAATCAGGTTTATAGTGTCCTATTCAGAAGCTTAGACTGCTTTTGAATGCACACAATGCATTTCAGGCGTTCCATCAGGCGATAAATGCAGAACTTCACATTGCTATTAAAAAATAATCAAAATGATTAGTCTTTTGAATTTTCTGAAGTAATTTATTTGCTTGGAATTTGTTGACTTAATTGCACTACGTCACTTGCTCATAGGTATTCATCTCCATAAGATGTAAAATCATTCCTAGTTGATCTGTCAGTGTAGCAGTTGTATCATGTGAATACATTCTCTTATTGATTTAGCAGTAATGAATGAAAGGGTAAGTGAATAAATGAATAATCAGAGGATTGCTGGAATGGATGCAGTAAGGGTGAGCTACTGGTATTCTCTTCAGCTTCTACAAACTTCTGTAAAATATGGCTTTGTTTTATATCTCCACCTAATGAGCAGCCATGCTAGAATCTCAATGAGGCAGAATACAGCTGGAGTTACACTACCTGTTCAGTGTTACTTCAAAAGGAGCAAGAAACTTTTCTACATTGTTTAAACCTTAAAACTTCACATGTTTTTAATGACATTTCTCATGACTATTATTATGCAATTTAGTAATATATTATTGGTATACTACTAAGTTATCTGAGCATGAAAGAAAATCTTGTCACATGCTAAGCAACCTTCAAACAGAAAATAATTTTAGCTCAACCCATTCGAAAGTCTTCACACTTGCCAAGGACTTTATCCTTGATGAGTGCAAATGCTTTGGGTGTCTGATGCCAAATAATAAAGCTATTGAAATAACATATGCAAATGCACAGTATTTGATTTTCCACTGATTTTAACAAAATGCAGAAGTATAGACCTCCGGATACAAACATTACTTGCCACATGCTCTAAAGCAGCTGCTGTCATGTACTTGTGAGAACTTTCAAAGGGTTACTCTAGGAATACTTATTTGAATCTCAATATGTGTTTATTCAAATGAACAGTCAGCCACAACTTTCCCTTTTCTTTGAAAAGAGAAAAAAAATCACATGGGTGTGACAGTCCCACAGAATTTCACTGCAGTAGTGGAAGGAAAGTTAGAAAAAATCCAAATGATCTGTAGAGCACAACACTCAAAACTGCTGAAAATTGCTCTGCAAATACTAGAATATGCAGAATACTTTTCAGCATTCGTTAACTGTTGAGCTGGTAGGACTGACTGCAAGAAATGATGCTGCCTCTGTGTCAATGCCAATAAGGGGCTCCTTCTGCTCAGTGGACTCTGGCAGTTAACACCAGGAACTGTGTGTGGCTTGGAAGCAGATCTTGGAGTTCTTTGGCTGTGGAGACATCAGCAAGCATAGAGATTTCCTGTAAACTGAATTTTTACTCCCTGTACTTGAGCCTATTTACTTTGTTTTGAGTGGGAAGACGCTGCAGGAGTTGCACAATTTTGTAATTTTTTTCCTCCTTTCCCAAAAGCAACTTATTTTGTAGGTCTGAAAGTTCTAGAGAAAAGGTTGGTGGGGAAAGATGCATTCTCCAGTCTTACTGACTGCAGTATAACCAGTAAGTACAACTCTGACTATCTGGTGGGTTAACTATAAGCTAGAAAATAAAAATAAATACCACAGAGATTAGAAGTGGCGGTACATAATTGTTTAAGTATCTTCGGAGGTCAGTTGTTATCTGTCTCTTAAGTGTCTTGAAACAGTGCTATGGCCAAATTCAATTAATCATTGATCTGACTTTTGTTTAGTAAAGCTTTTCTCATGCTTCCCATGTATGATATTTTGAATTGTGGCCTGAATCCATCAAGATCAGTCCATTATTTCTAATTAGCTAGACACTAAGTCAAGTAGTAACATATCACATCTTTCAAATGCAAGGATATTTAGTCCAGAGCTTAGTATGACCTCTCCATTTAAAGTAGTTTTCCTAAAATTATTTTCTCTGAGGTTCAAAAAGCTTATTTTAACCTTTGCATCTCAAAAAGTGTATTTTCTTTCTGAACTCTCATTGTTTATAGTGTCAAGAAAGATACAATTAATTCACTGCAGGGCTGCAGAAATGTGTGTGGTCAAGCTTTTAGTATATTATTTCTTACCTGGCTTGGGGAACAGAATGTAGGATCCTGAGCTCATAGATTGGCATTAGAGGTTGGAATTTTACACATGAAAAATGGCTTTTAAAACTGTTTAAAAAGAAAATGCTTCTCTTTTTGAGAGTTTATGTTCTTTTATTTCTTTGTAAAGCCATAAATTCACTTTTGTCAAAATCTGAGAGCATCTGGATTTTTGTTCTAAAAAACCACCGAGCAGAAAATGGTCTTGTTTTGTGATTTTTAAAAAATCTATTTTGAATATTTTTTCTTTATCATGAAAATGGAGATACAGACCGAATAGCCAAGGATCACAGTATCACAGAGTGTTAGGGATTGGAAGGTACCTCAAAAGATCATCTAGTCCAATCCCCCTGCTGGAGCAGGAACACCTAGATGAGGTTACACAGGAATGTGTCCAGGCAGGTTTTTGAATGTCTCCAGAGCAGGAGACTTCACAAACCCCCTGGGAAGCCTGTTCCAGTGCTCTGTCACCCTCACCATGAAGAAGTTTCTTCTCAAATTTAAGTGGAACCTCTTGTGTTCCAGCTTGATCCCATTACCCCTTGTCCTATCATTGTTTGCCACCGAAAAGAGCCTGACTCCATCCTCGTGGCACTCACCCTTTATATATTTATAAACATTAATAAGGTCATCCCTTAGTCTCCTCTTCTCCAAACTAAAGAGACCCAGCTCCCTCAGCCTCTCTTCATAAGGGAGATGCTCCACTCCCTTAATCATCTTTGTTGCCCTACACTGGACCCTCTCCAGCAGTTCCCTGTCCTTCTTGAACTGAGGGGCCCAGAACTGGACACAATATTCTAGATGGGGTCTCACCAGGGCGGAGTACAGAGAAAGGAGGACCTCTCTCGATCTACTAACGACCCCCCTTGTAATCCACCTGAGGATGCCATTGGCCTTCCCGGCCACAAGGGCACAGTGCTGGCTCATGGTCATCCTGCTGTCCACCAGGGCCCCCAGGTCCCTTTCCCCTACACTGCTCTCTAATATGTAATTTCCCAACCTATACTGGAACCTGGGGTTGTTCCTGCCCAGATGCAGGACTCTACACTTTCCCTTGTTAAATTTAATCAGGTTATTCCCTGCCCAACTCTCCAGCCTGTCCAGGTCCCGCTGGATGGCAGCACAGCCTTCTGGCGTGTCAGCCACTCCTCCCAGCTTAGTGTCATCAGCAAACTTGCTGATAGTACACTCAATTCCCTCGTCTAAATCGTTAATGAATATATTGAATAATATTGACCCCAGTACTGACCCCTGAGCCACTCCACTAGATACTGGCCTCCAACTAGACTCCGCACCATTGACTACCACTCTCTGGCTTCTCTCCTTAAACCAGTTTGCAACCCACCTCACTACTCTATTGTCCAGACCATACCTTCTCAACTTAGCTGTGAGGATGCTGTGGGAGACTGTGTCAAAGGCTTTACTAAAGTCAAGGTAGACCACATCCACCGCTCTGCCATCATCCATCCGCCTTGTTGCATTCTCATAAAAAGCTATGAGGTTGGTCAAGCATGACCTACCCTTGGTAAAGCCATGCTGACTGCCCCTAATGACCCTCTTATCCTTGATATGCCTTGAGATGGCACCAAGGACAAACTGTTTCATTACTTTCCCAGGGACAGAGGTGAGGCTGACTGGTCTATAATTACCCGGGTCCTCCTTCTTGCCCTTTTTGAAGACTGGAGTGACATTTGCTTTCTTCCAATCCTCAGGCACCTCTCCCATTTCCCAAGACTTGGCAAAGATGATGGAGAGCGGTCTAGCAATTACTTGTCAGCTCCCTCAGCACCCGCAGATGCATCCCATCTGGACCCGTGGATTTATGGATGTCCAGACTATTTAATTGCTCCTTAAGCCAGTCCTCATCAACTAAAGCAAACTCCTCCATTGACCTGGCTTCATTCGGGGTCTCAGGGGTACAGGGTTCCCCAGGACAGCCTCCAGGATAAGGCAGGAAATATTGGGACTGAGAGGTAAGAAGAGGAGAGGGATTTTAAAAAAATGAATATTCATACAGGATACAAACAGGACAGAGATGCCAAATACATCATATCATATTTTCATTTTGGCAGAGAATTTATAGAGAAAAATCCTGGAAGAAATAGACACAGCTTTCTAATACTGCTGGGGATACCTTTTTCTTCTCCTTCTGGGTTAAGAAGGTGAAATTTGATCACAGACTTATGGAAGAAACTATTGAAAGAGCAAGTCTACTGAAGTTATTTGTCATTTTTTACAAGAGAAAATAAAAAAATAGCTTGAATAAGGCAAATTTAATGTTTTCATAATTTTCAGTAGTTCATATGATTAAAATGGTTTTGGAGCTGTAATTATTATTTTTCTACACTGATTTTTTTTGCTAACTCTTTAAAAATACCTTATTCTTTGTGCTCTGTATATATCACACAGCACAGTTTTGAAACAAATGTATGAAATCTCATTTAAAATACAGGAAATGAAAGCTTCTTCTATCATTATGATTATTCCAAACAACCCATTCATTTTAATTCCAATTTCAAATTATTCCAGTGCTGCCTAAACTGAATTTTCACTGCCAAAATTTGTAAGTATTTCTGAGGTTTAAAAGATGCATTCTCTCATTAGGCATATTTATGCCCTTCTTAGGTTAAATGTCCAACCAGGACTTGCTCAGTCTTAAACCAGTTAAATGAACTGCCAGCATGCAGAGTGTCATACACATTGGAAGGGATGACATGTCTCTTCTTACATCCAATGTGGTCAGTTCTGTAATATCTTACACGTGGTGAAGGACAAAAGCCATCCTTAATGACTGGAAACCATGGAATGAAATGCTGAGTATTCCTTTTTAATGAGCTCTACGATTTCCAGCTGGTGTGTACATGAGTAGTAAAACAACTGAAATAATATTTCTCATATGCTTACGAGCACAGATCCCAGGCTTGGAGTATTTCAATAACCAAGAGGCAGTAAGAATAACTATTAGGCCTATAGAGCAGGCAATGGTTTGGATGACTGCACAGGAGTAGAAGGAGAACCAGTGTAGGGACCAAATCCATTATTATGGACTGTAAAGGAAACGTGAGCAGGTTTGATGTTGGAATGTGGAACAATAACTTGTTCCTGGACACCACTGCTGTCTAGTGTTTTTCTGTAACATACTTGTTTTGTCTTTTTAACACAAAATGGGTAATAAAATTATTTTACTATATTCAGAAACAATTCAACAATCCCGGAGGCCTCTGGTACCCCTACTCATACCCCAAACAATAAATCAAGAATGCCCTTCAAACCCAAAGTGAATTGAGTGACGAGAAATGTATCCAACCAGAGTAACTGGCCTTGAAGATCACAATTTAAAGGAGGATGGTGAATGCCCTTGGGTAGAAGCAGCAAAATCCTCTTCCTCTCTGTAGAAAACTATCAGAGACAATTTCCAGAACACTGGGGGAAAAAAAAAAAAAATTGTATTTCCTACCATTGTTTTCAACAACTAAGTTATGTAGAAGATACAGAAAGTATAGTATTATATTTTCGATCTTTTAGTAATGAAGGATATTAAATTACTGATGTGCACAGAAGCACTAATTTCACCTCTTCCTAACAGTCTCTTAAATCTGATCCTGGAGTAAGTTATGTAGCAGGAGGGATATGCCTCAAGCAAAGTATTACAGCTATTTTAAGGCAACAAACCTCTTATAGCCATGTGCATGTTAATAACAGCAACTGCCTCTTCTACAACACTTTGCTTTCCAGAAGCACAGGACTTTCAGAATATCTGGACTACGGTTTTGTAGAACTTGTGTGTATGCTGCATTCTTATGCACATGCATCGTAGCTTGCTTTATGATTAAAAGTCCCTTCTTGATGTTGTAATTCTGTATTGACACTGTAATGGGATAGCATATATGCTGCAGATCTACATGCTAGAAGGTCTGGATTTATTACAGGGAATATATGCATAACACATCTCATGAATTCACTTTAGCATGCTTTCTTTTATAATAGTAAAAGCACTTTTCCAGGAACAGAAACCATGTTTTCTATCTCATGGTCCACAGTTTTAGGAGGCATTCTCCTATAATTCCTGTAATCTTATATTCCAAGCGTAGAAGTGCATAGTGTTAGAAATAAGAATTTAAGAGGCAATAATAAGATATGTGAGCCTGCCTTTGAGGCTACTCCAATGTCTGCAAACCATACTAGGTTTTTCATAACCCACATTCTGTCCCTCACCTGAGAAAGCATCATTATTGAAGTGAATATTTAAGTCATCAAGAGTCAAATATTGCCTGAATGGATGTGAACAGAAGTGTGCTTAACATTAGGGCCAATAGACAAACGGAGTTTGCCAAAGTTTCGTTATACAATATAAAGATTTAGTTTACCCCACTGTCTTACTATAAGAAATCTGCTGATTTGTCCTTATCCTCAGTTTCTGTAGAGGTTCTGAAGGCTAAAGATATGTTTCTTGCTTCAACTACATGGTTTAAAGTCTTTTAAAAACTTCTGATTGTTTTCAGGCTGCTCACTTTGTTTTAGGGCAAATACACCTAATCCATCATGACAAGACTAGTGCCAAATACTCAATGAGCACTTGTGAGAGATCCTGGTAAAGTTTGCAGAACTCATCAAAAGTCTGATTCTGCTTTAGTATTTTTTCATACAATAATCTGCCTTTTTCCTATCTTGTCACATATATAAAGGTTTGAAGAAGCAGCAGCATAGGGGGATTTAAAAGCATCTAACCTTTTTTTTTTTTTTAATATTTGTGAAGAGAGAGATCACATTTCAAGGGAGAATGTATTTCCTGAAAAAAAGTCTGTGTATATATAAATTGTTAAGAATGGCCTTGAAGTGTCTACACTTAGCTAATTCAATATTTGTTTCATTCAAAACAGAAGCTTCCAATGATGCGCTATTCAAAATTTTTAACAGTAAATGGAATTTTTACATAACTCTTTGAAGCTGTTGAGTAATAAATTATGAAGTTAATGCCCAACTATTTAGCAACTGACTCTATATATACCCCTACAGTGCATAGCAGTATGGTTACTGAGATTTATGGGAGCCCTTAAAACAGAACAGAAGTTGATCTGACTAACAAAAGTGATAAATAAGCAAAGTTCAGCTGGTTTCCATTGGTGCTTCTGTAAACATTGCACGTGAGAAGACATTTTTAAGACTCCTGCAATAGCTGCACTATTGGGTTTGTATTAATTTTGAACTGAAAAGTCTTTCACTGGTGAAGATCATCTGTAATTTTACTCTTTCTGATAGTTCAGACTTTTACACTTTTTTCTGGAATAAATGACAAAATACAGGCTCCTAGAGTAATGTATGGTATAACAACTAATATGCAAATACTTAATTATTACTATTGAGATAAAGAATTGAAATCATTTGGCCATGCCCTTTCTAGTCAGTGGTGATTTCCTGTTTGAAGACAAAGCCTACAGTAACACAAGCTTGGGCATGTAGCTGTTGTGCTATAGCAATTATCTGAAAGCTAAGTTGATTAATTGTGCATGAAAGAGTCTGATTTTAGTACTGAAGTCTACTCATCTGACTGTCCCATGATGAAGGCTGGCTCTTGATTCAGTGCCATTTGAAGCTTGAACCATCAGTAAGCTATATAATCGGTGAGCAACGCTTTATGGACTTTCTGCCTATTAAGGATGAGATTTTTACACTATACTGTGTTCTGTATTGTACCTGCGTGCACACAAGCACGAGTGTGTAGTATCCAACACTGTCCTCACACTCCAAAGATATACACTGGTAAAATATTAGTTCCCTCACTTCTGTTTGTGGTTTTTGGAGTTTGTTGTGGTTTCTTGTTTGAGGTTTTTTTCCCCATTCTGGTCTGACAGTATCATCACATTGTTTGCTGTTATCTGTTTGTCCTGTGCTTTTTTGTTCTAACTCCTTTTTTTCAGTAATTGCACATGCTTCTAGCACAACCACAGTCCAACTAATTGGTCCTGTGAATACACTGTAATTTACCTTTCAGATCTTAAATAAATAATGAGCAACTCATATATGTCAAAGAATTTCAGATCACCATTATAGAAAAATCATCAGCCTAACAGGGATGGAGAACCTCTGAAAAAGTCCTTGCCTGTGTGAAACGCTTATCACACAAGTCAAGCTTAATGTGTCATAGTCAGCAATCCACAGCGAGAGTCTTGGGGTTGGATTAGTGCTTGTTTGCACTCATCACAGCACTATGCAAGCTGAATAAACCCGGTTATTTCGAATACAACCCTTATTTCACAAACTATATATTTCAGTATGCTGTATTAGGTGTGTGTTGCTGAGTGCTCTGTTAAGCTGCAAAAACAATTTCAGTGAGTTATATTGTTTGGCCAACACAATTTATTGACCCATCTTTTCAGGCGCTGGTTACACTTTGAAAAAAGCTGGATAGTGCAGTTACATTGCTATCTGTGGCAGCAATAAGAAAATGTGAGGGTGATGGTCATGATTCTTACTGACATCTTATATCCTGCTATCTAATAACAGCTGACAAAGAGACACCTGCATGTGTTCCTTGAATCCTTTAAAGGTTACAGACTCAAAGCTAGCAAAAAAAAAGACCACCATGCAAAGTGATTTTGATGTGCAAAGTGATTTTGATGCGCAAACTTGTTTATGTTAAGTAAGTATTGAAGAACCTATAGTAAGACATACATCCAAAAAATGATACCAGTAGCAACATCACCAGGATTTCTATTCCTGATTGGTCTAGTCACATCAAAGCTCTGGTCAAGATGAGATATGAAATAGTATCATGTATTTTTCTTTAGTTGAATTCCTTTGGGTTCTATTGCCACCGTGTTTATCAAAACAGCACTTTTCAGCAGCTCCTCTGAGGATTACAGCATTCCATTTCAGTTCACAAGGTTAGTGTGATATTGTTGGATCAGACCTGGGGCAGGGGAGAGGGAGACAACAACCAAGCAAAACCCAAAAGCCAAAAGAGAAGAACAATGTCTTTCACATTTTGCAGGCCATGAGTACTTCCTCGTTATTTTATTTAATAACTTTCATGGAGTGGACAATAGCAGAGAGTTAGCACTTGCATTTGTATATTGTATCAAAGCAAGTTATCTCAGATACAGCTATTTGTCTGAACAGTAATTTGAACACTGAGACAAAAATCCAGATGCCATTTATTTTGTCTCTTCTCTATTAACCTAGCTGTGCTACTCTATTTTTTTTTTTTTTTAGGGTTCTCAATAGTTTCGTGAGGTAGCAATTCTTGCATATGGACTTAAATACTATGTTTATTTCCCAGCTTGTGTGTTAAAAACCAAATTCTGGACTGCAGTGTTGTATCCATGAGAACATCGTCTCTGCCTTGAGATTTTGCCTAACAAGTTCCCCTTTAATTTACAAGTACTATGAATGCAACACAGGAACTTTTGTTAGCAAGCTGCAAGTGGGAAAGAAAGGTATCCATTACACTAATCTCTGGCCTTGGTACTTTGGATTATAACGTAGAAATAGGAAGGAGGGCTTTTTTTTTTTTTTTCCTAAGCAGTTTACCTTTCCAACATAAAACAATTTCATGTTAGCTAGAAATATAGGAAAATAAAGTTTTTAAAATATTTTAATGAGACACTCTAAGCATCAGATCATCTCCCTTAACTTTAGATGTCCATATTTGAGCTATTTGTTTAGATTTCTTTGACAGCAAATGTAGATAAATAGACCTTTCTAAAATATGATTCATGCTATCTATTTCAGACATCTACCTTAGGATGAGATAAATTGCATTCTAGAAATACCATTTTTTCTCCATTGACTGCAAATGGTATCTAGATTATTAACCTAGAGGTAGGTGTCTGTAACATCTAGCCTTCTAATGCAGAAAAAAGTCACACATCTGAAGTTAGAGAAGATGAATTCCACCCCATATTTCAGTTCTAGAAATACCTTTGTCATGTCAGTTTAAGTAAAACACAACTGTTAGGTGCAATCCATCTCTTTTAAGGCAAACATAGCACCACTGATGCCTTTTTGTCCTCACTTCGTTTGTGTAACTGTCAACCACAGGTAACAAGTTTGCACTATGGGTTATGTTTGTAATTCACATATATGTCTATATCTGTGCCAAGATTTAAAATTAATTTAGGGTCGTATCAGACACTTGAACATAGAGCACTGTTAGACTGAGGTTTACATCCCAAATATCAACACACATGACAAGGTGACTTCTGCCTTTTTATTACATCCAAACTTAATAATAATATCAAAAGTGAAGAAAATGCCACTGAAGATATAAATTAAAATCTCTTTTAAGAATAAACTACATAATGGATTTAAAGGATTAGCATCAGATGCATAGATTTGAAACCTAGTACGAGAATTTCAGAAGATTCAGGACTGGAGATCTGCCCTTTATCATGCTGCTTACTGGCATGAACAGATTGGAATTGCATCAGAAACTGTGTATGCCAAGTTGATTGTGAGGGCCTGAGAAGGAAGCACAGAAAGCCTTACCATTGTGTGTACTGTTTTGGAATGGTCAGATGTCTCTTCATAGTGAAAATACTGCATGTTTGGAAAAAGTGACATCTTAACAGGCTACATCTGGGAAACAACTTAAGGTCATAACAATAAAATACCAAATTGAGACAGATCACAGTCAATTAGTCACTGAGAAAAAATCCCTCTATGAGCAACGTTTTAAGCTTGAGAATTTAAAAAGCTTGCCTTGATATACAATGGATTATTGCTAACTGCAGTCTTTTCACATACTGTAGATTATTTCAGTAAAATGAGACAATAGTTTTGTGTTCCACAAGCTGAAAATGAAAACCAGATACACATATTCAAGCCATTTGTTGAATGATTTTTTTTTCAGGAGAGAGGTTGAGTATGTGAATTCTAGAAGTGAATATGCCACTGAAGTAAGTACACTGATGTAGTCTTCTGTTTACAATGCAGCTGACAGGAGCCTTCGTTACTTTTTTTTCCTAAGCATGAAAAGGTGCATTGTGGTCAAAGGCCACTTCACTTAGACTAAACAAAATGGTAAATTTATAGTCTAGATCCTTTTTGCAGGCAACAGGATGACCCTGGAAGAGGCTGAGTGAGGAAGGGTTGCCTTGCTACTGGAGTGCCTTGAAAGGTGACTGCTCAGGTGGCAAGTGCTCAGAGCCTGAAGGGAGTATGGTGAGCACACAAACAAGCCTTTAGAAAAGCCAGTATACTTCCACTTCTGTGCCTTCAGAGATAGCCATGTAGCACCACTGCAGTGGGGAGACAGGAGTATCACTCCATTCAGTGCTCCTTGCTACTCAAAGTGTTTTTCTTCCCTGGAGTTTTTAATCTCTCCTTTGCAATTTCTAGTGTACAATGGTGTTAGCTATTGTAAGTTAAGTCTATTCTGTCAATGCTCCAGAAAATAAACATGGTTTTTCATGTGCCAGTGGAATTTTTGCTTCCACTGAAGAAGTGCGGTGGCTGGGAGTCCTTTCCAGGTTGGAAACTTGCCACAAAAATATTTTTCTAAACGCCTCTATCAGGAAAGAATGAAGGAATTTTGTTCTGCGACACACAGCATCTTGAATGAAATACAAAATGACAGTTACCTCTGCTGCAGAGCACTGGAAGCTGAGGCACATGGGAAACAAATCAGCAAGCAGTTGAAGGACAGACTCTGAAGGACAGACTCTCCTTCTTCCTACATAAGTACCTGTTCTAAAATTATTTGTTATGACTAATTTGATATAATTAGCATAATAGTTAGATACCATTCTTAAAAATACTAGTGAACAGAATTTCTTTGGCTTGTTTTTTAATAAAAGAAACATCTGCGAACTTGTTTCTTAGACATATTTTAATAGTGTCAAACTGCATTAGCAAAATTGTTACTTAGAAGTCTCATGCTTCTAATTGTGTAGACATATTTGCAGTAACTGTACAGAGAAATGCAACTGGGTTGTTATGTATTCATAACATTTAGCCTAAGTAAAATGCACTTTCTTCATTAAGGCCCCAGTTATTAGACATCCAAGTATGCACAGAGTGATACATAGCCAAGGCTAATGGGGGTGTTTTGTGGTTTTTACTCTAGGATGCACACAATGCCTCCAAAGCAAGCACAAGACCCAAAGGAAGAGTCTGGATCTATAGAAGAGAACGAAACGGTAGAAATGCTAGGGCTCAACTACGGAGATGTTGGGAATTATTAAGATAACCTAGAGACCTCCTACCTTATCAAGAAACCTATGTGTCACGTATCATGGTGACACTCCATGAACTTTTTCTGTGTGCTGTGGCCATAGATCCTTGGAGTGCTAGGACAGGGGTGAAATCAAAGCACACACAGAGGTACAGCATAGGGATAGGGTCCCTCTGTTGTCCTGAGTAGGTGTCCTGGATTCAGAGAGCATCTGATCTGTCCCAGTAGTATGGGATTTCTCTCTTGCCTTAGCTAATGTGAGTGTTCCTCATCTTGGTATGTGTTTTGTTAGGGTCAGTGTCAGACTGTATCACCACAGTAAGTTGAAATGGTGTTTGCAGAACAGGCTAGATAGAGACAGACAGTTCTTGCTGCCTAGGTTTGTTGTTCAAGACTGCTGGTATGTTCAGATAAGCATCGAAGAATTGAGACTCTCAAGTAATATTTCACATTTTTCTTTTCTACTCTAAGGCAAAGAATCGTTGTTTAGAAAGGAAAGCTGAGGTTTGAACTCCAGAACTTGAGGCAAGTAATCAATTTCTCCATGTATTGGGAACACATAAGAAGTGACTAAACTCATAAAACAAAAAGTAGAAATGTCCTTTTTTTGATCCAGCAATATAAGTGCATCCATTTTGTGATACTACGTGATAGATGATTGTGACATACCTTAGGTTTTGATTCAGATGTCTCACCAATTTGGATATTATTTCCAGTAGATCAGAATTTAACATCATGGCTTTCTTTTGTGCTCTGTTCCGTCTTTCAACCTGTGGCAACAAAGTGGAATAGTATCCATAAAGAGATGAAGACAGTTTCACTTGAGAATACTTTGGTAGTTAGCTTGCTGTCTTTGGGAATGTAAAACATAGTTTCCTCTTCCTGATTTATGCCAATGCCTGGTCTAAGAAGTCTCAAGTGGTTAAGAATTTGAGATGATCTAAGACTGCTATAATATAAAGTTTCATGAGCAAGATTGACGCCACCTCTGATTTGGTAGGATAATGGAGATGCTGTTGACATCCCATGGTTTCTCAGATACTTGCACTGGCTGCATTGCTCTGGACAATTTGCTACAGGACCAAGAAGCAGATAGGTCATTTCGCTTGATGTTGCACATCTAGCCTCAGGCAGGCCTGCAGGCTCACTCTATAAGCAGGGGAAGTTACCCATGGAATGGAAATCAGTTTTGACTGTTGTGATTCTGCTATTTCTAGACTTTAACACCTTTCTTTCATTTTCTGAAGCTTGTTCAGATATCATATAAACACAGAAAATATACATTTATACAATATCCAGTTGATTGATAGCAGACACCTACCTTCAAATGTCTCAATTGACACTGAAAATGTCTGTCTCCCTCCACTGTCAGCAGAAGGAGTTTGCCAGTCTAACAGAGTAAATTTTAGAGAACTGATTTATGTAAGACAAATTCTACACTCATTGTTGCCTAAAAACTGGACTGAGGGGCCTAAAACTATAACTGGTGCTTATGTCCTGAGTGAGTTACCTGAAACCACAAAAGAAGTTCATGGAAGAGAGGTTTGCAATAGAAAACAGACTTTATTAAAACTAGAGACTTTACCCAACTGCCGTTCTACTGAAGCATTAGAGTACGTGGTTTTTATAAAAGTTCACACATTTGCATGGAGATGCCATCATCCTTCATTTATTTTTTTTTACATTGTTATAATTTTACTAAGCTCTTAGCTGAATTATTATGTCAGTGAGTTTTGTGAATTAAAATGAACATCCATCTATTGAAAACCTAGGAAAAAAAAACTGTATTTTTTTAATGTTTACATTTAATACACTTGCAATTTCTTCTTGTAATTTCTAGTAGTGATGTTTCACTGATATCTTTAACAGTCATTGGTAATTTCCTCTGAAGGCAGAGTAAGCAAGAACTAAGTTGTCATAGCCAAGAGACTAATCAAAGGTTTGCACAAGATAAAACATTTGTATTGGTGGTTTTTTGGTTTTGTTTCTTTTTTTTGTGTTTGTTTTGTTTTGTTTGGTTTTGGTTTTGTTTACATATATATATACATATATATATATTTGTTCTTTTTGCTTACATCCTCAATTTGATTTATCCTGAAACTGAATCCTGAAGTCTTTTGGGGAGAGAGCTTGCAAAATAAGCAGTGACCTAGCACTGTAATGTTACTGATGAACTGGTTGTTGAATTTTGCAGAAGATTAACATACCATAAACGCATTAAGACTTTGAGCAGACAAGAGGCTTTACTTTTTATTTTCTTGCCCAGTTAAGAACCTCTTATTATTGCGTTAGTAAAGCATCCAAACCTGGCTAAACTCAGCTTTGCATTCAACCCACAGTTTGACTGCTTTATTTTTATTGTTTCCAGAGACAGATTTTTCTATATTCGTAAAACCTTTTAACAATGGCAAAAAATCTGGTCCCACTACATAAAACAGCACTGTTTTAAAAACAGTGCTTCTGTTATTTTCTAGCTTTCCAACAGCATCTCACCAGAAGCCCTAGAGCATGCACTCAAAATAATGTTTCCTGATTTTTGTTCTCTCTCAGTTTATGGGATATCTGAAATTAATTAACTGACAAATGTGCCATGCTATCAAAAATTTTTACAGGATCCCTCTTATGCATTTAAGGGTTGTAATAATTCTGTTTCAGTGTGTTTGAGCATCAGAAACTTATTATACAAAGGGCAATTTCATTTTTACTGATACAGTAGCTTGTGCCTGAAGACCACCCTTAGAGAGGCCCCAAGTGGCTTTACACTCCAGTGGGCTCATTGTAAAAGTAACATAATAGGATGAAGCATGGGGCCAGGAGTGGAGGGGGGAGGAAGTGGTACGTAACTCTAGCAGTGAATTTCGCAGTAATGAACAATTCAAACAGCCTGATACAAAATCAAAATGCATCCTGACTTTTCCTGAAATTCAAAATAAGTAAAGAAAGAAAGAATGCAGGAAAAACTAAGGAAGAAAACAAAATATTTTAACTGAAACATAATTACTTTTTATTTCTGTATATCACAACACCAGATTTTCAATGGCATGCTCTTTCCTGTAGATTTTAAGCCTCAGTGGGTGGTTAGGTTTCTTGAAAAAAGAAAAAAAAGCACACACACAGAAGAATGGTATCCATGTGCCAACTCAGTTGTACTACAGTAGTTAGGGAGATACGAATCTGTCCTCATTCTCCAATGTCCCTCCCATACACTCTCCATCTTACCCTCTCTGCTTTTGATCGTCCTTCAAATGCAGCAGGCACAATATGGTCCACAGCTTTATGGTACTCCCACACTGACCTATGGATTCATCTGTTACGCACCAGCTTTACCTTCATGTGTATGCTTACTTTGCTCCTTAGAACACAGTATTCAAAATGTTTTGGTTTGGTTTGGTTTCTTCTTTAAGATTGTGAGGATTCCTCTGAATCTTTAGATAAGACAGTTGTAAATACTCTTGCTTTTTATACCTTGCATAACAATAACATTGAAAGAAATGTGAGCTTTGAATGATGTAGCCATTGTCAGACTCTTTGTCAGCTGCATTAGCTTCTGTTCTCATCAGTCTGACAGTCTTTGGATTTTTCCCTTGATTTATTAGCCTTTTCATTTTCTTAGGTATATGTTTTTTGAGTGAAATTAAGATTTTCTATTCCAGCAAGATACAGTTGTTGCTCTGATTTACTTCTTGAATTATATTTTTGACTTCTCATCTAACTGGTGAAAGAACTTCTCATTCTTCTCCTGTCTCAAGCTCTTATTACATAAAATAAGGTTACTTCAGAAGTCACTGGTCCTATCTGATGTTTCTGAATCATTCCTTATGTTCCACATAGGCGTTGTCATGAGACTATGATCCCTCTTACGTAGTTCAAATTACCACTTATTTGGTTATCAATGAACTTCACTTTTTTTATTTGGCATCATGCTGTTTGAGGAATAGGTTTTGATTTGGAGCGGGTCATTTGAATCATTTTGGCTGTGCTTCAGGCTATTTTTTCTCTTTCGCATCTGAAATTTAGTCACAATCTGCTACTGAACTACATTAACAAAATTGTGGGTTCACTGTGGACAGGTATAAGGTTAGTGCTTGAAATCCAGATCAAAGAATGAGTGAAATTGAAATAATTTTTCCAGATGCGTGGGAAAGGTCAGCTGGATTACTAATTGAAAGATGTCTGTTTATAACTTTTGAATTTGGTTGTAACATGTAATAGCACAACTGTGATCCCATCCATTAGAGGACAGATAGCATATAGCCATATTTTCTTTATGACATTATAGCACATTACTCATATGACCAGAGGCAAAGTGCCATTGGTTGCCCTTACTTCAGGAAAAACGGAGAGATCAGGAAAATGCCATTGTTCTGAGTTCTCAGGCAAATAACTAATGATTTCTAAGATATCACACAGGAGGTATTGTCACGTATGTGATATCTTCCCCTAATTCTTAATAAAAAATCAATATTAATTCTAAACCTCAAAATAAGCAATGTAAGAGAGGTCAAATAGATTCATTTTTTGAGTGGGAAAGTTGCACTGAAAAAGAATCTGTGAAGAATCAATTATTTTGAAGATCTGAATATGTAATGGAGTAATTCCGTTATTTAATGCCATCTTTAAGTTTTAATGGAACCTAGCTTAAAATTCTAAATATCAGGCTTCTCAGGAGTATCTGTAGAAGAACAGCTGTGGAAGACCACAATAAACTGCAGTAGCAAGTAATTATTTTCTATTTTTTCCCGAAATACTCAATTTTTTTTTGTGTGTGTGTGTCTGTAATAAAACAGTTCTGCATCAAAGATCTAGTAGGTATTAGAGAAAACTCCAAAAAGTCTCATTTTTCCACAGAGGACAGACAGGGGTTAGAATGCAAGAAGAAATAACTATATATATCCCAGTCTTGCACAAACATCTTCAATTCAAAAGAAACAATATGTCATCACAAGCAAAACACAACACCATATGGTGTGTTATTAACGCAGCGTCCTGTCTTTGAAATCTAACAGGGTAGAGAATCATGGGGGGTAGAAAAGGCTTGCATGTAATTCAGTTTTCGTTCTGCTAAGAAAACACTTTTGCACATCATATGAAGGAGCTGTTTTCATAAGGGAAAGTTTGTGCAAATCTGCCAAGCTTCAGGAAAGGTCATGCTACGCAAGTGGACTGTTCTCATGGCTGTCAGCTTTCCAGTTTATATCTTCTCCTAATGAAATGGTCATTCTGCACCTTTTCTTGTATGTGATGGAAATCAAGGGCATTTCCCCAATATCATACTTCTAAACTCCTTATGAATGCTGTGACTGCTTCTTTTGGAGTTCTTTGGTGAAGGTCAATGAGAACTCAAAGTGATTTGAGATCCAAATGTTATTAACAAGATTTTTTCTACCTTGCGAATATAGATTTGCTTTGACAGTGGGTTGCTCTAGATACAGTTGTATTCTTTATTGCGTTCTTTATTTCGTAGACAATTAAGCCAGTGGTCAAAGTGCTCAAACATGTTTCCCAGCTTGAGAAGCAGACAGGGTAAGTGGGAACATATATGGTTGCTTGCCGTAGCAGAATTCAAATACAGCTATACTGAAAATAAGATATTTTGTCGGTCTCCTCTGGCAGCTCCTGCTGCAGTAGTTTAAAACATGGCCCTTCCAGGGCAATCTCCTTTGGCTTCTTTGACTACACATGACAGCCTCCTGAAGAAGGTCACAGGGAAGGCTGGAACTGGGGATATATAAAGACTCAATGAATGATGTTTATCAGAGTCTATAGAGTTGCTTCTTCAGAAGGCAGCAGCTTTCTGTCCATCTTTGGCAATGAAACTTGAGTATGACATTTACTCTCTCTCAGTTCACTGCATTCCTATATCTTCTCCAGTAAGGAAAGGTATTATTTTACTCCTCACCTCCAAGAGTGGAAACCATTGGCCTAGCTTCTACTGCGAATCATTTCCACAGACACTAAGGTACTTGAGTTACCTCTGTGAAACTTTTTTTTTTTTTAATTAAGCTACAACAAGATTTAGGAAATTTAAGCATTACACAAACTTTTCCTTGATAAATCATTTTCATCCTCTCTTACTGGGTATGGATGTTGTCAATTTTTTATTACATTTTTTTTGCCTTTTTTCTCTAAAATTGCAGCCTATATTCACAATATTCTATCTACATCAAGTGTCATTATTATCAATACAAATGCTTGTATGTGTTACTCAACATGAAACAATCAGAATCTGGCCTGTCAGTTAAAATTTCCGTGGTGACAGGGACCTGTAATTTTTTCCCTTTCTCTGTGGTATTATAGAAAGTATTAATATCTACTGTCTCTGACATTACAGAAGGGGCATAGACATTTCGTAGTCACTATTTCAACCAGTTTACATTTGAAGCCCTGTTTTTAGTTTCCCTAATTTAGTCTTGAATGATTGTTTTGGCTTGAAAACCACTCACTGAATTTCAGATGCAAATTGCTATATGACAATTAGCCTAGAAACAGAGGTTGTCTCCATTTGCATGGTAATGAAGAGTTGTCTTCCAAGACATGTCAAAACAGTCAGAAGAGACTAATGAGATTTTATGTGAACCAACTGCTGGACATTCTCTTTTATTTTAAAATAATCTTGATGGCAGTGGATTATTATTCAATTTGAAACAATATTATTGAAAGTCTGACAGCAGAAAACTATTTCAGAAAATGATCTGAACTCAACATGAGAACCATCAGTGAAATAGTCTGTGTGAGTAAATATCAAATGATATTTTTCTGACACGACACTGGACAATGAGTTACTTAACTGAGACCAAGATAAATAGGACATTCATTGCCCTGATAGGACACAGCAGTGCAAAATCTCATCATCTTTGTTTTCAAAAACTCCAAGTTTTCCAGAAACACAGGCAAAAATGACATCTTGATGTTTTTGTTAGACCCCTCACAAGAAGTGGTGACGAGTTAGCTCTGGTTTCCCAAAGTTTTTGAAGTACACTATCCAAAGGGAGAAGCAAAAGAGGCAAAGCATTTACCAGCTTGTGAAATGTCTTTAGTCTAATTGAACTATAGACCAAATATTGTGATTGCATCAGTGGTGCCCCAGTATCCTTAGAGGAGAGATAAGATTTTGTCCTCATGGTAATGACATTTTGCATACCAGACCTTGCTCTGCTCTTGTAACTCTATGCTTTTATAGTATTAACATAGAGCCATCATTTTCTTGGGATGGCCATTTTTTTGGCATTCTGTGTCTTCTGATCGCATTTATATTTCAGGTAATTAGATGTGCCTGTTAACTGTGTTTGAGTAGATTCTTCAGAGAAAGAAAGTATGATGTCTGACTTAAGGGGAAGTGAACGAAAGGAAGGGAGTCACAGGTAGTCAAAAGTGAAACGTTTACAGCTGCTTTCCCAGGGCAGTCAAATAATGTCCTTGGGCACAAGTGTTAGTTAGCACAAGAGCATTAAGAATTAGTAAGATATTGTCCAGTTGCAAATGACAAATACCACTGATGTGATTGATATATACTTGGTTTTTTATACTTGTAAAAAAAAAAAAAAAAAGATACAGTCATTCATTAAATGTATAACTAAGTAGTTCTGAGGACTCTATAATTACTTTAATTATTAATGAAGTGGATATGTAAGCATATGATTTTCTGAAGCACTGGTTTGTCAGTGATTTGTGACAACTAGTGATGGTTGATAGGCAGGGAGTAGATGGTCCAATTTTTCTGTCTTGTCTGACTACTTGTGTCATAAAAACCCTAGATCTTCTGGCTGGGTTACATAAGGAGCAAAGATTAACTTTGCAAAGCTGTCAGAAAATCCTTGTGGTACAGGTACTTATATAGGACCAGAAACCTTTAGAGAAGCCCCCAATGCTTGTTTTGTGACTAGATTCAAATATGACCTGAAGTGCCCCAGTGCTCAGCTTTGTAAGTTCTTGTCTTGTTCATTACTTGGTCACTCACTGAAAGCCACATCCTTGTGTCAAGCACCTTTGTGTTTTGTACTACCCATAAGGACACTTTTACAGCTAAGAAACAAGTCAACAGAAACCAGCATACAGGACAGAGAAGAATATGAACTTAGCTGATTGAGAAAAAAAACACAGAGAAGGTTATGAGAAAGACTTGTGTTTCTGGATTTTCTGTTATTCTGGGGACATTCCCATTTGGGGGATTTACCTTCCTCGAATAGGTGTGCAGAGATAGCATGTTTTATAAAGAGAGAAATCTATCCAAGCAAAAACACATCAGGTGACCTCAGCTGCTTCCCCTACAAGGCAATCACTGCAAAGTAGTGGAGCATCCCTTCCCTCTGATAACTCCTTCTTCTTCTGTAAGACACTTTATGTTACTTCTAAGCTCGCCACGCATGAGTGCTTCTCCCAGGACAGATGGTTTTTGTGGAGTGTGTGTTTTCTGGTATTTGGCCTTCTGAGAGAACCTTGTTCTGTGTCACCAGTGAGCACCTTTGACATCTAAGCCTGAATGTTCCTCACTGAGATGTGTTCCCCTAAGTCAATAGTAACTTTTTTAATCAACTGTCAGAACTTTCATGTGAAAAATACATGATATAATTCCCCTCATCTTGCCATTGAGAGTATGTTTATCAGTAGTTATGCTATTTGATCCAGCAATGAATTGCAAAAAAGTTAATGAAAGTTTCAAATATGTTTCCTATTTTAATTGCCATGTGATTGAATCAGGGAAAGCGGGGAAGATCAAGGTATATGGCTTCTTGTTTGTACTAAAAGTACCTGTATAATAATCATGAGAACCATCTCTTTAGTTTATGCTCATTTTTAAACTCCTTGGTTAAATTTCTTACTTCTTCTTTTGCAGCTTGAGCATTTATTTCTCAAGGAATTTCAGGCACATGGACTTCACTATAATGGAAACATCTGGTAAGTTAAATCATATGATTAAATAGTCTTACTGAGAACTCCTTCAAAGGTTCATGAAAATCTCCAAAGATACTGGGTGACTTCCATGGACTTCAGAGTTTATATTCACTAAAATTAATTATGACATGTCTAGTTGATTTGTGAAAGTGATAATTAACACAGGCCTAGTTAATTAAATCAATAGTATCATGCAATTAGAATAACATGATATGCAAATATTCTCAGTAACAGTTTCATGCATAATCTTCAGACTTTGAATTATTTGATGAAACTATCCTTGTCAGTTGAATACAAAATAAACTGAAGAATGTGGTAATTTTATTTTCCAGTGCTGATGTGCAGGAAAACACATATTGATGTGGCATATTGTTTTACAAACTCTTACTCTACAAACTGCTCTCTACATTCGAGAACTTTCAATGTACTTTCCAGTAGTTTAGTAACAATATAACATCATGACAGCCACCAATAAGAGAGCAGAAGGGAGTGGTAAATTACCCCAAATATAACAGTATTAAAGGTTGATAAAATTATATGAAGGTACCAGATTTTTTAAATTCCATATTATAAACTAGTAAATTTCAGCAAAACCTCTGAATACCTTTAAAATATTTTATTTTGTTTGAGGAAGAAGAGACTCACACATGGATCTCTTGTCTAGATTTTAATAGATATGTTCTTGTGGCTGTGTGAAAGTAAAGCCACTAAACTGAAAATGGCCTGGGTTATACTCAGCAGTAGACAGGTGACTGTTTTCTATCACTGTACTAAACAGAAATTAAGCATATTAAAGAACCTTCAATAAAAACCTTCCTCATAGTAAACAGAGTTGGGTCTTCTGAATAATCTTGTTATGTAAATTAAGAGTTCCATAGAATAAAACAGATTATTAAAACTCCTGAGGTAGGTCATCCATTCCCTCAGCGGGGTACATGAGAATTTTAATTTCTTACTGAAGTACTGTAAGTTCAAGAACTGCATAACAAAATTTACATTTTAAGATCATGTGCTGCTGTCATATCAAGAAGTATGGTGATTTTATGCAATAGAATTTAATGAATATTATAAAGGAAATCTCTTCAAGGACAGTCACCTTCAAAAATAGCGGTATTTGTGGATTGTGGTCAGATCTGCAGTCAGTACACACAACAGGCATAAAAGCATAATCAAAGAATAACTCACCAGGAAAGAAAATAATTTATACTTCTAATCATCTTACAAAGGCCGATATATTTACTATTATATTCTTCTGTGTAATGTTCTCTTCAGATCATATTATTGTTTTTTAAAAGTACAAGTAGCATCTGTTTTATGTAGTGTAGTAAGGATATTTTTGTAGGTTTCAGCAGGTTGTTTATTATACTTGTCATGATTTAATTTACTGTTGTGATCCCTCTTTCTTCCTATACTCTGTGATGTCACTTTGCGTGCTGCACATTTCCTTTGTATTTGCATAACACCATTAGGAACCAGAGACAAGTCTTTTCAGTTTCAAAGTACAATTTGAGCAGTCCCACAGGAAAAGGGGCTTTTTGCTGTCTGTAGTGTAACATATTATGTCAAGCCTGAAATTGATTTGTCAGTGGGGTCATCAGTGGTGTAAGGTGGTTTTAATGCCGTTCTGGAGTTTAGATACTGTTTTCCAAGGGTAATTAAGTAAAACCTATAATTTCAACAAGCCACTTAAAGACTGAATTAGATATCACTTGTGTTGTAATAGACAAGCTAACATGGACATTATTATTGTTATGGCTGCTCATGACATGAAAAGCAAAGAGAAAAAGTGTACTCCCACTTATTCATTAATTTATACAATTTAAAAAGCTTTTCCCCCTCATATTTCCCTTCAATCTGTGGAAAACATGATCATGCACAATTTTCATTAGAAAAGTTAGCCTGCATTGCAGTGAGTTTATTAGACTATACTCATATTATGCTTGTTTGCAGTTGAAAGTTATCCTACGTTTTGACACTATCTCAACTGCATCTGAGAGCATTGTTGGTTTAACACAATCACATTATTAAAGAGATGGACTTTCAACTTTCCATATTTTTTGCATATTAATTTTACGTATCTTAGCAGAAGGACTCAAATTTTGAGCAACTGCCTTTAATTTCTTACCTTTTTTATTTCACTTCCACCCAGCTGGCTAAATTAACATAACAATAGTGATCATAATAGACTTGATTACTTTGGTGCTAGCAAATAAGGTTGCCATGTCACATTTCATCCTGGGGGACTACAGTACTGCTTTTGACCAGAATCTGAGCTAACACTGCTAAGGACAAGCATCTTGCTCTCAAGGCTAACTTCTTGTTTGATAGGTGGTGAACAGAGACAGCCTTCTTATGTTGTCTAATTCTCTCATTGTTTCATAAGGTCACCTATTTTTACCTGTTTCTCATAAAGAAGATAATGCAGTTCATAGCAAGATTAGCAAAAGCTTGTAGTAGAGTCTTGCATATACATGATGTGTAAGAGGGATTTTGACAAAGAAGATGACCAGTGAAAATTCCAAGTGGGGAGTTCTGTGTACTGAGACTGCAAATGACATGAATCCAGCTGTACTTGAATTTAAGCTGTTTTGTTTTGTTTTGTTTTAATCACTTCCTGTTCATTTCAAACCGAGCACTTTTAACTGAAGAGTTGAAGAGCTGAACACTTGTACTCAGGGTATGTGCATGTCAGTAGTTGCAGCCAGATGTATCTCTGTTCTCCTTCCAGCTCTATGCATCATAGGGTCCCATATGGCATATGAAATGTGCTTCCTCATATGTAACCTCAGATACAAACATAATTGTCACCCTTTCAAAAGTTGGTCAAGACATAAGGGCACACATACAACTTATAACATGGATCAGTATTATTTATTTTAAAAATTGTGAATGCCAGGAAGTTGTGGTTACCTTTGAAGATTCTAATATGCTTTGAGAGGGAAAAAATTAATAGAGACTGGGTTGAGCTGGGAAGTGATGGTAAGCATGAAGCTATTTGTGAATGTGCAATGTAGCATCTGAGGTTTTGCATGATCCAGTATGTGCTATATAAATAGCTACCTTGCATCTTCTGTGGTGGGTCAATGGCAAATAAACTACAGACTACTCATTAGCAATAAGTCATTGCAATATGCTGGTGGCGTAATTGCTCAGGTTCACAGTAGAGGCTGACTTGGATTGTGACCCATGAATATGCTTCCAGGGGGATATGTCAGCAGCTTATAAGTCCCATGTTACTGCCTTTTGAAGTCAGAAAGAGCATTAAATAAGGGCGACTGAAGAGAGCATCTGCTTATCTCTTGTAAGAAATAGAAGGACCTTATATCCAGAACCACTAAACTGAATTAAAACTTTGGGAGGTTGGTATCATTTTAAATATGGGGGGATTTTGTGATACATGACTCAGAAAAAACAGTGACTGGACAGGGTACTGGGCTCTTAATAGGGCAGCTCACATACATGTTATGGGTGGAAAATTCGAACAAGTGAGTATATTGCTGTTTGACAACAGAAACAAAGACCTTTCTAGACATTTAGTTTAAAACTTGTGTAAATAAAATAAATTTATATTTCTAATACAACCAATAAAAATAATTGGGTTCATCTTGAAGGTTTCCCTTGAAAAAGGTATCAGAAAAACAAACTATGAAACTTTTCCTTGTTTATTTTTAATATATCTTTAGGAAACGTCTGAATACGCACAGAAAGTAATTACTTCAAAAATATTCAGTTTTGAAGGAAAATGTTTTTGGCAAATGCTTTTAACATAGTTGCAGTTAGAATCTCAAAGTTAAGATGCAAGCAGAGACCTTAAGTACTTAAGTGGCCTAAGTTTATTCAGATGGTTAAAAAACTTTAGCATCCTTTGTTTCACTTCAGGCTTAGACTTCATGATCTTTGGAGAGAAGAGGGCAGCAGCGAGTCATCTGAATCCCAGATTTTCAAGTATGTTAAATGTCTTCAGCTCCTTTAAAAAACCTTCATGATTTACAGTTATTCAACATTTACAGGGGATCACATTATTAAGTAGGACTCATATTGTCACTGTCAAAAAACACTGTGAACAGCAGGAAGGCCACTCAAACTTGGTATATTTGAAAACTCCGTGAATGTACTTGACCAGAATGTAGATTATTTTGCTACTGAAAACTGATAAAAGATGTACTGAGAAATTGTTTTGGAGCCATTTTGGGGCTGATACAAACCTTACTGGAGGCAACATATCTAATGCAAAAGTAGAATGTCACACTGCTACATAGGAGGTGGGGCTCCTTTCCCATTTCTTTTACTCACTTCTGTGGCAGTGTGAAACAGTTTGTTAGTCTCTTTTCTGTGTTAAAAATAACAGAGTTGGAGGCTAAAGGCATTTTGACGTTTTTGGCATATATAATGAGGATAACAGGAGAAACAAAATTCATATTAGAAATTTTTTTCTTCATTAGATTATCTCTCGATTTGATTTGAAAATTGGATTACAGTCTCCTTGATTCTTTTACTTCAGAACAAAACTTTTGATTAGAGACTGTTCATTTTTAGGTTGTAAAACGAGTTTGGCTACACCACCACACACCTTAAAGACTACGATAAGGCATATACGTATTGCAAAGTTTGCTCAAGATACAGCATTTTATGTCTATAACAGTAGGCAATGGAAACAGCAGTAAGTATGGATGTGAACAGTATGGAGGACCCTCCACCCTCCCAGTATCCTCTTGGAGATCATGATTTCAGACAAGCTCAGATAGGGCTCCATGGACTGCACAGTGATTAGAGTGCATCTTTAGGATTAGTTCCTCTAAAAGGAGTCCAGCTTTTACACTCCAAGACCACTCTGTGATGGGAGGTGAAGTGTTGTAAGCAGGGAGGATTTGCATGTTTGCTTCAATAGCTCTCTTCTGTTTCAAAATCTATAACTAACGCAGAGGCATCTTAATTCCCTTATTAAAGCTGCAAGTGACACAGCAGTATGGCGAGGTTTTGACTCCTGGATTGCACTCTTATATGAAAATCTTATCTTTAAGCTGTATTTATTTTCAGATACCAAATGTTTCTGCTTAACAATGGCATTTTGCATAGTACTTGTTATTTACATGTTTAATGAATCATTTATAATGTGACCTTTACTGTGACATCTGAGTTTATCACAAAAAAATCAAGAATTAATATTTAATTGTCCATACTGGTCGGTAGAACTAATTATTTCCCCTGTTAGCTAGAGGAAAGTACTTAGGAAAATATAGACAATGAAGTATGACAGAAAAAGGAAGCCTGCTGCACCTTCTGAGCACATTTGGTTGTGCAAGAACGTGTGTTCAAATTATTTTTTTTTCTGTCATTATTTTTTTACATACTGCCTGAATATATATTAACTGCCTGCTAAAAGAAACACTTTGGATAACTGGAAGAAAATCTTAGAAGACAGCAGTTTTGAATGCACTTCCTTCTGCTGAGAAATTATCCTTTTACAAGTAGTTCTACTGAGAAAATATAGACTCTGTGCCAAATTTGTTGTGGAACAAGGTGCCTTTCATTGAAGGGGTGGGCTGGCTGGCTGTTTTCCTGTCTTCTTTCCATGTTTGATTATTTGCCTCCAATCTGTGTTTCATAAATACTGACCCAGGGAGCACAAACAGATGCTCTTAAATTTCTAATCCATGAACTGCTAAGGAAAACATCAAAAAAAGTATCAGAGCCAGAAAAAAGTAGAGTTGTTACTGTGTGTTGTATCAACATCCCAAGTTTTAAAATCATCTCACTTCCCCTGATGGTGCTGAGATCCTTTACATTAAAGTTAGTTATCTCTCACTGTTTTGTAAGCTTTCCTTTCCCTTTTGAAATGGGGACAAGGAGGAATGAATTTGAAATTAAACTTCATTTGTAAATCTGCCTTAGTTCATATGTTCAAATGAGATAATTCATTTTAGCATAAATGCATGGGTGGTTTTGAACCTCGTGTATGAAATAGCCTTGATATGGAAAACATTTCAGCTTCTGCAGCCATTTGGTACAATGAAGGTTAGCACATACGGTATGTGAAATCTGAATCCCTCTCAGGGAAATCCTTATTTGAATTGTAGATGAGAAAATTCTAAAAGTATAATTAGCTTTGCTTGATACCTTTTTCTCCTCATTCTGTGAAGAAATATCACCCACAAACAAGGAAAGAAAAGAGGACGCTTTCTCTTGTCTGTTAAGCAACTGGGAAGCATTGCACTGTTGTGTTATCTAATTCATACCTCATCTCTTATTCAGCAAATCCCTAGTGGGTTCTGAGTTTGCAGTGTCTTAACAAACTGAGCAATAAAAAGAAGAAATAATATAATAATACCTTTCCCAAGACTAGCTGATGGTAGTGTTGCAGGACAGTATTCTAGCAAAGTAAATGGATTTCTGAAGGTGTACTAGTTTTCTCTGATTTGAAAGGCAATCAGAATGCATATTTTCACTCTTGAATGGACTACTAATGGTCCTCTAATGTTAGTCATTCATGATTCTTGTTTGTCTTGAAATGGCATGGCTGATGGCCAGCACTCAGCTGTCCTTTCCAGTGCATTGTCTGCCCATGTGTTAGCAAAGGGACTATTTTTGTTTATTTGCTTGTTTCTTTATTTTCCTAATTCTAAAAAACATTTTCTAATCTGAGACATCAAGAGCTCTTTGGAACCTAATTGACTTCTGGACCTCACATTTTTGTCTATAAAAATGAAGAGCATCATTTCACCTACCCTCGTACTTACCCAATGTCTGAGAAAGGACAGGAGACTTCCTCACGTTCTTAAGAATTGCCCATTAAAGAAAGCAGAGGAGAATGTATGTCTCAAAATGAAGGTTCATATCCAGAATTTCCTAGAATTTGGAAAGAGGTTCAGAACTGAAAATTTTGAAGCATACTTCCTTCTTAAAGGAAAAATTAAAATATTTGAGGCTTATATTTCACCTCAGCCAGAAAAGAAGGCAGTTATGCATCTTGGCAAAGAGAAGTGGAAGATTAATTATGTGGCTGTGAAGTGGATATTTTACCCAACAACGGCATGAGCACTCAGGAGATGACAGTGATTTGAACTACTTGGAAGAAACATATGCATCAAGCATTGTTGCCAGCACTTTCTTTAAAGGGAAGCTTAACTAATATTTCTTTTTTAATTATTTTTTTCTTTTGAATAGTAAAGCAACATTCAAATCAGATGTTGAAAGTATAAAAACAGCTAGAAATTCAGTGGTTTCTTTCCTTTTGATATTTTTTATTTCCCTCTTTGACCTCCCTCCTCACCATGAATGATGAGACTCTCACTTCTTAAAGTGATCTCAGGGATTCAGGACTTGAAATAAAATCTCCAGGACTTTGAGGGTGATTGAGACTATGAAAATGTGGAAGGAATTTGAGGTAGTGTTGCAGAATCCTGAAATTAGGAGGAAATGCCTAAATTGTGCAGGATTCACACAAGCTAAATTTTGTAATAAATCTTAGGTTTGGAATATTTAATGAGAGGAAAAAAAAATACATGGAAAATTTAGAAAACTTCTAAATGGTCATTTGGACCAAAATGAAATAAAACGTAGAATTCACGTAAGACAGGTGAGTTCTTCATGTTGATGGAGAGGATTCACTTTTGAGTTTGAAACATGTTGTTTTAAATTTAATCCTTAGAAGAACATTAAGGGGTTTTTTAATTTTAAGTCATAAAAGTTTTATTTGATTTCCACCTAACCCTCTTTTTCAAGTACTGATGTCAAAAGCAATATATGTTAGCCTTAAACAGGCTTAACATTCACTTGCTGTCAGCTGTGAAAGCTGGGACCAATAAGCACGATCTCACCTACCAGATGAAAGGAAAAGAAATAGAAACCTATCACCTCGTATTCCCTTTGCAGACATTTTTTAGGTATTTATTTTTATTCGACAGATATTCTACCTTTATTCTACAGTGTATGTTACTCCTCACCTGTTAAAAGAAGGTATTAAAATTTAAAGAAAAAAAAATGAGAAAAATCTTTATGATCCAGTCTACTTTTCCACTGATATTGTTTGTCTGTCAGGTACTATACTCCGATGTAAAAGCTCAGGACTATTTGTATATGTCACAAGTTCAAGAAAATTTCGAACATTCAGGCTCTTGCTCATGATCTGCAACTTTATTTTCATCCACTTAGCTTCACAGGTTGGATACCTTTGAAGTGATCCTTGAACCTGTGTTTAAACTATAAACGTGAAGTGCTGTAAATCTGCATTCAGATCTAAAGCAATCTTAAAGACAGCAGCTGGCAAGGACATGAATTCCCATGGCTTGCCAAATAACTAGGGCAGTGGTGGCTGTGAGGGGTGGGATTGCTGCTGCAGTAACAAGAAGCATGTCGGCTCTCATCTCATTGCTGATCAGTTTAGTTGGCTGAGTTCATTTTTCTTCTTCTGTATCTTTCAGTATTTATTTGACAGACTCCTTCACAGTGTGTTTTCTTGGGAAGTCAAGTAAAAAGTGTATCACTTCCTAGGTCTGAGCAAATAGTCTATTCTGTACTAACATGTAAAAGCTATATTTGATTGGTGTTGATACATTATTGTGAAAAGTCAAAGTGGGAACTCTAACTTTCCCCTTTCATGAGACTGCTCGAATTGTTTTTTACTCTTTCTCTTCTCTCTTTTTCCCCTACTGCCATTCTCCTCTTCACAGCCTATGTGACTTTTTCAGAATACATTATAGCTTTTGATGCAAAAGTCTTTCAGAAAATCTTTTCAGAACATCTTGAAGTTCCTTCAGCATTTTGAAAAGCTCTCTGAAGACAAAAAGTTGTATTTATAAGCCAGTGAGCTTTTCTCCTAAGGCTGCTATTTTTTTCTGACTTGTTTTTTGTTTGTTTGTTTTGTTTTGTTTTGCTTTTTCCCCATTCCCTTCTTTTATGTCTTTTCTCCTTCCATACGCTCTGACAAGATGCCTTAGTCCAACCTTAACTACATCTCCCATGTATTAAAGTGATAAAATATGTTTGAGGGGTTTTGCTTGGTTGGTTACTGGTGTTAACCTTATCATTCTGAAATTAACTTTCCTGTGAAAATCTAAGAGAGCATGAGGAAACATGGGATTTGTGCCAGGCAAACAAACATGTTGTGGCTCAAAGGCAGAAATAAGGAGGTGGAGGGCTTTTTCAGGAAGACTGGGCACTGACAGCTGAAAGCCAGAATATGCATCTGGAGAGGTTGCATTTTTCTCCACTGAAGCACTGAGCCGAGGCAGCAGCTGGTACAAACCAGCACTAGTTGCGCTTGCTGTAGGGTTTTTTCATTCAATCCCTTCCAGCCAGCCTTACTGAATTCCCTTAAACTCTCCAGAGGTAGTAATGTAGTGAGGTACTTACCCATTCAAGAAGGTCTAGTTATAAGCTATGCCAGTGTGGTTTTGTTGCGCATTCGGTATAATCTATTTTAAACACATTGAGCAATCAATTTAAACTTGTTATTGTCACTGGCATTTGGAAATTTTATAAGCAATTACCAGAGTCCATTCCTTTGTATTTAATTTTTACTAAGATGTTGTTCAATTTCAGACCTTAAAGTAATCACACTCTCCAGAATATTGAGTTGAATGAGTCCATAAGTCAGACCAACTCTTAACTGTATTTTTCTTCACTGATTTATGGGGCTGAATGATACAGTATCTCCATGTGGAACCAGCAAAAAGGAAATGCAAATCAGAAGTTAGACCATAAATATAAGGTACTGCAATGCTTATCGAATCAATGGGCAGCAGACCACATTACTCTCTTCCCTGTTTTTTATTGTATTGCTCTTCCTTTTGTCAGTACCTATGCGGGAAAAAAGCATGTCCTTCTACAATGTCTAAGTTCATAAAATGCAGTTCTCCTTATAGTTCTATATGTCCCTTGTTGATCTTACAAGAGAATACCCACTGAATCTAGGACTGCATAACTGAATTTCCTTTTCCTACTTTTTTAACAAAGCACTTGCTTTCTCCAGTGTTTTTCTAATTTAGTTCTGACTGAAGAAAAAAAAATGTTACTTAATTAATTTTGTGTTGCTATTATACATCAAGACCAGCAAAATTTTCCACAATGTAGATGAATTCACTTTTAAATGACTACAATGTTACTCAGGTACTTTTAGGCTAATACTTTAAAGAAGGGAAAACATTCTCATTCTTGTTGTGCTTATTTTTATATTGTTGTAAAAGGCAGTGATTCTCCTGGGATTTTCCAGGAACAGTTTCATCATCTTGCATATTCTTAATTTTATTCTAAGAAAATCTTTTTTTAATACAGTCATCTTTTGTCTAATTCTTGCATTTCTCCTTAGAGAAAATCCCATCTATTCTCTGCTATAACAAAAGATCCTGGACAAAAGCTGTGTAGCTATCACCAAATGTTTGGAGTTTTCTTTTTGGTTGGTTGGTTGGTTGGGTTTGGTTTTGTTTTGTTTGGTGTTTTTTTGTTGGTTGGTTGGTTGGTTTGGTTGGTTGTTGTTGTTGGTTGGTTTTGGTTTGGGGGGGGCAGTTCTTAGTTTGCTGGGCACAGATAGGACCACTTCAAATCAGAATAATACAGGCCAAAATCCTGCTTTTGGAAGTACTTTAAAAGTAGGTTACATTCTGCTTGACTTCCTTCACCTATACTGTTTTTTCCTAACTCTTCCTGGTAGAAAAAGTGATAATCCTACTGCAACCTGAAACAGTGTGCAATACTATGACAAAATTATCATGCAGAATGGTAGTAAAAATGTCAGGAATTTGCCATGGCTAGAATAGTAGCTATGTCATCTTTATTGCATATTTATTTCTCCTCTGTTCCCACTGCCCTGGAGACAAAATCAGCCTGAAAAAGTAAATGAGTAAGCCAGAGAAGTTCTCACAGGTGTATGCATTCCTAATATAAGCACGTCTCTATTTATGAGTGGAAAATAAATGAGAGTTCAGTCTGTTATCTATACATATTTTCAGGTAATTCCATTTTGTTTACAGAAATGCACTTGTCTACAGTCCAGAGTCAGGTTACACTGGATTACATGAGATGGTCTTGTTCTCAGTGAAATGACAATACTCACTTGAAAAATTAACTTACAGTCCAGAAATGCTGATACTGACACACTCTTCAGAGCACTGATCCTTGTTACAGTAGGCAGAATTCTCACCTACCAAACACACTGGCTTGCTTTGCATATAGGCGGAAACTGGGAAAAGCACCTGCTTATTTAAAATATTTAACTGTCAAATTCTGTATTTTCTAACAGCAGAAACGTGGTGAAAATTAGTCTTAATAATATAGGCTATTAAATCTCAAAGCCTTCTAAAACTTTGGCTCATTGTGTAAATGCTTAAGAACAAACAAACAAAAATTACATCATTGTAACAGATTAAGAGTAGAAAGAAAATCGTGTTAACAGAAGAGGAAATATCTCAAATGTCAAAAAATTTCAAAGTAGACTTAGAAGTAACTACAACACTACTTATATTTTTATTGTATTTTTTGCAAGTCATGTCTGAAAATCTTTCTGAATGACAGTTTTTGTTTGCAACATTTTGCTTCATCTCTTGCTCATTTGCATTTTGTCTTTAAAGAAGGAGTAGAAGAAAATGTAATTGAGAAACATGAGAAACATGTCTTCACATTTTCCATTACCTATTTTATGCGAGGGGGGTTGTTCTGTTGTGTGGGCACATTTAGAAGAAAGTGTGAGACAGCATTTACAGAAAACCCTAGGGAAAGAAAAACTTCTGATGTGCAAATATTACACTTCCTTGAAGGACTGATCTGTCATTTTTGTTTATTTATTTTTCTTTAATTTCTCATTTGTAATTTCTAAGAAATTAAATACAGTGCAGCTTTGATGATATCATCTCCATGTAGGCTACTGCTTCAGTTACTGACTCATACGTTACACAGCTGAGTGTTAGCAATAAGATGAATGGGTTTGATTACCCTATGATTAATAAAAGGTTGGATTTTCTATGTCCTAAAAAAAATTAAGACAACTATGAAGCAGTATTTATGACATAGAAAGGATGTAGAAAACATTTACCCAGTGCTCACATATGTGCACATCTCTTTGCCTATGCACACACATGCATTTTCTAATAAATAATGATTTTTTAAAATTCCAACTTTCATGGTCTTGACAGGATTGGTTCAATTCTAGCTTCCTTCTATGAAAGAGAGAACCTGCCTAGATTACAGATGATGTGGCTCAATCTAGTTCTGTACTGTCTTCCTGCTAAAATGTGATTCTATGAATGTCTCCTTCAGATGTAGTTCAGGGACCAAGCTCGAGTATTTTTAATTAATTCCAACGATCTGACATAAAATCAAAATCAATAATATTTCCTATCGAGTTTCACTTAATTTTAAAAAGATCACATGAATACATTTTAAATTAGTTTCCCCAGTTCTATATTAAGTAATTTATACCCACTATCTAACTCTTGGAAGCTAATTGATCTCTTGGAAATATTTGTTACCAAGCAGCCTACATTTTGGAAGTAGAACAGATTTATTCTTTAACATTCACACCTGAAATAATAGGTTACTGAAAATAAAGATTGTTATTGATGCTCATTTTCAATGTTGCAGTCTTGGATTCAGCACTGACTTACCAGGTAGTCTTTGTTTATTCTCAGCATTTGCTTTGCGTAATGATGTCACTATTAGCTCTTTTAGATGCAGTTAGTAAACATGACATTTTGGAAAGAAACAAACCATTATTTTGGAAAACATTGTGAGAGTTTGTTCATTGGTGGGAGAAGGACATAAAAATAAAGAAGTGTCTTTTCCTTTTCTCTGCACTGAAATGTGACTAAAAGACAAAAATATAAAATAAATGTTTCCATTAGAAATAGATTGTTCCCTGTAAATATCAAAATATGAAAATAATCCCTCATCACATCTTTGCTTACTATGTGTCTGTCCATGTCTCTTATTTCAGTCTAATTCCCGTATTCTACTTGCCATTGTATGAGTCTACCTTAATGTTTCACATTGTTCATTCAGGTATTTCTTCAGCCATCATGATTCATTTATGCTTTGTTCTCCAAATTCTTGTCTTTATATTTTGTATCTAAAACAACACACTGTTCCTCCCTACCATGTTCTCCCACTTACTTGCTTTCTATCTGGTTTTTTTTTTTTCTTCTTTGTGATTTCTCTTTCTTGTAAATATCAGACTTTCACACCTTGGCATTGAATAGAGTATATAACAAAAGTTTTTCCTGATGTTTTTTGTTCAAATGACAAAGTTTTCTTATTTCCCTCCTTCTGTCTATATTTCTTCCCTCACTCGGCTGAGCTCAGGGCACTGTGTTGCTCAGCCAGCTGATCAGTGCAGGGAGACAAGATAAAGGGTGAGTGTCAGGAGGATGGAGCAAGGCTCTTCTCGGTGATAACCAATGATAGGACAAGGGGTAATGGGTATGAACTGGAACACAAAAGGTTCCACTTACATTTGAGAAGAAAATTCTTCTCACTGAGGGTAACAGAACACTGGAACAGGCTGCCCAGGGGGGTTGTGGAGTCTCCTACTCTGGAGACATTCAAAACTTGTCCGGACACGTTCCTGTGTAACCTCATCTATGTGCAGGAGCTCCAGCAGGGGGATTGGACTAGATGATCTTTTGAGGTCACTTCTAATCCCTAACATCCTGTGATTCTGTGAATCTGTGAAGATGCTAGATAACTCCTCACCGAACACAAAAAACATTTTCTTCTTGTTGCTATCTTGCTTTTTCTCCTCCACTTCACTATTCAGCAGTCTGCAGCCACAGGATGAATGTCTTCCCAGTAGCTGCAGTGTGCCCATCTTTGTCCTTCTCATTCGTCTGTCCCTTTTTGACATTTGTGCTGATAGCATACCTTTTCTCCTTTGCGTGAACTTCATATCTCCTCTAGTTTTGCTCATGCTGTCAACTTGTATTTACATCTTTTGAAACAGACATTTTCTGAAGGGTTGTAAGCACTTCAGTTTTTCAAATTTTTTTTATTATTATTTTTCCAAAGAGCAGTAGAGAAACGTAATTCTTCATTTTTCCTAAGGCTCACAAAGTATATAGGCTTAGTATCTACTCTTATAGCATAGGTGTCATTCTGTCACGAAGAGCAGTGCAAACAGGTCTCTCCAAAGAAAGGTCTTCTGCACCCCGGTTCTTCGAAAAAGGTGATAAGAAATAACACTTCTTTTTCACTGTCCCTGTACCTGAGAACCCTATTGTTTTCTATGCTACAGGATTATCTGATAATACTAGAATCTAGAGGGATAGGAAGTGATTGATTGTACTACCTTAATGAAATTACATATTACGTAATAATTATAAAGAGAAAGTCAGCACTACTTCAAAATAACAACAAGGACAACATCAGGACATGCACAAAAACCATCAGCTAATTCAAGTTATGGAAATATAGTAACCTCCATTAACATCGTTGTTGATTGTGTGGATCGCAGCTTAGAGACCCCTGCTACTTCTCATTCAAAGAAACTGGAAAGCTGCAGGAAAATTTATTGCTATCCAGTGAGTATGACTGTGCACAACATGTGTTCTTCTTCCTTTATTGCATTTGAGAAAGGGTGCTTTTATTTCAGTTTCTTTCACAAGAAAAACATTAAGTCCTCTGTCTAGATAAAGACAGTCCACCTTGTTGATACTCAAGAAAAATATTTATTATCCTTTTTTAAGGCTATAGACTGAATGAAATGAGTGATTATTGCAGTATAGACTGGATTTCTCCTCAGTCACATATTACAAAACCTTTGGTTTAACCTCACTCCATCCAGTTCTTGAAAACTACATAGAAAGAGAACCTATTCTACTTGTTTACCTGTTTGTGTATGTATGCACACGGGGATATTGGTAAATGATGAGTCTCCAGAACTCTACCACAACAGGAACACTATCTATAACAAACCATTTCAAATATGCTTCAGCAGATAACACTGGCATAGATATTAAATTTTCACTTTTTTTTGACATGATGCAGATAATCTCGTAAGTGATAAATATTAACACATCTTATGTATTTTTACTTCCTATAATGATATAAAAGGGCAAAAAGAAAAGCATTTGTTGAATCTGATCTTAGTTGTCTTTTTCTCAGTTATTCTTCTGTTGTAACATTTTTACATTATTGTTCTTTGACTGGTTGGCAGGGTGTTTGCCTGTTTTGTTTTTTTTTTGTAAAAGAACAATTAGAAGGTATATACCCTAAGCTCATGTGTTTTGTGGAAGAGATGCTACCTGATATAATAAGGTTTTAATAAATTAGTAGGAAGGTAGTGTATATTTGTATTGTATTATCTATTTAATCAAAAACTTATTCATCTGACAAAAGTTCCCTGAAGTGAATAGATGTTCAGTTTTAGTTGTGTTACTTAGGTTTGAATAAGCTACTTCTGTCAGTAGTGGCTTATTATTTCAAATAATAGTGGATTCAAAATCTATCTGAGAAAACTGAAATAAGGGGAAGGGAATCTGCTGTTTTGTTTACACTCTTTTGAAAATATTTTCCTCTTTTTTTTTAAGTTCTTGCTATTTTTAAGCCTGTTACTTCTAACTTCTATTTGGGTTGGTCACACTGTGACAAAAGGCTTTCATTCCACACTTTGGATTGTTGAAACAGTGCCAGTAAAAAGTATAGATGCGAATCAAAGCAATATTTGGTGTTACAGGAATTAAGCAATTACAGAAAGGAAAAATTTGGCTCAACATTTACATAAGGTTTAACAGCTAAGTATCATAAAGACTGAGATACCAGTTTCTCCATATAGGCATATCCGCTTACAGGGATAATTAACCTCACAAATGTGGGGGTTTCATATATATGATACAAAAAATTGTTTTCGTTGGGTTTTATTTGAAGAAACATTAAAATACTCCAGCCACTGTTTGTATATATTATCATTGCAACAGAAATTAATTAATTATTAAGTCAGTATTGAGTTTATATGCACTGTGAACCATTAAGTGCAATGCTTTTGGAATGTCCTGTCTTGGCTACTCACTTTTGTGAGTGCAGAAGACTCTTGACTAATGTGTGCTTTTATCACTAAAACATTGGTCTGGTTAAATTTCAACATATTAAACTAAAACAGCTGTGGCTTAAGTCGTATCTAAAGGAGAAAGTGAAATTTTACCTTTATCAAGTGTGGTTAAGCATTCAGACTCTACTGGTCTTATAGGAACCTTACAAAGTTAACAAAATGTCAGATATTTCAGAGTTTTAAACAGGTAAACTGCCTTCAAAGTCCAGCACAGCTTATGCAAAATTCCTTCAGTAGGCTAGTATGCTGTTTATTCCCACCTATAATAACTACAGATATATTAAATTACCTTAGCATAACATAACTGACATAATTTTCGTATGTTCATCTGTTTCTGTCAGCCCATACTGGAGTAGAGATCTCAAAGATAACACGTATCAAGTTTCATATCAAACATCAGGCCATGCACAGTGAAGGCTCTAGCGCAAATATCCCCAAGCACTCAGTTTTACCTGACACTGAAGAATTTGCACCACTAGCAATGTGGATCCTCTGGTGTGTAATAGTAGGTGAGTTTGTAAAATCAGTTTCCGCTGCCAAGTGTTTATCCAGTGCATCATGATAGGGAATTGGAATGGGAATCCAGCGGGAAATGAGATATTTCCAGGGAACTGCAATTCCAGATCAACCTGAGCAGCTTCTCACATGGGGAAGCACAGGCAAACACAACTTACCCCAGACCACTGTAAATAAAATGTTTATATATTGAGGGTGGTGAAACACTGGCCCAGGTTGCCCAGAGAGGTGATAGATGCTCCATCCCTGGAGACATTCTAGGCCAGGCTGGACAGGGCTCTGAGCATCTAGTTGAAGATGTCTCTGCTCATTGCAGGGGATTGGATTAGATGACCTGTGAAGATCCCTTTCAACCTAAACTGTTCTAAGATTCTACGATCAAAACACTGAAATTCCACCCAAGTTTTTCAAAGCAGAAGTTGGTCTATTTTTCTTATCTTTCTTTTGGAAAAATTGTTGGGAAGTGCTAAAAGCAGGGGTTACATGGAATTCAGTGGCCAGTTGTGTTTGCCAGGTAACTGGGGGGATGCTCAGCCTGCCTGACTGTTTCCCAATTGTTGTGTGTTCAGTGTATGGCTTCTCTGGCAAGACTGTGACCCGTAATAAAATAGATATCTATTCTTGATAGATTAATGTGATAGGTGACAAGGTCCAGACATTGTGAGCAACCACAATGTAATGGGTTCTGCAGAGCTGTAGAAAATAAGTTAGCAGAACACATGAACAAATCAGGAGTTTACATCCCTTGTAATAGCTGGGTAATGCAACAGAGGTATTGTTGGATAGTGATGCTGAAAGAGCAGTTATCAGACTGGTATCCATGTCAGTACTAACCTCTTCCTCAGACCTTCTCAGTAACACGGACACTTGTGTCTATTGTTTATATTTCCTTTCACAGGTGAGGACTTTGTTATTTCTTGAATGCAGCTTTTTGACATGTTAACAGTAAAATACATTGCCAAGAGTCACTAATGTAACTAATCATCCTCAACTATTTGAAGAAGATCGATGGTGAAACCCAGTGATCAACATTCAGAGTAAATTCTGAATTCCATCCATAACGCAGACTGCTTAATGAAATTCAGTTAGTATATCTTTTGAGCTAGGGATTGTATCAAGGAGTCAAATTGCTCACAAGGCTCTCCTTTAGTCTATTCAGTCCTGAGCCTATGTGTGACTTCCCAACAGCTAAGGCGCTCGTACTGCTATAGAGCCCTTTATTTCTCATTATTTTGCATGAATTACTGAAATTTAAGAATAAAACAATTATAAACCACTAAAATTGATAACAAGGACTGAAATAATGCATTTACTCAGAGTAGCTAAGCATAATCTTTATAGAAATCATAACATAAAGCAGTGTCATTCCTATTGCAATTGAAAGCTTTAGACTGGAATATGATGGTGACCATACATTTTTAATAACAACCCTATTTTTAAATAATATTGAAAAGGAGGCTGTGCTCATAACTATTTCCATGCAAAGAATATGAAAACTCTACACTGTAAGGTAGTATGTGTTCTCTCCAGTTTTCCTTACAACTCCATAGGTGCGATTAGGTCTCATGGGTTTGTGTGATTTTTTTTGTTCATCACCTTTGGTTATACTTCTGGAAAACAGAATATAAATCAAGGATACTCAATGCATGTTACTCTTAAGATTGGCATGACATTAACAACTATTGCCAAGATATCACTTTATAATCCCAGCAATACCCCTTAGCTTGGACCAAATGTGCTTTAAGATGCTTTTAGTACACAGATTTGTGCCATCTTATGATCTATGACTTGCAGTTTTCATCCTGCTATTCTGAGGTCTGAATTGTAACTTGAAATTCCATTCAAGTTATCAAATTCTGAAGAAAACTGCTACATTCTGTTCTTCACTCTCTTTACAAACTTCAGTTTCACACAGATTTTAACATGCTGTTTTACTCTGAGAAGTAACTGTTTCAAAATAACTTTGTTAGCAGATTTTCTTATCCACATTCTAATTCACACTGCTTTACTTAAGTGATAAAAAAAGCTTTTTCTCCCCTTAAGGGGTACCCTCACCCTGAGAAAGTTGTCTAACTTTTAATTTGGTCTTAGTTATCATATTCAAAATTGGTAGCATCTAACTGTGGAACAAGAAAGGCATACTGATTTCCTCTGTGACACTTCCTACCTCACTTTCATCCTGTTGTCCAAATATCAGGAGTTCATGAAAAAAGGGAGAGGTGCCTAGGAGCATGAAGAACCTGGCAAAAGCCCTGGTGAGGTGGAGACAAGAGCCAATATTCATTGTGCACATGGAGGCTGCCCCACGCACGCATGAACTTAGTTAGTAGCTGCTGTCTGTGTGTATCTGTATGTATGTGGAGGTCTTGTTATTTTTCCCTAAAAGTTGTCAATATTTACCATGTATGGTAAACTAACTTCAGTCTTCTAACAATATAAGTGGAGGAATGACTATGGCATTGCAACTAAAATATTAAAAATAATAACTTTTAGCAAACCTCTTAACCTTGGTATAACTGGGGTGAGACAATGATGCTTTTAACAGTGCCAGGGGCACTGTACTCTTCAGGTACAGGGTTTTCTTTCCAAATTCTGAGTTGTTTCAGCTTAAGAAACTAAAAAAGCTCTTTCACTGGAGAGGGCTAATGAGGCTTTTTTGCTAATGGATTTGCTTCCTTTATCCCTTAATATTTTGTTAACTCTCATTGCTATTATACATCCCTTCTCTTGTAGTGACTCACAGTTCTTGTGACTAGTGAGCTACTTGTGTGTTGGTTGTCCAGTTAGTGCAGTTCTGACATAGAACAAGTGGTCATCTGGCTGCTTCCAAACAATATGTATAGTGATTGTGTAAGTGTCTTCTGGGACACTAATTCAAAATTCTCTTTTCTGCCTCTTTTTTTAATGTTTCACAAAATTTGCGGGAATTTATCACTGAGATTTCTTTCAGCTTTGGCTGAAACTGGCCAAAAGCTCAGAGATTTTGGTAGAAATAACAGACAGTGTGATTCCACGGGACATGTTCTCAGAAGAAACAAATCCACTGTTTTGTTAGTTTTCTTCCTGTATTAAGCACAAGTCACTTTACTGCTGGAATGCCTCAATCACCTAAAATGTGTATCAGGGATATTGTAAACTCATACTTGTTGCTTACAAATGAAAAGGACAAGTTTGCTCACATTTCTCTAATTGCATCTTTGTATTTCTAGCTATGATTTTCATCCTTTTGATTGGAGGTTCTTTAAACTATATTCTGATACAACTGTAGTCATGTTTGTTTTGTTTTCACCTAAAATGCTACTGGAAATTTCATTTATGTTGCCAGATTCTTTCATACACACTTCTTCATCTGTTCTTTTGCTCACTGTTTCCTCTGCTTCACAAAATGCAGACTCTACCTTTTCTTTTAAAAATCCTTTTCGGTAATGGAAAACTCCACATCCAACCCATCATGATGTCAAAATCTCGTTAACTGTAAAGAGATGTGTCACGGACGCACCCCGAGGCTAATTTAAGGGACAACAGGGTCCAAAACAACTTTTATTAAACCGGTGAGAAACAGGGTTTTAGCACTCCAAAAGTGACTTATATATAGGTTCGGGTATCAGTTGAGGAAAATTACTAAGGGGCAGCAACTGGTACAACAGGCGGTCCACAGAGTGCATGCACGTGGCTTCACCCAAAACAATGCCGGAACCATCCCCGAGTCCCAGAGGAGTACACACTTGCCTGAACACCGTGCAGGATTATTCTTAAAGAGATAAAGGTAAAGCGTACGCTCGCAATTCCGTGAGGGTAAATTTATAATACACTCGCAATTCTGCGAGGGTTAATTTACTTACACGTGCGAATGTGCACGGAATACTACACGTGCTTATGTGGAAGCACGGGAGGAAAATACACTTGCGATTATGCAAGGATAAATTTATAATACACTCGCAATTGTGCGAGGAAATAAAGTTACACTCGCAATTGTGTGAAGAAATAATTTAAAGTACGCGTGCAAATGTGCACGGAATAAAGTTACACTCACGATTGTGCGAGGAAATAATTTAAAGTACGCGTGCAAATGTGCACGGAATATAAATACACTCGCGATTGTGCGAGGAAATAATTTTATACGTGCTTGTATTAAGCATGGGAAGTTACACGTGCATATGTGCACGGAAAGGATAAATATACTCGCAATCCTGCGAGGGGTTTTACTCACATCCATGGCGGCAAGGCAAGCGGGGTCTCCATCCGGGGGATTGGGGGTCTCGGCGGCAGCATCTTGCTCGTGCTCCAAGAGACCGGCGACAATGGGCCCAGTCTCGACGAGAGTCCCATTTTTCTGCTGGCTGATCAGACCTGACTGTAGGCATTCTAGAAGCTTCTCTGCACGCCCACACCGTGTGTGGGGTGCCCCTGAAGCCTCCAAACATCCCCCACACAGGTGCCCAGCGGCTCACTGGCACCTCGGCAAACCCTTCTCCTAATGGCCCTGGCCAGGGTGCTCTGGGCCAAACAAAATGAGCTGTTAGCCTCAAGTAGCGGAGAGAGGGAGATGTGCCTACTCCCTCCATACTGAAGGAGGGGGGCGGGGAGAGAGGGGGGTTTGCATTCTGCCACAAGGTGTTTATGTCTTTTATATTCCATTCTGCTTTGAGGCAGCTCCCCTCAAACTTTCACAAAGCTGAACTATTATTAACCTTCAAATTAATGTCTTCATTTCCATAGTGTTTATGCAACAGTTGACAGTAGGGTGGTACAACAAGTGCAGTCAGGCTGACCAACTTTACTTTCCCCGTTCCCTTCTGCTGTCCCATCTATTCTATGTCTATGTGTTGTCTTTATTTTGTACTTAATCTGTAAGATACTTGTGTCAGAAAGCATCTTTTCTCTTTCTGTGTAACATCTGTCCTGATGATTTCATAGTCTTTTCCAAGGTAACTTGAGTATTGCAGCTAGGTTAATATTTTTGTAAACAAGTCACTCTTGGGAAGCTTAAGACACATATAAATCTAAAATACATAGCAGCAAAGCTTTATTAATAAAAGTGCTTTCCATCAGGTTTAATTAAAATTTTCTAGAAAGTTTCAGTTTGCACTTTATCTGGTATTCGTTCATTTTGGAATCTGCTCTGCTTCTTTCTTTGAAACATATCTCCAAATGGAGCCATTACTGTGAGATCAGAAATGTATCCATTACAATACAGTGGCAAAACTGGCTTCAGTCTCCACACGTGCACCACAAACTAACACCTATATAAAGGTATGTTTTAAAAAAAATTTGCTTTGCCATGATTTTTTAAATGATTTTAATGGTTTTAATGATCCCTTGACTGTGGCTTGGTGTTACGTAACATGGTTCCTTAAAACTGCTCCAGTTTGCAGCTGCCACCATTGAGCCAGAAGGGCTGGGAAACGTTGGCAACAAGAGAAAACCCAAGCCCAGGTTTCTCTTGTCCTGGCCTCATGCTGACTTGCTCTGATAGCCTCCCAATAACTGTTATCAGCAAAGTGCAAAAGAGCTACACCAAACTCAAAGGTCTGGGCTACTTTTCAGTGATAGATTTTTTTTTTTGTCAGAAACTAACAATCCTTGCAAGTAAGCAGATTCTTTGTACAAAAGAGGTGGCTCCTCTAATTCCACCCTTCATAGTATTTTGAGTGTCTAAGAATGAGAGCTTTGGTGATTAGATACATTTGAAATGTGTGTTCTTTTACAAAACATAGTTGCAAGAGATGAGATTGGATTGCTTGCTTGTCTCAGTTTTTCCTGTTCTAAAAATCTGAAGGGTACTGCGTGCTATAGTCAGAAAATTAATCTACTAACATACCTCCAGCTGCACAAGTTCCTCATGAAGATCAATTCTAGGAAGGGGTTTGACTGCTAACATGAATTGTGAAAACAAAGCTAGAAAGAGATTGCTTATGTCCCTAGACACAAAAAATCTTAATCTTTCACATATACTTTGCAGAACTGTATTTCATATTATACTCTGAAAACTATTGTAAGCTAAGCAATGGTGTCACAATATCACACAGTATCACAGTATGTTTGGGATTGGAAGGGACCTCGAAAGATCATCTAGTCCAATCGCCCTGCTGGAGCAGGAACGCCTAAGTGAGGTTGCACAGGAACATGTCCAGGCGGGCTTTGAATGTCTCCAGAGAAGGAGACTCATAAAGAGATTAGTTTTACTTAAGTTTTCTGAAACTGCTGAAGGACTGCACTACTACTGAAAACAGCAGTAGAAGGCTTTAATGTGAAAAAATAAGGTGCAACAAGTATTTATTTAATGTGAGTAGCAATCTTTGTCAGGGATAAATGAGAATACTGGTATTTGCTTAAGTCACTAGACCAAACACTTCATTCTCTACAGACATTTAGATATTCTGTGATCTTTATTTAATGCTTCATGTTACAGGATTCTGACTTCACCACAGGGATCCAAACAGCCACAGACTTTTCATGGCTTTTAGTTCCACAGGCTTTTAATTTAGTAGATGTAAATAAATTAGTAGCACCAGGCATGTCAAGCCCTTTAAGAAAATGAAGTGAAAGCTGAAGTGCACAGAGGTGCACAGGAAGATTTTTCAAGATTACTTACCCAATTAGGTCTCCTTTCTTGAGAGAATGAAATACCTGGGAATGTTAGGCAACCTGATTACAGCAAAATGTCCAACTCCTACTGACAAGATAAATGAAAATAAATGACCACAGAAACTGTTTTTGTCTAGTCTGTCTAACAGTGAGAAAAAAAAAAAAGCGATAATTAAACCTTTTCTCATGCAAACTCCCTTTGAGGTTTCATCTTTTATTTTGTGTGAAACTTTTGATTTTATCACCATTTGCTCATTTCTACTTACATTAAGCCATTGGATTCCTGTTGAGTATTCCAGTATTTAAACAAATTGGGTAAAAACTGTTCTTATATTTTTTTTCAAAAGTGGAATGAACAGCATGTGGCTATTTCCCGTACTTAAATTTACTGATCCATGATTGCAAATGATTATTTTTCCCCAATTAACTATTAGCGGAGTAGAAACCTTAACTTTCAAACATGCAGAAACTCTACAAACTTTAAAAATTAAACAGGGTTTCAGCATCAGAATTTGCAAATTATCCTTATTATAATCCAAAAATTTTGGTGTAATGTTCCCAAAAGTATACCTAGGAGTTTCCAAATTTTAATGACGAATTCTACTGTTATGAGGGGAAAAAGTCCTAAACTCTTCTTAATATTAAGCTTTTGATCACAATACTAGCAGAATCCCATAGGATATTTATAAGACCTGCCCAAACTTCTTATACTAAAACAAAACCCTAGCATCTGATCTATAGATTTTTCTAAGTAGGAAAGTATGTTCTCTTGAAGATTTGTTGCTGTTCGCAAATCTCTATTGCAGACTCAGCCTACACTGAAGCAAATCTGGCCCTGAATTTCTCTCTCCGAAACATAACTTCATACATAGTAAGAATTCAGCCTGCATCCAAGCTGAACAGTAGGCACAGAATAGAGATACTGATGGTAAAACGTAGTTTTATGAAAGCACCAGATTAGGAGCAGTGAAAGAAGCAAATAGAGTACTAGAAATTATTCAAAAAGGAATACAGAAGGGAAAGCATTATTACGTGACTACATAAATTCGTCGTTCAATTACATTTTTAATGCTTCCATTTCTGATTTTTTTTTTTTTTAAATGCGAGAAGAAGAATTGAGGAAAGTGCAGAGAAGGGTATCAGAGATGGTCAAAGTTAAAAAATAATATCTGTATAAGGAATAACTAAACAGACTAAAACTTTTTCAGCCTGGGAACGAGTGAGGAGGGATTGAAAAAAAGTCTATAAAATCATGAGTAGAATGAAAAGTTAATACGAAATTACTATTTCCTCTCTTTTCCAATAGAAGGGCTACTGGTCATAAAAAGAAATAAGAAAGATGAAAAAAATAAAAGGAGATAGTGTGTCACACAGCTCCTTGGGATGTTGTATATACTCAAACTTCATGTAGGCTCAAAAAGGACCTGGACAAATTAAGAAAAGTCTTAAGAACTAATCAAAAGCAAGATTTGTAACTCAGAAAACCCTGAGTCATAGCTCCTAGCTGTGGAGACATACACAGAGCATCTACTGTACTGCCTGGCCAAGACTAAAATTTGGTCTCACTCAGTAGGGTTACTTAGGCATATATTTACACGCTGTGTATATATGTAAATTCAAAAGATGAATTTTAAGTGCATAACTGCATTTTGCCACTCTTTTTAACATATCCTGGAATGTTCCTCAGCTTAGTAGTTTTTTATTAACAAGAAAAAAAAAAAAATCGAACCAAATCGAAAAAAATGAAACACATTTTTGTATTGTACTTTACCATATCCATTACAATATTGAAATTTATAATTAATTTATGTTAAATAACATATATCTAGGAGCAGCGGTTTTATTTAACTAAGATCTTTTAGACTCTGAAATTGTTTAATTCTCTCTGTCTGAAGAAAAAGTAAAAAAACACAAACAAACAAAAATAGAAAATATGATGTAGTAATAGAAAAATATTTTACAGATTTGAACAGCTTATCTGTCAAGTTGGCTATCCCTAAAGCAGTTAAAGATCATTATGGGATTGTGGACTTTTATTTTCCATCTTTGTCTAAAAACATCCCCCACACACACGCGCACACACACACGTGCTCTCCCAAGATCACTGCAAGACATAAAGCATTTCCCACTATAACCAGACATAACTCTCAACAATTGTAGTTCCATTGAAAATGCACTCATTCTGTGTGTATTCTTTGGATTTTCCCTTTAACTTTGGGCCAGATGGTGCCAGTGGGGGCTCATAATGTGAAGCTGTTCTCGCAAATAAGGAACTTTTGAAGACATCACCCCTCAGTGAACTGCTGTAATTTCAAAGGCTTAGTAATGCTTTTTTTTTTTTTTTTTACAGAGGAAAGACTTGGTTTGCTGGTATTGAATGAGCTGAGAACACAGATTTCCTCTTTTTTCCAAGTCTGAACATAAAGATGGTACTGATTATCACCAGCCTATGCATAGAATGTCACAGCAGCACAAGGCTTATTTTATATGACACAGATATCCATGAGTATTGACACCATTTCATTTAACTTCTTTCCATTTGAGCTTTTTACTCCCCATTGGAAGACTCAATGTGTAAAATAGGTAGTACAAAAGCATGTCATTTCAGCAGATAAATAGAATTCAATTTTTTTTGTCTGCTTTCTTCTATTCTAGCCATTCTGACTTGAGTAGTTACACTAGCAAAGGAAGCTGGTATTTGAAACTGGGTAAATGAATAATTGTTTTCAATAGGTGCAATAATTACTGCTTCAGACAAATATAATAATTAAAACTATGTTGCAGCACCCTTACACAGTGAACAAAAGGAGCTTAATACACTCTGTGGTACACAGTGGGGAAACTAGAACTATGGAAGTTATCATAAAGAAAATAAGTTTCATTTTATCTTAAGTCAGTGATAGTCTACCTGGTAGCACTGAAAACAAGATTTTAGCTGTGTGAGACATCTGATATTCTGATAGTTTATCTTCTTTCACAGGGAAAAATCTAAATTGCAAAACTTTCCAGAGAAAAACATTTTCAGGAAAGGTTGATTCACCAGTGAAGGCATTTTTCATTTTGAATAGGCTCAGATTTATTTTTGCATCCACGTAAGCCAGGATCGTGGCTTACAGGAAGAGCAACACAGCTGTCTCATGCTTTAAAAATTGGACTTCTCAACTGGCAGGGAAATGTACTTTATCTGGGAGCATTCCTCTGTGGATAAACTTGCTGTGCAATATCATGAGAAACGTAGCCTAGCCAAGCTGAAGCAGTGTGAAGTACCCACACCGTAATGCTTTAATGAGACTCTGAAGCTGGTTAGGAAAAAGCAAAATGCATTCAAAGCATCCAGACTGGAATCTGTTGAGATGGACAGACTTAATTGGAAAAAAAAAAAAAAGTTTCACAACAGAAAGCAATTTGACAATATACTTTCCCACAGGCTTCTTCATTTACAAAACCTGGGTTTTGTTTAAAAAATGTCTTGTTAAATAAAGGGACCTTAATCAAGGTCAAATACTATATAGTGGTGAGTATGAGCCAGGGCCACTCACAGACCAATTTTCCAGTCTTTACTTGTGTTCAGTAAATCCTAAATTGCATGCAGACCTGTTGATCTAACTTGTTTTACAATATAAAGTTACACTTTCCACATAAATGACCACTGAAGAATGGAGTCCGTATATATATCACAATGCAGTTAACATTGAACAAAATACTTAGATACATAAGACATCCTGTGAGATTATATATAAACATTTGCTAAATATTTTACTTAGTTTTGAATGTTTTCAGCTGTAACTACTGGCAGAAAACATGTCCCTTGGAGAACAGCCATTTTTTTTCTGTGTGTTGCCTCTGTTTCTTTATTCTTAAGGCTGGTGGTTACAGTGAAGCAATCTACAGTTCCTACTAAAATTTCCTCTCTCAAAAATTTCAGGTTCTTTGGAGGCTTCACACTTATTTTCAGTATTTCAAATTATAGAATTTTGAGGAAGGTGGGTAGCAAATAAAATAAAAGGAGAGTAGTATTTACCTATTTTCTTTCGTGTTCCATATGTATGCTATTGGTGCCTTTTCCTAGAATCGTAGAATGGATTGGGTGGGAAAGGACTTTAAAGGTCATCTAGCTCCAAACCCCCCTGCCATGGGCAGGGACACCTTCCGCTAGACCAGTTTGCCCAAAGCCCCGTCCAACCTGGCCTTGAACACTCCCAGGGACGGGGCATCCACAACTTCTCTGCGCAGCCTGTTCCAGTGCCTCACACCCTCATGAAGAATTCCCTCCTTATATCTAATCTAAATCTACCCTCTTTCAGTTTAAAACTACTACCCCTTGTCCTGTCACTACACACTGCTATAAAAAGTCCCTCTTCAGCTTTCTTGTAGCCACCCCTGTAGACACTGGAGGGCTGCAATAAGGTCTCCCTGAGCTTCTTTTCCCCAGGCTAAATAAGCCCAACTCTCTCAGCATGTCTTCATAGGAGGGGATGCTCCAGCCCTCTCATCATCTCCATAGCCTTCCTGTGGACTTGATCCAACAGGCCCACATCCTTCTTATGTTTGGAACCCCAGAGCTGGAAGCAGGACCCCAGGTGGAGTCTTGCCAGAGTGGAGCAGAAGGGCAGAATCACCTCCCTTGACCTGTTGGCCACACTCCTTTTGAGGCAGCCAAGGTCACTGTTGGCTTTCTGGGCTGCAAGCACACACTGCTGGGTCATGTTGAGCTTCTCATCTACCAACACTCCCAAGTCCTTCTCCTCAGGGCTTCCCTCAATCCATTGTCCAGCCAGCCTTTATTTGTGCTTGGGACTGTCCTGACTCATGTGCAGGACTTTTCACTTGGCTTTGTTGAACATGATGAGGTTCACACGTGGTCACCTCGTAAGCCTGCCAACTGGATGGCGTGTCTTCCCTCCAGCGTGTCAACCACACCACACAGCTTGGTGCCATATGCAAACTTGCTGCGGGTGCACTCAGTCCCACTGTCCGTGTTGCAACACTGACCCCTGAGGAATGCCACTCATCACTGGTCTCCACTTGACCATAACTCTGTCGGTGCAACCATCCAGCCAATTCCTTATGCAGGGAGTGAATCTCCAATTTAGAGACAAGGATATGGTGCAGGACAGCACCGAACACTTTACTCAGATCCGGGTAGATGACATCATTAGCTCTTCCATTGTCTAGCAATGCTGTAACCCAGTCACAGAAGGCCACCCAATTTATCAGGCATAATTTGCCCTTAGTGAGGCCATGAGGGCTGTCGACAATCACCTCCTTATTTTCCACGTGCCTTGGCCTGATTTCCAGGAGGATCTGCTCCAGGATCTTGCCAGGCACAGAAGTGAGATTGACTGACCTGTAGTTCCCTTTTTAAAAGTGGGAGTGATGTTTCCCCTTTTCCAGTTAGTGGGAACTTCACCAGGCTGCCACAACTTTTCAGCCATGCTGGACAGGGTCTTAGCAAGGTCATGCACCAGTTCCCTCAAGACCTGTGGATGCACCTCATCAGGTCCCATGGACTTGTACACTTTCAGGTTCCTTAGATGGCCACAGACCTGATCATCTCTGGTTCTTTGTTCTCCCAGGCCCTGCTTTTGCCTTCTGCAACCAGCTTGGACAGTGAGGCCAGAGCACTTGCCAGTGATGACTGAAGCAAAGAAGTCATTGAATACCTCAACCTTCTCCATAGCCAAGTCTCCTGTTCCCTTCTGGAGAGGGTCTACATTTCCTGTACTCTTCCTTTTATCACTGAAATGCCTATAGAAGCTTCTCATGTTGTCCTTAACATCTTTGGAGACATTAAATTTTATCAGGGCTTTAGCCTTCTGCTGTGATCCCTGGCTGCTCAGACAGTTTCTCTGTATTCCTCACAGGCTACCTGTCCTCACTTCCACCTTCCATAGGCTTCCTTTTTGAGTTTGTCCAGAAGCTCATTTTTCACCCATGTAGGCCTCCTGATATTTATACCTGACTTTCTCTTTGTTGGGATGCATCACTCCTGAGCTTGGAGGAGATGATTCTTTAATATTAACTAAATTTCAGAAGCTCCCCTTCCCTCCAGCACCTTATCCCATGATACTCTACCAACCAGATCCCTGAAAAGGCCAAAGTCTGCTCTCCTAAAATTCCAGAGCTTGTTGTGTGGCCTCCCCGCTGCCCTAAGGACCTTGATCTCCATCATTTCATGATCACTGCAGCCAAGGATGCTATTGAGTTTCTTATTCCCAGCCAGCCCTTCCTTGTTGGTCAGAATAAGATCCAGTACAGCTCGTCTCCTCGTTGGCTTCTCTATCACTTGAAGACGGATGTTATCATTAGCACATTCCAGGAACCTCATGGATTACTTATGACCTGCTGTTTTGTCCCTTCAGCAGATACCAGGGTGGTTGAAGTCCCCTGTGAGGACCAGAACTTGTCAATGTGAGGCTGCTCCTATCTGTCTAGAGAGGGCCTCACCCACTCCTCATCTTGCTCTTGGTTGTATCACTGTCACCCATGTGAAACAACTGGAGCAGATAATAGTCAGTGGACTATACGAGGCTTGGTAGTCCCTCAGTGACATCCCTGATACAAGAACCTGGTAAGCAGCACCCCTCTGCAGAGAGTGTGTGATGTCAGCAAATGGTGCCTCCGTACCTCTCAGAAGAGAGTTCACTTCTGCTTTCACCCATCCCCTTTTCTTGGTTGTGCTGATTGTTATATGGGTAGCAGATGGAGCTGCCTTACTCAGCTCCAGCATCTCTCCTGACAGTCTTTCTTCTTCAGTCTGTAGAGCAGTGAAGTGGTTCTGGAAGGACATCTCAGACTTTGGGGGAAGTCTCTTCCTCCTGATGGTCCTTGATGTTGCAGGATTCCATTCTTCTGCATTATTGTCCTCCTCCCTTGGGGTGGTTTTGACTGTTTGGCAGTGGGCTGCAGGTCCACTACAGACTGTGCTTGGAACCTGCTGTCTAAGTCCTCCTCAGCATCCCTGTGGATGCTCTCCTCACCATCTCCTGTGGGGAAGCCATGTGCTGTTTCATTAACACTTTTCTTGATTCTTGCATTTAAAATCACTTATTTTTCATTACGCGACGAATTCATTTCCAAAGTTCTTTTAAACTTTATTATTTTAGTTGACTTAAAGAAAACAAAGCTTAGAAAGTCCAGGAAAATATAATACAACACAGCCTCGTCTACACAATGAGCCAAAACTTTCTGAAATTATGATGTTGTAAATTATATTTATGTGGGTTTTTTACACATGTATAGCTCACAGTGCTATTTAATCTTATAAAAAATCCTACTGGATTTTGATTCGTATTCCTAGAGAGGTGGTAGAATACTACCTTTACTGAACAAACTGTGGCAACTTTTGGAACAAAAAGTGATGGCCCAGTGGTCTAGCTAACAAACTATTCTTTCTCCACATGATTTTCTTATTCGTTTAAAGACTCAAACTGAGTCTCAGACCCTGTTTCAATGTGATAACAGAGAACAGATCCCAAAACCTAGATATATTTGGGCTTGCATTTCTTTGTTCACTAAATTCTATTGCTGTAGGAAATTATCTTCTTTCTATTAAAACAATAATGGAAGCTGTACGTGGACAAATGTATTTAGAGACTAGATATCACATCACGAAATATTTTAATGTGGAATGTACAAAATTTTGCATTTCTTCTCTTGAGTTCCCGCTCTAATCTAGAGACTTTTCTATATAGTCTTCCCGTAATTCTTAAGTTAAGAATTTCTTTTGCATTCTACTTGAGAAAGAGCACTAGTATAAACATTAGTATAGATTTTCTGGTTAATATGCGTGAACTTGATTCTGACTCTGGCTCACAACACACAATACCTGAATTTTAGCATGACTCATACATAATTCAGTAAATTTTTTCTCTTTAGAACTTTGAAAATTTCTCTGGTTCTTAACTTAGCAAATTTCTTTTCCACATCTATGTCCCTTAACAAACCAAAACCAAAAGAAAGGTGGGGTAGGTAGTTTGTGAGGCCTATAGCAGATTTTATTTCATGATATGTCTCCTCTCTGTCTCAGACTTGCAACATATTTCCCCTTATAGATCTTAGTGGGGTTTTTTTTGGTTTTTTTTTTTTTTTTCTGAGGAGCTACGTAAGAAACTCCTTTAGTGCTGGACTAGCAGCAGTCTCACACTCTGACAGACACTTCATTTAATTGTAGCTGGGTCATTTCAGCCAGATGGGTACAACTGGGGAATTAAAACTTTTTCAATTGGTGAGTAATCACATTGGTATGAATTTGTGATGTCTGGATGCAGATATATGTTACATATAATTTTGCAACATCATAACAATCCAAAAATTCACTCATTGATAAGGAATCCCTTATTGATGAAGTCAGTTGTTTTCCCTAAACCAGGAAAGAATTAAACAAGAACAGTTCTGTAAGATACTTGGAAGTAAATTTATTTTTCCCTTTTATGTTCACCTTAAATACTTCTAATTTATATGTATTTTTAATAATAAAATTAACTGAGTAGTAAATACCTCAAAGCATGCCCTGTTTTCTCTGACTTGTATTTTGTTGAATGACATAACAGGTCACAGCTATTTTCCATATAACCTCAAATGACAAAACAAATTCCAAACAGCAACACATCAATTATTCTAAAAGAACCATTACATTCTTCCTGGCTGGTTTTAAGTCCTGTGGTACGCAAAAGTTGACTATCAAGATTAAGATTGGTAACTTCAGCTGTAACAGAAATTAAAAAGAAAAAAAAAAAAATTACAAATTGCCAGTTCAATAGAATCTGTATAAAATTTTTAAATACATTAAGAGAATGCCACAGAATAAAGTGATAGCAGCATTGGAAAAAATTTTTGATTGTGTTACTTTATGAAGGTGATGGTCATTTTCAACCTGCCTAGATAGCTGGCTTCTGCAATTAAAGATTACCTGTTGTTTTCAGTCTCCTACTGTTTCACGCCTTGTGTGCACATGCACGTGCATGAAATATCATTCCCTTTCTCAGTATGTCTGCTTTGGCAAAGTTGTTAGCAGGGAGAGTCAAACTGAATCAAGCTGTTGGGTTTTTACATATTCTTTTTATTTCTAATTCCTGTTCCCTTTATTCTAACTCCAAGATGCTCATTACCTTTTAATCTTTTTTCTACATTAATGCCATGTTCAATAAATCGTTTGGGAAAGACTCAGATTATATATTCTCATTGTGGAATAAGGAAGAAGGAATTACTTACCATTTTAAGGATGGTTCAGAATGTCATTAAAAAGCAATTGCTAGAGTTCAGTGTTTTAAGTCAGTGCACCCTTAATAATTTTCATCCTTGAATTTTTTAAAGAGTTGGCCAAGTATCTTCCTGGATTGTTAATTCTAAAAAAGTCTTGCAGAAAACCAGGAATTCTAAAGAGTTGGAGGGAAGCTAATGTATCAATAACTTAAAAAGGTGAATGGGATGACCTGGATAATTACTGGTCTGTCAATGTGTCATTGATCTAACAATCTTGACACTTCTTTTGTTGGTTTGTATTAGATAGTTGTTAAAAACAGCAGTACTGTTAGAACTTTCTGTAAAATATGGTTTTCTTCTTGGCCTCACATTGTCTTGTATTTTCACCAGCAAGGTGGGATAGAATACTATCACCAGTCCAGTTTCCAGAAGGAAAGGTGTAGGGGAGAGCAAATAAGGAGTACCTTATATGCAGTGATTTGGCTTGTCATTTTAATTTCCAAATAGGATGGGTTTCTGTGTGAGCAAGTATAAAGTCATCTAAAAGGATTTCAGTTTGGGATTCTGAAAAAGCCTTAGGACTGTGGCAAATAGACAGCTAATCTTGAGCTCCTAATGGGTAGAACAGAAGACTGAGAAATTACAAAGAGTGGGGTTTTGAATAATAACAATATCACCTGTGGTGGTTTTGCTATCTGTAAAGCCTCGTGTAAAAGTAATTGTGGTTTTGGACCATGAATTTTAAATCATTACGACTAGGCTCAAACATATCTTTATTAATAAAAATAGGAACATTTACAAGAAACACAATTTTTTCCCGTAGCATAAAAATCCATGCCTTGGGATTTGATTAACTCTTGGAAAGCGTATTCTGCATTCTGCTGGTTGTGGAAGCATTTTCCCTGCAAAAAGCTGTCGAGATGCTTCAAGAAGTGGTAGTCAGTCAGCTGAATATGGTGGAAGAGACAAAACTTCATAGTCCAGTTTGTTCAACTTTCAAAGCCTTGGTTGTGCGACGTGTGGTCAGGTGTTGTCATGGAGAACTGGGATCTTTCTGTTGACCAATGCCAGCTGCAGGCATCACAGTTTTCAGTGCATTTCATTGATTTGCTGAGCATACTTGTCAGGTGGAATGGTTTTGCTGGGATTCAGAAAGCTGCAGTGGATCAGACCGGCACCAGACCACTGCACAGTGACCATGACCTTTTCTTGGTGCAAGTTTTCTTTGGGAAATGCTTTGGAGTTTCTTCTTGGTCCAGCCACTGAGCTGGTCATCACTGGTTGTCATGTCAAAACCACTTTTCATTGCACATGACAATCCGATCAAGAAATGGTTCCTTGTTGTTGCTTAGAATAGGAGAAGACAACACTTCAAAATAATGATCGTTTTTATTTTCAGTCAGCTCAGAAGGCACTCACTTACTGAGCTTTTTCACCTTCCCAATTTGGTTCAAATGACCGTAGAGTGGTCAGCACTGAGTTCTTCAGCAACTTCTCATGTAATTGCAAGAGGATCAGCTTCGATGATTGCTCTCGACTAGTCATTGTCAACTTCCAATGGTCAGTCACTAAGCTTCTGGTCTTCAAGGCTCTCAGCTCCTTTGCAAAACTTCTTGAACCACCACTGCACTGTACATCTGTGAGCAGTTCCTGGGCCAAATACGTTGTTGATGTCGCAAGTTTTCTCCACTGCTTTATGACCCGTTTGAACTGGAATAGGAACATCACCTGAATTTCCTTTTTGTCTAACATAATTTCCATAGTCTAAAATAAATGTAAAATACATAGCAAGTAATGAGTCAGTAGCCAAAAAAAAAAAAAAAAAAAAGTAGGAAAAGTGTATTAAAATGATGTAAAACATAACCACATTCTAATGTCAAATTGCAAACTTAACAACGCAAAAAACACAATTACTTTTGCACCAACCGAATATGTATTTCTGGAGTTACAGAGAATACCTTGATGTTCCAATCGAAGAAAGATGTAGAAAAAACTTAAGTGGGTTCTCAGAGATTAAAATAATTAAGGGATTGGACAGTATACCTTGTAATGGAAGACTACTTGAGTGGAAACTGAAAGTTAAAAGGAAATGGTTTGGTCATAATCTAAAAGTATCAATATGAGAAAGAGGAACTTCCGAGTAGAGGCTTTTCAATAAAGCAGACAAGTAGAAAATAGTATATGCTGGCTAAAAGCTGAAGCTAGGGAACATCAGCTCCAAATGGAAAGCACACTTTAAATAGTGGCTCTAAATGGAACTTTCTCATAGTGATAGCAAATTTTCTATCAATGGAAAATAGAAATGAAGACTGGCAGCTTTTCTAAAAGAGGTCTCCTGGTTCAAAAGAGCCCTTAAATCAGCAGAGTCCTGTTATGTAGGAGAGGAAACCAGAAAAGATGGTCACAATGTCCCCATTTAGCTTTATTATCTACACACCTGTTAAGAGCATGCAACTTTAATCCTGCTGTACAATGTAAGATTGTCATCTCTGCACATGCACACTTCTCTTATTTTGGCTAAAGAAAAAAACAACAGCACCTACTCTTTTCCTGGATATCAGATGGTTTGAAGCTTTGTGTGTCCTCCTCCCAAACTGAGTATTATTCTCCCTGTGTGCTTTCTAATTTTGCTAGGCAAGAACACTCAATTTGCCTTAAATTAGACTGATTTTCTATGTAATACACAGAGAAATACATAATTTATAGGAATGTAGTTTTCTGCCTTTGTTAATTAGCTTCCTTAATGCTCCTCTTCTGATTGTCCTCTCACTGACTCAGTACCTGAAATTGCCTGCTCAGTAGAAAACTTCGAGTGGCTTTTCACCAGGGTGTTATATGCAAAGTAAGTTGTGAGGAATCACTTACCATGAGACATTAAGTCACAGCTGCTTAGTTTACTTCTTACCCCTCAGTGTTAGTGTTTAGTGACAAAGCACAGAGGGGTGGCGTGAAGCAGGCTTTAAACTGATGAGCCTGGGGGGTAGGGTCCAAAGTGACAATGCTCATGGCATCACAACCAACTGGGGAATAAGCCAGGCCAGCAAGAGCAGCGACAAATATTCCTTAGCTGCCTCCCAGGATGAGAACCAGAAGGCCAGCCACCTCAAGGGTACATCTGGCTGCAATGGATCCTTCTGCACTCCCCAAGAGAAACCCACATGCTCGATTACTTCCCTGAAGTGTCTGTACACACAATGCAGGTAGCATGGGGAATAGACAGGAAGAATTAGAGATCTATGTGTGTTCACAGCACCACGATCTCATTGCTGTTACAGAGGTCCTGGTGGACAACAGGATGACCATGAGCCAGCACTGTGCCCTTGTGGCCAGGAAGGCTAATGGCATCCTTGGGTGTATTACAAAGGGGGTGGTCAGTGGATCGAGAGAGGTCCTCCTTCCCCTCTACTCTGCCCTGGTGAGACCCCATCTGGAATATTGTGTCCAGTTCTGGGCCCCTCAGTTCAAGAAGGACAGGGAACTGCTGGAGAGGGTCCAGCGTAGGGCAACAAAGATGATTAAGGGAGTGGAGCACATCCCTTATGAAGAAAGGCTGAGGGAGCTGGGGCTCTTTAGTTTGGAGGAGACTGAGGGGTGACCTTATTAATGTTTATAAATATATAAAGGGTGAGTGCCACGAGGATGGAGTCAGGCTCTTCTCAGTGGCAAACAATGATAGGACAAGGGGCAATGGGATCAAGCTGGAACACAAGAGGTTCCACTTAAATTTGAGAAAGAACTTCTTCTCGGTGAGGGTAACAGAGCACTGGAACAGGCTACCCAGGGAGGTTGTGGAGTCTCCTTCCCTGGAGACATTCAAAGCCCGCCTAGACACATTCCTGTGCGACCTCACCTAGGCGTTCCTGCTCCAGCAGGAGGATTGGACTACATGATCTTTTGAGGTCCCTTCCAATCCCAAACATACTGTGATACTGTGATACTGTGATATAGTGGGACAGCTCACATGGCTGGAATGTTGTCATGAAAGGCTATGTACTTTTTAGGAAAGACAGGTCAGTAAGCCAAGGTGGAGGAGTTGCACTTCATGTGTGAGCAATTCAAACATATCAAACTTTGCCAGGTGCGGGGGATGAAGAATGAGTTGAGTCCTTATGGACTCAAGGAAGAGGCTAGCAAGCAGGGACACTGTGGTGCGTGTTTACTCCAGGCCACCTGATCAGGAAGAGGAAGTTGATGAGGCTTTCTACAGACAGATGGAAGTTCGGTTGGAGGTCTGTAGTTAGCGGGGTTCCACAAGAGTCAGTACAGGGTCCAATCTTGTTTAACATATTCATCAGTGACCTGGATGAAGAGATTGAGTGCACCCTCAGCAAGTTTGCTGATGATACCAAACTGAGAGGAAGGGCTGACACACCGGAAGGCTGTGCTGCCATTTAGCGAGACCTGGACAGGCTGGAGAGCTGGGCATAGAAGAAAGTGATTAAATTCAACAAAGGCAAGAGTTGCGTCATGCACATGGGGAGGAATAACCCCAGGCACCAGCACAGGTTAGGGTGGAGCTGCTGGAAAGCAACATTGCAGAGAGGGACCTGGAAGTTCTGTTTGACAGCAGGATGACCATGAGTCAGAACTGTGCCTTTGTGGCCAAGAAGGCCAGTGGTATCCTGGGGTGCATTAGAAAAAATGTGGCCAGCAGGTTGAGGGAGGTTCTCCTCCCCCACCACTCTGCCCTGGTGAGTCCCCATCTGGAGAACTGTGTCCAGTTCTGGGCTCCCCAGTTTAAGGACAAGGAACTACTGGTGGGAGTCCAGCAGCAGGCTGTGAAGATGATTAGGGGTGTGGAGCACCTTTCCTATGAGGACAGACTGAGTGAGCTGGGCCTGTTCAGCCTGGAGAAGAGAAGGTTGAGAGGGGATCTTATGAATGCTTATAAATCAAGGGTGGCTGTTAAGAGGCTTTTCAGTTGTGCCCAACAATAGGATGAGAGGCAACACGTACAAACTGAAGCACATGGGGTTCCATCTGAATATGAGAAGAAATTTATTTACTTTGAGGGTGCCAGAGCCCTGGAGCAGGCTGCCTAGAGAGGTTGTGGAGTCTCCTTCTCTGAAGACATGCAAAACCCACCTGGACACATTCCTGTGTGATCTGCTCTGGGTGAACCTGCTTTAGCAGGTGGGTTGGACTAGATGATCTCCAGAGGTCACTTTGAATTCCAACCATTCTGTGATTCTGTGACTTTACCCCATGTAACAGTGTGATCATTGATGTGTTAATGATTACCATTAGCTCCTTTCAGCAATACCTGTAAGATATTTCCACCTTGAAGGAATGACTTAGAATTCCCTGGGTTTAGCAGCAGTAGAGGAAAGTGCTTGGTGGAGCTCCTTGTCAGCCTGTGTCTGTCTTTCAGCAGAAGGGGTGGTGGGGAAGAGGGCATGAACAAGGTCCTCAGAGCACCTGTGTAAAACTTGGGGGAGCTTGATTAGGTCCTGGATGAGCTAGGGAGTAGTGCTGACAAGTCTGTACCATAGTGGTCTATTTGCATTCTAACAGCCCTGGAAGAGGCAGATGTAAGGAAGGTCAGCTGGTGGGTGTCATTTCTTAGAGAACTGTCTATAACAGAAAGTCTGTGGTGCCTTTCAGGGCAAGTTCCATGATTCCTCACCCCTCCTCACTGTGATCACTGCCCTGAGTGCCTTTGATAGCTCTGTGGGGAATATGTGGGAGTGCCTAGCCCTTCCAATTGTATCCCAACATGCAGAGTACCCTTACAATCAGGCTAGAGAGGCTGTGCTGGGAATAAACCTTGGCCAGGATGCCTCAAATTTGAAAGCAATTATTTCTCAGAGCTCGTGGGATCGCCACTCCCTCCTACTACTCTCTCACCTGCCTCTCTGCAGCACCGGCAAGGCATGCAGTTTCTCAGTTGCTATATGATGTTTCTAGTCTTTGTGCTGGTACACACCCATCCCTATGCTTGGTGACAGGCCTTGACAGTCACATCCTGGTTTAATGTCATTGAGTAGGTGAGCTTTGCAAGCTCATGCAGCACCGTTCTCATGCAGCTGGCCAAAGTGGTCTTTAACTAAGCCAAGGACAGCCCTTCTAATATGGGGGAGATTGAGGTACTTCTCCCTCTGTTCCAAGTGGCCCAGGAGACCCCTGAGCTTCCTTCATAAGAAGGTTCCTATGCAGCTTTTGGCCATATCCACAGCAGTGATAGGAAAGGAAGAAATATCTCATTTCCCATTGAGTGGGAAGCAGAAGGAACCTTCACATTTTAACCTCGTCTTTATGTGGTGCATCATGGCTGCCAGTATGAAGCAAATGCTAAGCCCCTGGCCAGTCTGGAGACTGCAACGTGGTCCCTGCCAGTGAGTTGCCACTACTTGCTCTGTATATGTCAGTTGAAAGGTGTTTTGTTAATTCCTCACTTCCAAAGATTCAGGCTGCCACACACCTAGCCTGTGTCTGACACCCACACAAGACCTGTGAAACCCTGGAGCAAGAGAAATGGCATCGCTCCTGAGTGTATCTATTGCCCCTCCCTCAGTGGACACCATGTGGCAATGTTTCCTGGGAGGGCCTGGGACATTGCTTGCAGACAGGGCACCCCTGTGGCCTGGGGCATACACATTTGCTGGAGGTGATCAACGTAATGCAACACATTGGTTATTCATGCAAGTTCTGTTAAGGTGTTCCGCTGCAGGGCGATGAGGGCTTTGAGAAGTGTCACCCTTGCTATGCCCTGACAGGTAGCCTGAGGAAGCAACTGAAGAAAGTCTCAACTGTGGGAGTGTCCTCAACTTTACACAGACATAAAGTAAACGACCCATCACTCAAAAATGGTTCCTTGGGATTGAATCACTCAACTGAATACACTGAAAGTTAAATTTCAGTCTGACAAGCTCTGATGAGCCCACACTATTCCTGGGAGAGATGACAGAGGTGGGTAGTGAAAGCAGTCCATTGGCCATGGCAGGAGACTGAGATGATGTGGATCTGGACACATAGAGAAATCTGCCATTTCTTTAGTGAAGCTTAGCTAGAAAAAAGTTGGAGACCCATGCCAAAACTGCACCCTGCATTTAGGCTGGTTAAACTGCCTGACAGGCTAGTTAGTGCTTGAGAGTTTTGTTAGGTTAAGGTGCCGGCTTTGCCTGTGCGTACTGTGCAGTGTGAACCATACTTCACACAAGTTTCAAAGGATCCTTAATAAGTTCCCCTATCCAAGCAGCTGACAATTCATGTTCAATGTTATGATCTGTTTTAACTGAGGCAGAACAGTCATATGAATTGTTACAATTGAAAGTAAGTGTAAAAACAGATGAACAGCATTCAGAAGGCAAACAAATGCATTCATTCAGCAAGTATGGATTTTTACAGATCTTCAGTGCTTTTGTTCTGCCCCTAAATGCTGCTCAGCTTTAGCAAGAGGTCATTTTGTTTTAAAGGTGGCAATTCCTTTCCTCATTCACTTTTGGCTGTGTGTTCTCAAAACAGAGGTAATCTGTCTTTCCTGATCTCCTAGCCCTTATTTGTTTAAGTATAAAGGCCTGAACCTTGTCCATAACTTCTGTGTGGTACCACACATCATATTTCCAGATGTAGTTATCCACTAGATTCAAATTTTGTGGCCACCAGGAACATTCTCACTTGAAATCTATAATCCATTAAGTTGCTACAGGCCTTATGAAGCTTTTGAGCAATTAAGCAGTAGTCACCTGTACTCCCTTCAGGATCATCAGTTTCCATGACTGATGTTGTAGCACTGTGTCCTCCACATAAGAGGCAGGGTGAAAGACTTACTAAAGAATTAGCAAGCTGATGTAGCTGTTATTAGAAAAGGTGAGATCATTACCCACTCCAGAGACCAATATTTCTTTCCACTTGCCCAGGAAACTTAATGCTGTTCAAGCTTCACACAGACTTCCACAAGACAGCAACTGGATCACACTGGGCCACCTTCAGATAGCAGTAATTTTGAACATTTCAAACATGTCACTGCACAAAAGTAATTTTAGTTTTATAAAACTTACTTATTATCAAAATAATTTATTTCTTTCCTTCTTTCTTGCTTTCTCCCTTTCTTATTTGCTTGCTTTTTATTCCTTGTTTCCTTATTATTACTGTTATTTATAAAAATTATTATTGAGAAAATTCATTCTAACAGCTACCCCTGATGACTTGGAAAATGTTTAGAAAAAGAGCATATAGTAATTACACACATCATGTATCATGGCAAAATGCATCCCAACCCCCTGGACCAGTGCTGATACTCTGAGAGAGAAGAGGGTACAGAAGATGTAGTTTCAAAAGATCAAATTCAGCAATATCTGACTTTATAGTCAAGTGTGTTTTCATCAGCTAAAAACTCATTTTGGACACAAAGTCATTTGAAATCAATAAAAAGCCTCTCTGACTACCTCTAATAAAATTAGGAGGGAATAATTTAGCTAACTAACCTAAAATAATCACTACATGTAATGATAATAATAGAAGTCTTTGGACCCTCCGTGCATGTGCTCTCTGTATACTGAGACTTACAACTGTAATACTCCAATGAATTAGTGTTATCTATTCCTCAGTGTAATGAATGTTGGCCACCTGATTTTCTTTAACTTTTCAGTTAGCCTGCCACTTAGTTCTCTAGTTTTTAAGTCAACAAAAATAGATGCCACTGAGTGCCATATTTGATATGAAGGTCATTTGAAAATTAGAGTGTAGAGTCTTAGAATCATAGAATAGAATCAGAATTGTGTAGGTTGAAGAGACTCTTAAGGTCATTGAGTCCATCCATTAGCCTACCACTAACAAGTCTACCACTAAACTGTGATAATGCAGTATTTCCAGTCCTACAAATATGTGCAGAGTGAACCAGCCGCTGAGTTGTTACTTCATTTCTTGTAGGCACAGAAAAACTTTTTACAATAATTCATTTCGTGTTCATTAAATGTCTACATTCAAAAATATTCATACATATATTTTCTTGGCCTTGCAAAATGAGAGTTCTATAGTGATATATTTCTTGAATAATAGACTTTTAGCAATATGTTTGTGAAAAAATTGTTTTGTCTTTGAAGATACTGAATTGAAAGGCAGTCTGTGAACATGAATCTTGTTCTAAATCAACTTTCTTTAAATCGAAAGATTGACTATGATTTCTTTCAAGAAACAGGTGGAGATTTTTTAAGTTACTGTATCACAAAATCTATTCTATAAAAAATTAATGTTTTGCAAAACAAACATTTACAAGTTCACTGTAAATATGATGAGGTAATAATCCTGTAGAAGTCTGATGGAGCTTCATCTTTATTAGTATAAGCTTATAATAAAGAGAAAACAAAACAAAACAAAATATTAGCCGTCAGTCTTGCTCTGCCTGAGGTACTTATGAGCTGATAAAGTGATATCACCAGGTACATCCAGAATTGCTTCATAAACACGTATCATAATTCATGAACTAGAATTAACAAGACTTTTAAGTATCAGCCAATCAAACCAGATGAATCTTATTTTATGAAGCTTAAATTATCCCAGATAATTATGGTTAAAATAAGCAGTGTGGTAGCTCCAGACATTTCTGTAGTAGTTCTAGTACTGATCTTTTCATATAGATGGGCTTGAGTCCAAATTCCTCAGCTTTCAGGAAGGTCAAAAATACATACAATGCTCTCCAGAGTACTACATCTCAGCTGCAATGATTTTGCAAGCACATACCCAAGTAAGAAGCTAAAATGGATGATAAAATAAGCCCAGTTTCTCTTCCATCATAGTACAAGAGTGCCAGAAAGGAAGCTACAAGTTCTCTTAATGAAAAAGTATTGTTCCTTTCATGGTGTTTGCACACAAGCCCAAATATTTGGAGACATCATTGATTTATCATTCACATGTAGATATGGTTTGGATATTCTTCATAACGGTATTACTTGTTGGGTAAAGTACAGGAAAATTGATATGCAGACCAAATAAATTGGGGGGGCTTAGTGAACTGCAGGAAGCAGCTTAGTGAAAGGGTATAGCGGTACAGGCTAAATGGCTGTTCTTCCACAATTTCTTATGAAAATATTAATTACTACTTTCACATTAATGAATGCATCTTTGAAAATATAAGAAGTGTGTTGTGTGTGTTATTATGAAACCTACAATGGATTTCATATTGTACAGTCAAATTCTCATGTAACCTGAAGTTCCCACAGTTCTGAAAGTTTTCAGGTAGATTAGATCTCTGATTAGACAAACCTAAACTTAATTTGACATTGATAGCAAACATATAATTTGAAAGAAAGCTGTAAATATTTAATCCGTTTCAAGTTAATGGTGCAATGTCTTACATGACTGTATATTGCACATCTGTTATACGAAATAGAAGACTAAATGCATGCTCCATTTGTAGAAGGTAGTCATTTGGAATGGCAGATATTCACTGGTTAGCCAAAATGAGGAAAAATTGAAGGCTGTAAATTAAATATGTGATGGAGAAACTGTAGCTGTACTTTTCCAAAGGAAGAGGGAGGAAGTGTTGCTCTGAATATAATTACGTATTTCAGAATGTGTTCCTAGGGGAAAAAAAAAAAAATAAAAAAAAACTAATTCAAAATCTGGAAGTGAAATTTAGTCACTTTATCCCAATGACCAACAGAGTCAAACAGTACCAAATTTAGTTTAACACAAAAATGTTTGTTTTAATAAAAAAGCCAAGCTAGTCAAAGCTCACTACAACCAGATTGACCAAGTAGTGTGTATGGATGCAGTATGGGGAAGAACAAGTGGTTTGGGAACAGCTTTTAGTCTATCAGGATTTATATTTCCATCTGTTGGGAATGGATTCAAATCCATTTGGCTCTGTAAACATGTAACTGATAATAGTTCATGTTGGAAACTGAATCTGCTGGAAGACCTGAAATTGCTAATTATGGGGTGGAGAAATTAAGGCTGCAGCAGAATCAGAAAGTTGATACTGTTTTCTGGTCTTACCAACAAACACAGAAGCAGACATTTCATTTTAGCAGTTTGATTATAGAAATTATATACAGAAAACACTCTTGTTTCATCAGGGTGTCCATGTGCAACATGAACCAATTTTTTGAACAGGGGCTTTGAGTGAAATATTAAGTCTTGGTAACCAGCTTCCTAATTACCTGCTAGAAATTGTCTTGGGGAAGCTGGAAGTAGAAGGGAACTCTGTCTAGACTTATTTAATAAAGTTCCTGTATGATTAACTGCTTATTCTGAACAATGACAAATAATTTAGAGAACTGATCTGCAAGGTAAGTATCCCTTAAGAACTATTTGGTTATTGGGGTTCTTCTTCAGAATGTAGGTGGCTTCCGAAGTCCTAGAGGAACTGCCTATACTTTCCTTATCTCAACAGCTATTTTTGCAAATTTGACTAGCAAATTTAGGTGGTTACAGCCTAGGACATGCAGATAGTGTATAAGTATTTTAGAAAGCAGTTGCTTAAGTAATACTGTCTCTTCAGAATCAGAAAATAAAACAAGTCTTTCAGCTTCATTCTGTTCATCTAAGAACTGTACTCTAAAAGTTTTAGGTTAGTTTAAAAATCAGGTCCAACAAAGCTCTGACTGCTGTATAATCCCTCAGAACGTACTTGAGACCTTCTAGGGCTTTTCTGAGGCCCACACTCTTGTTCCTAAATTTAGAAACTGTGGTACCCAGACAAGGTAGGTAATGAGTCTCTGTTGCTTTTCCTTCAATATGAATTACAGTATACAATGTAAAATGTAGCTGCAGCATTGCTGTGACAAGGACAATCATATATTGTACTGTGAGAGCAGATTGTGGTAAAAACATATGTACTTTAAGCTGACGCGTTGATGGATCCAAATTATCCTCAGCAACTCTGAATGGTCAATATCACGTTAGCCAACTTGGATCATGACAGCTGTGGTGCAGTGCCATAGCAAGTAGAACCAGCATTGGAAATGAGCCTTGCCTTGACATCACAGAATCGTTTTGGTAGGAAAAGACCTTCAGGATCATCCAATCCAACTGTTAACCTACCACTGTCAAGCCTACCTCTAAACCACATTCCTAAGAACCTCACATACGCATCTTTTAAACATCTCCAGAGATGCTGACTCACCCACTACCCTGGTCAGACTGTTCCAGTGCCTGACAATCCTTTCTGTGAAGATTTTTCTAATATCTAAACTTCCTCTAGCACAACTTGAATTAATTTCTTCTCATCCTATCACTTCTTACTTGCGAGAAGAGGCCAACACCCTCCATGCCACAGCCTCCTTTCAGATAGTCGTACATTAAAGACTCCTTTTCTCCAGATTAAACAACCCCAGTTCCCTCAGCTGTTCCTCACAGGACTTGTTCTCCAGATCCCTCACCAGCTTCGCTGCCCTTCTCTGAACTTGGTTCAGCACCTCAATGTCTTTCCTGTAGTGAGGGGCTCAAAACCAAACATGGTATTTGATGTGTGGCCTCGCCAATGCCAAGTGCAGGAGGACAATCACTTCCCTAATCCTGTTGGCCACGCTATTCTTGATACAAGCCAGGTTGCTGTTGGCCTTCTTGGCCACCTGGGCACACTGCTGGCTCATGTTCAGCCAGCTGTCAATCAACACCCCCAAGTCCTTTTCCACTGGGCAGTTTTGCAGCCGCTCTTCCCAAAGCTGACAGCATTGCATGGGGTTGTTGTGACCTAAGTGCAGGACCAGGCACTGGGCCTTGTTGAACCTCTTAAAATTGGCCTCAGCCCATCATTCCAGGTGGTCCAGGTCCCTCTATAGAGCCCTCCTACCCTCCAACAGATCAACATTCCCACCCAATTTGGTATCACCTGTAAACTTACTAAGGGTGCTCTCGATCCCCTCATCCAGGTCATTGATAAAGAGATTAAATAGGACTGTCCTCAATATTGAGGCCTGGGGAACACCGCTTGTGGCCAGCTGCTCAAGAGCAAGTCTTCTAATCTCTTTGAGACATCCTATCTGGGCAATGTGATGTAAAATATCAGAAAAGGTATGTATGAAAACAGTGTGAAACATGAAAGTCATTCACCACACTCCTGAAAAAGGGAATTAAAGAGGGGTCTTGCAGCCTTGCATGGAGGAATTTCTGTTATGACAGTTTACATTTGCACTTAATTTCCATTGCTTCAAAATAAATAAGGGTTTGAAAGTCAGTAGCAGATAGGGATGACATTCTTTGTTAATATTTTAATGCATACACACTAGATCTAAAACTCTGAAAAAAACTTGTTAATTAAATTTGTTGAGCAAAAGTGAATTCAGTATTCCAATTGCTTATCCAAATGTAAATCCATGTGAGGGTTGATCAAATATTCTTAATAATGTACATAACTAATATTTTTTATAAAAAAAAAAAAATTATTTCCTGACAGTGTTTTTCTGTGAGGGTAAAATGGCATATTTGGGAGTACTGGTATTACCAAAAAAAAAAAGCAGGGGAAGCATCATGAATTAAACTCAATGGTTATATACGCAATACTGTATACTTATAACGGGAATGTGATCACTTTGATTTAGTCAAACTATGAACAAACTTTTATCTAAATATTCTGTTTTGCCAGATGCTATAGAAAGCTAGTATTTCTTTATATTATGGATGGATGAAAGCCATTACTGCAGTTATGACAGCTTGGGAAAACCTACATGGTGCATGTAGTTAAAATCTGCCTTGGATGTATGGTGAGAAAGCATTATGGTAACGTGAAATGTTACACTTCTGAAAAACCATTCCCTTCATAGTAAGTTAGAAAGGACTAAGTGTGGCTAATTTCTACAAGTAAATAGATCGCTGTGGCTTTTAAAAATGTTACAGTCCACTGCTTTGTGAGTGGGTCTGGGACTCTGTCTCTGATTTTGTTCAGGTCTCAATCAGGAAGATGCCTGTAACTTAGAGAACAATTAAGAAGATGAAAATTAGGAAAAGGATTCAAGATTTTGTCCATTTGGCAAGGAAAGCCGAACATTGAGAATTACCTTTTTGTCATTATGTAAAATATTCCTTACACACAAGTAAGATCTGATGGCACCAAACAATTTGTTAAATACTTTCTGATGTTCAGCTTTACTGTTTTAGTCAGCATAAGCAACTATTTATTTTGTGGAAAGAGCATTCGAAAATTTTCAGAAACTGAAAAGTTTTTTTATCACAAGGACTTTTTTGGAAGTCTAGGTATTTTTAAAATTTCTGGGTTTTTTTACAGCCTGGATTAAATTTTTGAAAGAAAACAACAGTAACTTTAGAGGCTTAAGGCTTTTTATCATTTTCACCTTAAAAGAGTGCTATTAGTTTCAGATCAAATGAAATCTTGTGCTTGAACTTTTGATCCTTGGCCCTCCAAAATATTATTTTGCTTTCCAAATAAACAGGGCTTTTATCATTAGGATACAACTTGCCTTCTCACTGAAGCAAGAAATAATCATTTACTCAGGTGTCTTAGTGTCTTCTTCCTTTATTTTCTTTGATGATAACCTCCTCTTTCTTGCTGAATGTGATCAAGAATTTTGACTATACTCTCCCATTTTGAATTTGAAGTTTAGTTAAATTTGATTCTTAACAATCTGGAAACTTTTTCAAGTGGATTTTGTGCCCTTTGGTGACTAACAGTTCAAGACACACAAGTTCTGGTTTAAATTCCCTGATAAAATGCCAGGAGTCATGATAGCCAGTTTCATTTAAAAAAAAAAAAAAAAAAAAAAAAGCACAAAAAAACCTTTTAGCTATTAGTATATGTCTAATTATACTGGATGTAAGTGGAAAGATGTACCAGTCTGAAAACTAAGCAGAAATTATTCATCAGAAAATATTAGTCACTAAACTTGCCCTTTTTTGTAGTGATAGCGGATGTTTAATTCCTTCAGAAGTATTGGAAAATCCAGGTCAGAATTCACATCACATATCTCTATTGAAATTTTTAATCTCATCACCTTGCTTATTTCTTGTACTCTCTAATTTCTCATCTATTTTATCTTTTCAGGTGTAAGCAGTCTTTCATAGCAGGGATTCTGCCTCCTGCTTACACCTTTCTTTTCATTATTAGGACAGTGGTAACCATTGAGGCTTCTTGCAGCCTGTCACATTAGTTAGGTATGAGCTATTTGGTTTTATTATCAGGATGAACTCTAATTAAATAAAAAGGAACAAACTGTTTTACGATTTCTGGACTAGCAATACATGTTAATTTAAAAAATTGAATCAAAAGTTTCAGGTGCTCTAGCATGTTTTGAAGCAATCTTTACTTTTTTTTTTTTTTTTTTAAGTTATGTCATAAAATCGTGTTCAGAACAAAGACACACCTAGAAGAAAGTACTGGAACTACTTGAAATGGTTTAGCTATAAACAATTGTCCAAGCACTTCCTGTATTTCCTAAAGTTATCAAATTGTACATGACAGTCAGCCATCTCAAAATATGGCATACCTGATCTCTTGTTTACCTGTAAAGAAGAGAAATCCTTGTGGTTTTGTGCCATTTCTTCATTTTTTTCCCATATGAGACTTTTCCATGTTTTAGCTTAGTAACATTTGTCACATCATGAAGCACCACTTACTAAATCATACTAATGAAATTTGATGCATCAATGTTTTGGGTTTCTTACTGCATGCTTGCTATCCGTATATTTTCTATGGATTTCCAATCATATAAATTTTGAAAAGACCACAAAGGTATTTTGTATATTTTCCTTCATTTTGCAGAAAGAATATTATTTAACACATTTGGGCAATATGTGGCCAACTGCTATTTTATTCAAGTATGTACATATACCTAAGTTAATATATCTCTGAATGATGCAAAAAACTTTTCTGAGATTAAAATATGCCAAAGAAAAATTATGCTGCCTGCGGTCACTCAACTAGATTAATGAACTGATGCTAGTGAGCTTAATGTGATGCTGTGGAAGCTTAATGCTGTCTGATTACACTTCAGGTTAAGTATAGAAATCCACTGTGACAAAGCAGTCAAGGGCAGGTTTAATTCCTCATTGACAGTTTTCCTTATTAAAATTGTCTGGATTGTTTTGACATGCAATTTTGACATAACAACCACTAAAATCCGTTTCTCAATGTATACACAAGCAGAAATTAATTTGAAATCAGTGGGACTTCTTTTCCTTAAGGTCTTGAAATACTAAACCATTTTTCTGAAAGCTAAGGTTTTTCTATAAAAAATGTTTTGCTTTGTATCACATTCTTTATGATTGTCCTACTCTGTTTCAGTGGTTTCTGGACCTAGTACAAGGTATACCACAGGTGAGACTGCGGTCTCAATAACTTATTGCTATTTGCCATTATAGCTCTGGGGGAGGTGGGCAGAAGAACAAAATAGTGAGTGCAGTTCAGTTTGAAACTAGGAAGTGTTGTCTTGAGCATCTGAAGTTATTTGCATACAAAAATGCTCAGATACCATCAGTGTCCATAATAATTTGGATGTAAGAGATGTGTCTACTGTATTTACAGGTGCTAGTACCTATTATAAAGTACCAGTGTAAAGAAATAGTCTCTGTAGAGAGGGCCAGCAGGCTCAACTCATTTTAAAGATCTCCTTTGTCAAAAAAAACAACTACTTGAAATAATTAAAGCCTCAAAGCTGCCTTCATATTTCTTTGTTAATCATATAATAGTAATAGAAAATACCTACAATATTCTGTATATACAATAGAAATCAGTATTCTAATATGCTATATATGTAATGTCCCCATTGTTTTGTCCCTGTTTCTACCTATGCTCTACCTGCAAACTCTGCTTTTCCATCTATGGAGAGGAGAGAATGAAAAATCCCTCAGAGTTTTCTCTTAGGCTCTCATAGAGTCTAGAAAAGAGAATGAAGCATCTTCCAGCTTTCCATTCAAGGGTCTAGAGAACAACTCTTTTGAGGACACATGGAGGGGACTGGGGTTGTTTATTCTGCAGAAAAGGAGACTTGAAGAGACCTCATCAGTCTCCACAACTACCTAAAAGGAGGTTGCAGCATGGAGGGTGTTGGTCTCTTCTCTCAAGTAACAAGTCATAGGATGAGAGGAAATGGCCTGTTTGCATCAGGGGAAGATTTTCTTCACCAAAAGTGTTGTCAGTCATTGGAACAAACTGCCCAGGGAAGTGGTTCAATCACCATCCCTGGAGGTCTTTAAAATAGATGTAGATGAGGTTCTCAGGGACATGGTTTAGAGGTGGACTTGGCAGTATCAGGTTAACAGTTGGACTTGATGATCCTAGAAGTCTTTTCCAACCATGATTCTACAATTCTAAGGCCGAAGGTCTACCTAGATGATCCGTTCAACAAATAAAGTCACTTGGCGAATGGTAAGAATCAATGACCAGTAAAGTCATTCTGCTGCGGTTACTATAGCAGAATATTCTGTGGTCATTCTCAGACAGTTACAGCATATGTACCCACATAAGCACATGTGTATATGGATTAATTTACACAGATATATGTCTGTGTGAGCTTTTAATGAGAGGAATAGCAAACTGAAGCACTAGGTTTTAACTTTGTTCCTAATAATATGATAATCACCTCTGCACTTATCTGACAAAGTACTCTAAGATGGGATCCAGTTGCCTAAACATAGGGGTCTGTAGTATTTGAGAAGCCATAAGCTTGTCCTTTCTGCTCTCCAGCGGAGGCACCAGAGCAATGCAGGTCTCCTAGAAGTCCTGTGTTGTCTGTGGAAGCCTTGTAGACATGTCTGAATACAACCTCTGAAATGGCACTGGGATACCTGTTCCTGGCAATTGAATTTAGCCCCTGGAGTCTGATCTCTTCCATGAAACTAAAGGTTCAGTAGTGTATGATGTATATACACTAAGAAGATTTTGCCATTCAAATGAAAAGCGAATTTGATTGCTTAATATATTTGTTTATGGTGATTTCTAAGATTCATCTCTTAACTTCCAGTGCTCCACAAAAAGCTGTTTCTAAGAAAACAGTGTCAGATGAGAGAAACATTTCATAAAGCCCTTTGTTGTCGTACTTAACTTGCCTGTCAACCTATGGTGTGAGCTTTGGTGTGTTCAACCATACCATTGTGTTTGTGGTCCTTCAAGCAGCTCCCAAGCCTTAGTCTCAACATCTTAACTTCCATTGCTGCCCAGGAGGATAAACCTGTGCAAGGAAAGGCAGGAGCAACTGGCAAACTAGCTCAGGTGCTTGTGCAGGATCACACTGCAGCCCATGCATGTCTACACACAGGACAACAAGCTTCTCCTTTCCCATCCTGGGCCAAATGCCCAGGTTGCCAACAGGAGGAGTAGCTGAAGGATGGCTGCTTCTGATCTGACATGGCAAGGGAGATGGGAGACCTGCAGGATGCACATAGTCATTGGCTTCCTCCTACAGTCATGCTGGCAGCTACCTGGTTCCAGTGAGAGCAGTGACAAGTCATGTGTTCACTTGCACAAAGCAAGGAAGGTAACTGAAGGCAGAGTGTGACTGGATCTGCTACTGAGCAATGGCTAATGTATTACCCTACATACAGCGCATGTGACAACATACACCACTGTCATGACCCCACCTCCCAGTGATCTGTGTCAGACCCTGCTGTTCAGCACTAAAACAGTTGTACATTATTTGCAGCTTCTCTTCCTTTGGCTGCTTTTGTTTTGTTTTCATGAGTAAGCTCAATTTTTGCTCCCCTCAGTGCCTCTTTGTTTTGCTTCACTAACCACATAAAGTAAAATAAGTAGCTGTATCTACTTCTGTTTTATGCTGCTTTGAACACCAGCTCCTTGAGAATGCTGCACCTTGCACTGGGATTTTGGCAGGGTACAGATGGAGGCAGAGGGCTTTCATCTGCCGTCTCTCGACAGGTACCTTGGAGCTTCTCAGCTGCAGCCAGAGATGTGGCCTAGGGTGTTTTATAGACAGTGATATGCTTCCTCACTCAGTTGCATTTGCTGACACAGCTCAAAAATTCTCCCCTGAAAGAGAGGCCCTGTTACTGTATGAGACAGTAAAATAGTATTTACTGTGACTGCTCTTCAGATGAGTTTGATCATAGCTTGAGGGCCTAACTTTGGACTAAAATAAACAGTCTGTGTAGCAGGTTTCCATGGTCTGCCGGACAATCACAGAGAACAAGCAGAATTGCTTTGACAAGGATGGGTGAATAGTATATGTTTAGACAGACTTGGCCTCTTTTTAGCCTCTTTTTATTTAAAAATACTACTAGCACTACCAAGCAGTCTTTAAAAGGTACTTACAGGGAGTCCAGGACAATGCTGGTGAGAATAAACTGGCTTTCTGTATCCTGAATCTGAGTCGGAAGATGCATCATCTTGTTTGAAAGCACCAGTTCACCATCCAGAGCTGTGCTCTGGCACCTAGTGCTGGATGACAGGACAGCTCAAACCTAGGAAAGTGTATTTTGGTGTTAAAAGAAAGAATAGCTCAAAACCCTATCAACAAATCAGTGAATTGGGTAATGTAATAAAGCCTATTACGTAGGAGAAAAGAGGGTTGGACTTGAGGCTTCAGGTGCCAGTTATATGTGTTATGTGCAGCTATTATGTACAGTTATTACAGCATAGTAGTATTGTTCGAAGTACATTTTTAACAGATAAAACAAAGAAACGTCAGTGCTATTCTCAGTATTATTAATGGTAGTTCCTATCAATAAACATGAGGAATTAATTTGCAAAATAGTACTTTCATAAGATAGTGAAAGATAAGAGTATCTGCTGTGGCAAGTCATCTTTCATTCACTAAGTTCAGTCCACAGAATAAAATTTAAGGCAGTGAAATTCCACAAAAGTAATGAGACACCTCAGTATTAGCTGTTCATGTTCTGCCTAGAAGCCACGCTGTTGCTGTTCAGCTTTGGGAAATTATAACCAAAGTCACTGGAAAGAAACAGATGAACTCCCTCGTGGGATGGAAGCCAAGCTGAACGTTCTTCTAAAAAAGTTATTATGTTGTATCAGGGGAAAATTTTCACCCACCCTTCCTTTTCAGTGCATGAGACTACAGACATACAGAGTTTCACCATGTTTCTTTCTTTTGCCTTTCTGTCTGAAAACCTGAAAAGCTTTGCATAGATGTCTTAGAAAGTAACATAAGGGTGGGCATCAATTAACCAAGGTGGGAGCGTTTGAGGTTATTTAAGTTATTTGAAGCAAACGTAGTAGAAAAACAAAGCCTGTGCTCACCAAAATGTCACAGTAGTGTAAAAGGCAGCATCTCTAAAACAGGTTTCTTAAAATTGCAAAGAAGCTTAAGAATAAGTCCAGACAGAATCTGTCTGTAGTTTTGAAGGTGTAAAATTTTGATGACATGGCTATGAAAAGCTACAGCCACCAATGGGTGTAGTGCTTAAATAAATTCTTCCATGGGCACATGTACCATCCAAAAAACCCAATTTTAAAATATATTTTAAATATGTTTGCTTAATGGAATAAGGTATAACTGTAAAGTATATAAATGAGTATAAGCTCAGCTAAAATACCTCCTAAAATCTGCTTCTCCGGTAGATTTTATGTTACTGTAACTACATCAGTCTATGTGTATCAGCAAACTGATTTAAGAACACACTTTTTCTTTGGAGAAGTGTCGTAGTGCGCAGCACCCAGGGAACAGTTGGCATGGTTCCCTGTACAATTGAAGTAGGGATGCAGAGTATCTGTGCTATTTTCTCTATGCCTCCCACCTAAATGTTGTCTGGAATAAACACTAGGCAAAAATCCTCACTCTTCTCTGCATTTATATGATCAATATGAAAAATACAGAGAAGGACAACAGAGGTTTTACAGTTCTTGAAGAATGACATAAGATGAGGGGTACATAAAGCTTTATAGCCTAAAAAGAAGTTTCATGGAGAGGGAAGAGGGTTAGTGAGGGATTTCATTATGATAGCTTATAAAATGTCTTCAAGGTAATAGTACAAATAAAAGAAGACAATTTCTTAGGCCCAAACAAGAAAGAGCAAGCAATGCAAGTTTGGAATAAGGAAACAGAGCAATGAAGAGGGCTGGCAGGGTGGAGGATGGGGAACTAGAAATTCCAAGGGAAAGGATAAGGCTGTTGGGACCTGCTGGTGATATTGTTGTGGAAAATCTAGTGTGACCAAATGGGTGTTTTCTGGCTCTGTTTCCTGTGAAACATATCCTTCTACTTCCTCCACAACTACAGAAAAAGCTTGTCTGCTGTCAGACTCCTGCAATAGTATCGCTTTGGGAAGACTGTAGGAGTCTTTTTATCTATTTATACTTGGTTTATCAATGCAGCATTAGTAGATGTCGTTGGGTAAAGCTCAGTACTTCTTGTTATAACTAAGTCAAGCTTAGCTGCATCTTTAGGTACCTTAAAAAATGGAGGAAGTGCAGAGTGTTTTTGAAGAAGCCTAAATCTCTCCTTTTCAAAAACTAACCTGTGAAAGAATGTACATTTAATAATTTGTCAGCACAGTATGAAAACTGCCAATGTAACAGGAAAAAGAACTTATTTAATTACTCAAGAAGCTCACATATTGACTCTTATACGTACTCTTTTCCATAAAGTGTTGCCGTAGTTCGCAAGCTGTATTTATTACTCCCTAGATTCACTCTGTGCTTTCAGTGGAATTGAAATGATTGCAGGTATGATCTGGTACTATCACCAAAATCACCTAATCAGTATCAACGTCATGGCAAAGAACACTTTATGGTACAGCAAGTGATTCTTCACCATCTCTCAGTGCTTATCCTAGCCTAGCAAAGGCTGCCCGTTATTGAGTGCGTACTCTTCAGGAAGTAGTTGTTTCCAGCAGTGGAAACTGTAACAGGAAAAATCTGCCACTTATTTCAAAATAATAAAGCCGCACCTCCTCCATATTTCCTTCAACAACTCTTGTAGGAGCAACCCCTACACTGATTTTAGTACAGAGGGTGGTTCTGTTCAAGTGAAGCATTTACTGTGTTACCAGTTGCTTTCAACATAGTGAATCATATTTACATAATGCTTGAGTAACTTACTATAAAAATGTTAGCTTGATATGACTCAATACTGTATAAGCAACTTACTCCTGTATCTGTCTAGTGCAGCAGCATAAGGAAAGTGTTCAGGAGAAGAGTCCTGTCTCACAAAGCATTGTGCTAAGCTATGAAAATGACACAGAAACTTGTTAATACACTGTAAGGTATTAAAATATTGTAGAATCATAGAATGGATTGGGTGGGGAAGGACTTTAAAGGTCATCTAGTTCCAAACCCCCCTGCCATGGGCAGGGACACCTTCCACTAGACCAGTTTGCCCAAAGCCCCGTCCAACCTGGCCTTGAACACTCCCAGGGACGGGGCATCCACAACTTCTCTGCACAACCTGTTCCAGTGCCTCACACCCTCATGAAGAATTCCCTCCTTATATCTAATCTAAATCTACCCTCTTTCAGTTTAAAATTACTACCCCTTGTCCTGTCACTACACACTGCTGTAAAAAGTCCCTCTTCAGCTTTCTTGTAGCCACCCCTCTCGACACTGGAAGGCTGCCATAAGGTCTCCCTGATGTTTATACCTGACTTTCTCTTTGTTGGGATGCATCACTCCTGAGCTTGGAGGAGATGATTCTTTAATATTAACCAAATTTCAGAAGCTCCCCTTCCCTCCAACACTTTATTCCATGGTACTCTACCAACCAGATCCCTGAAAAGGCCAAAGTCTGCTCTCCTAAAATTCCAGAGCTTGTTGTGTGGCCTCCCTGCTGCCCTAAGGACCTTGATCTCCATCATTTCATGATCGCTGCAGCCAAGGATGCTATTGAGTTTCTTATTCCCAGCCAGCCCTTCCTTGTTGGTCAGAATAAGATCCAGTACAGCTCGTCTCCTCGTTGGCTTCTCTATCACTTGAAGATGGATGTTATCGTCAGCACATTCCAGGAACCTCATGGATTACTTATGACCTGCTGTTTTGTCCCTCCAGCAAATACCAGGGTGGTTGAAGTCCCCTGTGAGGACCAGAACTTGTCAGTGTGAGGCTGCTACTATCTGTCTAGAGAGGGCCTCACCCACTCAGTCTTGCTGGTCGAGTGGTCCGTAGCAGATCCCCCCTATAATGTCATCTGTCCCTGACCTGTCTTTATCTCTGACCCATAAGATCTTGGTCAGCTCCTCATCCATCCCTGGGCAGTGCTTCGTGCACTCCAGATATTCATTGACATAGAAAGTGACACCCCCTACATGTGTCCCCTGCCTGCCCTCCCTAAAGAGCCTGTGTCCTTCCATTCCAACACCCCAGTCACAGGAGCCATCCCACCTTGTCTCCATGATGCCAATAACACCCCAGCCATGCAGGCATGTGCATGTTTGAAACACCAGGAGGACTGATAAAAAACTACCTGCACTTTTGAGGCCCTCACTGCTGTTCCCAGGGCTCTGTAATCCTTCTCAATACTCCTCAGCCTGCTCCTGGTTGTATCACTGTCACCCACATGAAACCACTGCAGCAGGTAATAGTCAGTGGACTGTACAAGGCTTGGTAGTCCCCCAGTGACATCCTTGATACAAGTCCCTGGTAAGCAGCACGCCTCTGCAGAGAGTGTGTGAGGTCAGCAAATGTTGCCTCCGTACCTCTCAGAAGGGAGTCCACTGCTGCTTTCACCCATTACTTTGTCTTGGTTCCACTGAATATGGTTATTTAGTAGAATATGTGAATGTTAATCTTTCCCATTGTAATTCCTAGATACTGCCTTGGGGGACTAGGAAATACTGTGTTTCTGATTAATCCAAGACTTTTACCACATAAGCACATATACATTGTCCTGATAAGGTTCAAAAGTATGTTTTGCCATGAAAACATGTTACCAGTCTAAATTATTCTGATTTATTCCCAACTTTGAGGCTTTGATACTAACTGATCGACTTTTCTAATTGTGTGAAGAATGTTTCTCTCCTTTTGATTCCACTGAAATTTGTTAGAAATTTCTATAACAGTTTAAAAGTATTTTAATCCAAGTTATTAATTGTGGCTTCCTTCTATTTGTAGAGAGAACAGCCTGTACTTTGTGGTTTACATTAATACAACCATAAAATATTTTCAGGGTATCAGCCTCCTCATATCTTAGGGCTATTCTGACCTGTGATTCTGGTGCATACATAGTCATATAAGAACTAACGAGAAGTCTATAAAGATCTGGAGGAAGAAACCCATACTGGATGTCTAGCCTTTATGAAATAAGTACTACATATCTGCGACATAACTTTTCTTCATGGAATATTGCAACTTTTTCTGAAACACGTAGAATAATGAATAGAATATTTAATGAATTTCTGAATGTGGCTGGAAAATGGTACATGTGCAAAAAAGTTTTCCTGTAAAACTATTTGCGAATTTGGGACTGCAATTAACACTGATACCACTGCAGCTGTGTATTAGCCACAGAATTAAAACTTCATCTCTTTCACATGTTTCCAAGGCAGCTTTTCATAGAGAATCTCAGCACTCAATGTTTTTCTCTGTACACTAGCCAGCTGCTCAGCATTTCTAGTTATTTTAGTGAAGAAGCGTTCTGTGTCAGCTGAAAAATGTTTAAGATGAAGTTAGCCAAATAGTTTGGGCTGGGAAATTGTGGATACCATATGGAAATTATATTCATATTATCATAGAATACATAGTATTAATAATGAAATGCAGATATATAATGAAATTGGCACAGGAATAGATAAACAAAGTAGGCTAATATATGCAGATCTGTTTAATACAAAGTAATTTGTATATGCATAGAATTAAGATGAATTCAAAAGAACTTGTGTTGCAATTCATATAGATAGTAACTACAGAAGTTGTTCTGTATATGAAGTTCTTGTTTGTTTAATACTGTGCCAGGCATAAATGATGCAAAGTGTGATTGACTTCTGGGTACAAATATGGGAAAAAAATTGAAATAGTTACAATGATTTAGGGACACCTATAGAACACTCTTGCCTGGATGTAAGGTATAGAGAACATTGAGATGAAATCATCAAAAATAAGATCAACTGGAGTATTCCGTGGCCAGAAAGGCAAATTAAACTCAACCAAGTTGAAAAGACCGAAAGTGACCAAATATGCAAAAGCAGGTGCTGAAACTGGAAGCAGAAGAAATGTCTTTATCAGCAAAGGAGAGCAGGCCATGGCTTTAAATATTAAAAGGAGTGAATAGTAAGGAACATTTGGTAAACAATAATGGGCATTAAGAATGCATTTTTAAAGAATAGGAGGGAAATGTCATTGTGATATTGCGTTGGTAAACAGGATTGAACACTAGTAGAGAAATGTGATTGACTTGGAAGCTAATGTAGGTATCAATAAATTCGGCACATAACACTGAAAATAGAGAACCAGCGTAAATGGTTGCAGAGAGGAGTCATTCTTTGGAAAGTGTTATTAATACAACTACTGATGCCATTTTATTAGATAATAAAGACATTTAAAAGAACCAAAAAAATTTTTTAAAAAAGATGTTGCATATAATCTTCATTTTTTTTTTTAAGATTTGTGACTTTAAACATTTTTTTTCTGTATTATAAAGTTAATGAAGAGATGTTGTCCATGGAAGCCAGTTTACGATAACAGACTTTTAGGAAATCTGGAAAGTAAAACAAGCAGGTAGTTCTTCAGGGATGTGCTTCATATATTCTCAAAACTGTGAAGAGAAACAGGTGAACACTACCTCTCAGCCTGGTAAGTCACAGGTCATATTCAGTCCCTGTGGAAATACCAGTTGGGCCTGAGGTAGTCTTAGTAGAATCCTCTGATGAAGACAGGAATAAATTTAGGATGTATCATTAAATGCATCTGTTGGAAAAAATGATGGCGATGCTGAGGGAGGCATATCCTCCCTCAGACTCAAAGAACACAAGGATGAGATGAAGATACAAGCCAGCAGAAACCATCACAGATGTCCTTTTAAAGAACTGGAAGACAAACAAGAAATTATTGGAGAGTGTGAAAGCATGAAATCCAAAAATTGTGGGGAAGAGAAGGATATTGGAGAAAAGAAAGGGATGGGACTGAAGTTTTCTTAAGAGTCTGTTCAGAACATATATGCCTGTGAGGGTGCGATATTGCAGTGACTATTCAAAATAGGCACCTGGTCTAACCTCTTAAGTAAGAAATCCAAAACTCTCTGACTGGCTCAAATTGCAGCCTGGTCTTTAAATGTGATTTAAAATATTACATAGACGTGAAAATTAGAGGACTTCATAAAGTTTCCTGAGAAAATATGTGCTGAATTCATTAAAAGCAAGGAAACATAGGTTTTGAAGAGCTTTGTTTTGAAATAAAATATTTGGGTTTTATTTCATTTCAAAGTTTCTACACAGTTTCAAAAGTATCTATAATTGTAGAAGTAAAAGGAAAAAAACAAGCAAATATGAAGATTTGGTAATACCGTCAAAGCACTGTGGGGTATTGCCTGTCAGCTAAGTGGCTGGGATTGTACGCTCATTTTTAACTATCTAATTGTGTAGTCTCCATTAAATTTCAAAGGAGAAGATTTTAAGCTAAGTTGCATTTTGTTGCAATTGAGAAAGCCTGAGAATATACTGGTATATTTTGATAAATTAACAAAAAAAATCAATGCTTTTGCAAATATTAATCCTGTTTTCAAAAGGGTGGCAGATTGTGCATAGCTCCAGATTTTAATTATGATTTCTGTTAAATATGCAATTATATGAGGTCTCAGAAGAGATGAACCACTTCTCAGCCATTTACTAGAGAAACAGAGGTGTTTGTAATTATTTGGATGTTTATAAATTAATGGTTTTTTAATATTCATCCAAATAAAAGATTTTCAGTTGTTAGGAGTGACTGTAGGTTATATAGCCCTTTCTGTTTTTCTTGTTGGTTTGATTTTGATTTTTTGGCTTTGTTGTGGTTTCTTTTATCTTGGTTTTTGTTTGGTTGTTTGTTTTTCACTCCTTAACAAAAAGAAAACTTGTATCCCAGAAAATAACCACGTTCCCAAAAGGCTGCCTGCTGTTGTGGGACAGTTGCAAGTTTTCCGCACCAAAGAGTGAGTTATTCAGTACCATTGCTGTAACAATTCCACAGTCCTCACAGCCTCCTCCTCAGGTAGACATATGATCATTGTGGACACTTGCTTAACTTTATTTTCCCATTTCAAAACTGTGAAATATTACCTCCTCTCAGGATTATTCAGTATGTCACTGTTCATATTTAAGTGTGTTGTAAGTTTCTCTGAAGCCTGTAAAACAAGTGAGGACTTGGATGGGGGGGAAACAATTTCCTGCCTTTTTAGTCTCTCAGACTGAGATAACCAAATTCCTATGCTATCTAACATCTAGTTCAAAAAGTCTAGAAATACTATGTTTCCACTTTAGGTGGCCAGCTATAATTCAGAACTCATTAGTGTCTTGGTACTCCGCCAACTACTTGGTACTTTTAAGTAAACTTAGTAATTATTTTACCCTACCCTCTGACTGGCAATCAAATTCACCATCCTAGGGCAATTGTTAAAACCTCTGCAGAATTCAACTAGTACTTACTAGATTTTTTTTTTTTAATGTATCTATTATAAATATTCAATATGTCTTTTCACAGATTTTTTGAGATAGTGAAGGGAAGGCAGTCTTTGAAATAATATTCAGACAGACTCTGAAATTATTAATTAAACAGAATGACACGACTATGTGGAAATACACTGAAGTGGCAGTCAAACCCAGCTGAGCTTAACTGGGAGACAAGTGGCAGACAAGTGGGTTTCTGCAGCCTGCCATTTCTCCAAATCATAGAATGACAGAATGGTTTGGGTTGGAAAGGACCTCTAAGGGCCATCTAGTCCGATCTTCCTCCAGTGAGCAGGAGCATCTTCAAGTAGATCAGATTGCTCAGAGTCCCATCCAGTCTGACCTTAGATGCTGGGTTGGCTTTGCAACCTTAGTCTGTTATTTCCTCGCCATGTCTGATATCTTCCTTGATCTGTTTGTATATTAAGAGAAAAGTGTTGGCACAAATATAGATGTTTCTTTGTGTTATTTACCTGATGTCTGTTTCAAGCAGATCTTATCTGTAAAGAAAAGGTCACTTCTTTCATCTGACTACTGAATGTTACAAAGTCTGCAACCTAAAATTCCTTCCCATATACACGAAAAGTTATCATTTTACATTATAACTGAAAGTGTTATCACCTCCTTTGGTTGTTTAACTCACATGATTAGGTGAGTGATGTTATCCAGAGTGTTCTCAGACGTCTGAGAAGAGCTGTGCTATATGCACGGTCATGTAAACTTAGGAAATAATCTGACTTTGTTGGGTTTTGCAGACCTTGACCTATTTTTGATGGAAAACTGAAATTTGGTAGAATGCACGCAAAGGCTGGAAGGATGTCCCTGCTTATTGCAGGAGTCTTGGATTAGATGATGTTTCTATTCTATGATTCGATGTATGAGATGTTTTTCACTCCTGATGCATTTTATTCTCATTTTAACCCTTCTTTGCCCTTCATCTATCTCACTTTGGATGATCTAGAAGGACAGGGAGCTGCTTGAGAGAGTCCAGTGCAGAGTCACAAAGATCATGGAGTGGAGCATCTCCCTTACAAGGAAAGGCTGAGGGAGCTGGGTCTCTCTAGCTTCGATGATACTGAGGGGTGATCTCATTAATGTTTATAAATATCTGAAGGATGAGTGTCACGAGGATGGTGCCAGGCTCTTCTTGGTGGCAGTCAATGATAAGACAAGGGGCAATGGGTACAAACTGGAACATAGGAGGTTCCACTTAAATATGAGAAAAAACTTCGTCATGGTGAGGGTGACAGAGCACTGGAACAGGCTGCCCAGGGAGGTTGTGGAGTCTCCTTCTCTGGAGACATTCAAAACCCATCTGGACACATTCCTGTGTAGCCTCATCTAGGCGTTACTGTTCTGGCAGGGAGGTTGGACTGGATGATCTTTTGAGGTCCCTTCCAATCCCTAACATTCTGTGATTCTGTGATTCTGTGATCTATTCAGTAAAAGTTATTTTCTCAGGTAAACATTCCTGTTTGTTTTTGGGTTTTTTTTTGTCTGTTTGGTTGTTGTTGTTTTTTGTTGAGCAGATATTCTCCTGTGTGTGGCAATTCCTGCATTCCATCTTCTTTGTCTGCTTTACAGAATAAAAGACACTGCCTTGCTGTTGTAATGACAATCTAAAGAACAAAAAAATCTACACTACTGGTGGTAATTTTCATCTGGGGATGTGTGACAACGAAGTATGTGCATTTGTTTCCTGCTCCATTCATTTCAGTCCTTAACATTGACACAGCTTGCTGCCAACGTTCATTCTAGGTCTGACTTCAGGGGTAAATGCACATTTACTGCCAAAAAGCTTATTTTGGGCTCAGAGATTTTACAGTTATGATTGTAAGTGATATTTCCTTTCACTTCATAAGGCAACTATTCAACTGGTATCAATTAGTATTGTGTCTCTCACTTGAACAGATCTATATCGAGTTGCCACAACCACAGATTTGGCCTAAAATTTCTTTGGCTCTGGGACATGTTCCTCTGAGAATTCCTTAATTAACACCAAGTTTTCATCAAACCTTTCTCCCCTCCTCCTGCTAATTGCTACTATGGTGGTGCATGCAGAGAAGGAACATATTTCTGAATGGAGTCTTATTCTGGATGACTGCTAACGTATGTTTGTTTTTTCACTGGTGACAATGTATTACAGGTGAAGAAAGATGTTCAGTGTTTCCAAATGTGTTTAATTTCTCATTGAAATCTGAGTTTCCATGTGTGTTTTATTTTTATTCTCACTTTACATTAGTCAGATTCTCCACCCCAAGTTAAAAATTATAGTATTGTTAAACGACAACAATAGAAATGATGGACAATGGGAAAGCAATTAAGAGTAATGGGGAAGATGACTGATCCATTTATTCTACCTCATTACATCTTCATGCTTTAAAGTTTTTAACATTTTGAAATCTGCTGAAAAAGTCGTTTTAACCATTCTCTTCTTGGCTATTACATGTGAACACACTTAAATAATTGCTGCTCAGTCACTAAATTTTTATTTGGAGATCCACTTCTCTAGTTTGCAATTCAAGTTTTCTACGTTTATTATATAATAATTTAGTCATTTATGTAAGCAAGTATTACTTCTACTGATAAAATGTGTATTGCTGAAGAGCTAACATCTTGCACATTCACTGTGTCTGGCATGAATAAATGTCCTGCTAAATTGCACTAATTTTTAGCATTAATCTTGGCTCATATTATCTATTCAATCATAAAAAAGAGTTTGCTCTCCACTTGTCATGTATAAGTCACTTTCTTGCACAAGTAACTTTCTTGTTTCTATTAACAAGATGTGTGTGGTGTGTGGATATGTGTGCATGTGCTTTAAAGATGAATGATCATCAGTTATGCTAATTAAATTTACTGAAATCTTTATAGTATTTCTTTAATTCAGTCTTGTTTCAGAAGTCTTTAATTGCATACTGAAAAAGAAAACGTTAAGAGGTAAACTGTTTCGAAGTTTAAGAGATTGAAGTCATTGTAACATATAAACCTTGAAAAACCTTAATTAAGCAATCTGCTGCTTCTTGTTTAGAAATGACTTGATACATATGTGGAATAGAAATTTCTTAGGTGCAGTTCAACATATTTTTGATTTTTCCTTGTTGATTTGGATTTATTCATTTGATCTGGCTTTACTAGGAGTATCATGAGATGTGCTGCATTTTAGGAAATACTGCTTCGGGTAGAGACCCCTGTGTTGTTTCTTAATCACAGCTACTTCCAGTACAATTTACTTTCATCTACAGGAAGGAAGCAAATGACAGATTAGAGATAGAAAAGCCCATTAAGTTATTCCCTTCTTTCCATTTTACCTGAATGCAATAATTTTCTGCAGTATAATTGGGAGTCTGCTTTGCCTTGTGGTGAGACAACCACCACTTCCCGGTACCTCTGGCTGATGCAGTGCGTATAAAAAACCTATGGGCTTTGTGGAACTGCAGGCCAGAATTGCAGGTAAGCAGCAAGGTCTGCACGAGAAGAGCAGCCAGAAAACTTCCAGATAGTGATAGAGAGGAACGTCTGTGTAAGATGTCAGCGAGAAAAAGCATGTTTCTCCAATGGAACAAAAACTTGTTTAGTTTTTCTTTTAATAAGCCACATATTTTTCAGCTGAAAGTACCTTTACTGAAAAATGCAGATTCAAGTTCATGGAAACATTAAATGCATGTGGTTTTGCCAAACTCTGTAAGCAAAGAAAGGAAGAAAAAAAAAAAAATAACAAAACACCCTCCATGCTTTGTTTCAATATTTATAAACAAGATAGTATAGTATCATTTCAGTTGAAAAAGAAAGCTTCTCTTTATAATTCACCTGTTTTAAGTAAATTTGAAATAGGAGTTTAAAAAATAAAAACTTGCAACAAAATGAAGTTTTCAGTTTAACCCAAAGAACATTTTCAGCTGTTGTTTGTGGAACCACGATAAAGCAAGATGACCAGCTGTTCTCATAACTCTGGCAAAAAACTGCTTCAGTAGGGGGTCAGATTGCAGAGACCATGATGCAAAGTCTCTCTTCTTCCTCCCCCTGCAGCGCAGCTCATTTACTCCACAGAGTTTCAATCTACTTATAGATTATATATGCTTCACCCTGGAGATCTGTAACCACGCTTATCTGTCCTCTAGTAAATCTGTGCGTCATACTAACAAAAACACATAAAATGACTAAGCTTTGATGAGAAAAGCTAATAACCTGCCCAAATATGGTCTTCATATTTATCTGATAAATTCTATTTATTCCCCCGATTCCCCCAAATCTCTAGTATTCCTCTGCAGGTAATACTTTTCAAATATTTGTACATGAATATTATGGTCTCACTAGGTAATCATTAGGTAAGGTAGTCATTTTAATTTTGTTAATGTCTTTTCTGAGGGTAATTCTTCTGTCTTAGTAATTTTTGTTTGTTCCTTTGTTTTTCACTTTCATCTTTGTTTGAATCAGTCTCACAGATATCCTAATTGATTTTAAATTAATCTGTCCCTAGTAAGATTATGTAAGCTCATATAAGCTCACCATGGCAGTGACGATCATGTAAGATCATCATGGCAGTGGACATCTCTCTCTGATGAACCTCAGCCTCAGAAACAAAAATTGCAGATGAGTAGTGTTACTTTTTCCTCCATCTGCTGAAAGCAGAGGGGTGCTGCCAGTCTTTCAGTGGCTGCTGGTAAGTCATGCTTCTTGTCAGCTTATATTTTTGAGACTTACCCAGTGAGTTGCTGCACTGAGCTTTGAAATACTTTCTCTTCATTTCCCAAATTCATTCTCTGCTCTTCTTTGAAGAGAATCTGGAAATTCTTTCTATCCTTTTCCAACACAATAGGATATTCATCTTTAAAATGAACTGACCATGTTTAGCTCAGTGATTGTTTGGGAGCCTAGCACATCCTTGTGCAGCATGGATCTATAAACAACTCTGAGGATGCATATCTAAAGGAGGAGAGGATCAAACTAAAAACTAACTACCAATTTTAAAGGAAGTTAAATGTAAGTGGAATTTTGAAGCTCTGGTTTTTGGCACAATTCACTGGAGATGCTTGTCTTCCTTCTGTGGCTCTTGAAAATCTTAACAAATCTTGTAATAATTGCTAAAACTATGAAGAATGCACTGAAATTTTTTTGAAGATGTGGTGTTTTTAACCTTGGTCTAAGTCAGAATAGTCCTGTACTTTCAGAAAGAGAGAGAGAGAATGAGATCTTGAAGGGATTTCTGTCATGACTGAGCATAGGAAATTTCTATGGGACTTATCACACCTTCAATAATATACTAAAGGAGCAGTATATTGCGGTTCAATTTTTACTACACTTAGCGTAGAGAACATAACCAGTTTTGTTCCTGATGCCAGTTGATGATGCAGACACGAGGGTGTGAATGTTATTTTTCCACCCTGCAAATCCTTTGTTTGAGCAAATACAGGGGCCCATGCATCATTTGCTGCCAAATAATAGATGCTGCATTATAAAAATCCGTCTCTATTTTGAGAAGCAAAAACTGCAAAAGCAAAGTTAAGATGGAAAGATTAGCAGAATTGAGGCATTTGATGAAGAAATCAATGACTGATTAAATCAGCGATATTAGTATCTCCCTCTACAGTGTTAGGCACTTACTGCTTTGGCACATGTAGTGGCACCAGGAGGGGAACACCTGGTGGTTACAAGGACTGTACTAACATTGATCATACCATACGCCAGATTGTCTGGCTGTGACCTATTTCATTTGAAAATGTGTGGTTTATGCCAATCCTGTGAACAAAGAAAAAAATTATGATGAGATGTTGGCTTTTATATTGAAGCCCTGTCCAAGTCTAATTGATCTGTGATCATGATATATATTGGCAGCTGACAAGAATTCTTAATAACCTACTTGTTGAGGGTTGTCACAGAATCACAGAATCACAGAATCACAGAATCACAGAATGTTAGGGATTGGAAGGGACCTCAAAAGATTATCTAGTCCCATCCCCACGCCGGAGCAGGAATACCCAGATGAGGCTACACAGGAATGTGTCCAGATGGGTTTTGAATGTCTCCAGAGGAGGAGACTCCACAACCTACCTGGGCAGCCTGTTCCAGCGCTCTGTCACCCTCACCATGAAGAAGTTTCTTCTCATATTTAAGTGGAACCTCTTGTATTCCAGTTTGAACCCATTACCCCTTGTCCTACCATTGGTTGTCACCAAGAAGAGCCTGGCTCCACACTCGTGACACTCACCCTTTACATATTTATTAATGAGGTCACCCCTCAGTCTCCTCCAAGCTAAAGAGACCCAGCTCCCTCAGCCTTTCCTTGTAAGGGAGATGCTCCACTCCATCATCTCTGTGACTGTGTGCTGGACTCTCTCCAGCAGTTCCCTGTCCCTCTTGAACTGAGGGGCCCAGAACTGGACACAATATTCCAGATGTGGTCTCACCAGGGCAGAGTAGAGGGGAAGGAGAACCTCTCTCGACCTACTAACCACCCCCCTTCTAATACACCCCAGGATGCCATTGGCCTTTCCGGCCACAAGGGCACAGCACTGGCTCATGGTCATCTTGCTGTCCATCATGACCCCCAGGTCCCTTTCCCCTATTCTGCTCTCCAACAGGTTGTTCCCCAACTGGTACCTGGGGTTGTTCCTGCCCAGATGCAAGACTCTACACTTGCCCTTGTCATCTTCTTTTCAGTTGTCCAATCTCATAACAAATGGCACCTGATCCAGCATTGGGCTATGTTCCTCTCCTATGCAACCTTGTCAACAAGAAGGGCAAAAAGAGAGCCTAGGCAATGAGCTATATATTAAGCTGTTGTCAGAAACCTACCAGCAGTGAGACTGGGACCTCAGCCTTTTTCCAGTGACAGGCCCAGCACTGTAAAATCACGGTCACAGCCCAATTAATGCTTACAAATTCACCCGGAGCAAAGAGACCACTAGCCCACTCTGGCTAGGACTTATAGGGAAAAGATTTTGAAACCATTCTAGTTGAGGATATAACAAGATTCAGATATTCTGACTAAATGCTCTTAAGAGTGCTTGCCGCTTGTATGGGAAAGATAAAGGAAATCAGTAGAGAGACTAACTGCAGGGAAAAGAACAGAGAGGCAGCTTTACCTCCGTCTACCTATAGCTGCCTCTGAGAAATATTCTTTGGGTTTTAAAGGAAAAAGAAAAAATCAAAAAAAGGTAGAGAACTGTGTTTCATAAGTATAGGGACTTTTCCCTTGTCTTTGAATTTAAGGCGTAAAACCCCCATAGAAGTCATATTTAAGGACTAGTCCTCCTGGTGGCAATTCCTAGTGAATAGTTTCTAGAGCTCACTGCTCAGTATGCTGGCTTACAGGTAGGCTCTTTTCCTGGCTGTGTAACACTGTCTACACATTGTAAAGAAATCATGGGCATCTGAATGCACAATATCTGCTTCTGAAATGGGTGCAAAGTATCTAAAAGCTAAATACTCCTGTGCTCCAAGACATGACCCTTTGAGAGTTCAATATTAATAAGGATAAAAATATTAAATGGATATTAAAAAGGATAAAAACAAATGTCAGGGAACTACATTTGTTTCATTAATATTTAATTAACTGTTTACTGTGCATTGAACCATGAATGGGTGTCACCCTGTGATGTCCATGTTGCAGAAGCACAAGCTTTTAGTTGTCATTTTGCCTGGTTAGAAATACAGTCACATGTGCCACATAGCCCACGTGATGTTTCTCATGGCAGGGACAGGTTGCAATTACTTTGCCAGTGCTAAATAAATGGTCAGTCTACATGGAATTAATTGAGTCATTGCACATGCATGAGCTCCAACAGGCCTCAGATGCCTTGAATTCATCAACTAAGCATGTTACCTTGATGTTTCTCTGAAACTTTTGAATACTGCCACTTACCTATCTCTTATAGGCTTCAAAATCCTTCAAATATGCACAGCACCAACAAAAGGGTTATACAATGATAAAAGAAGCTTCATCTTTGTCTTATGTGTCAAAACACAGTGGTTTTGTGAGTTTTTTAAAAATTGCATTTGTAGCATTTTACAATGCAGACAGGCTAAGGACTGCATCCACTACCTCACTGAGTCATTATACAGTTCTTTATTTTTGCACATGGAACACAGAAGACATATTCTCAACTATGAATAAAGTTTCTAGGATTAATAGTTTCCAGAGGCAGCCCATTCCAATATTGTAAATTTGTATGACTGCTAACATCAGAAACATCTTCAGAAGTAGTCAGCCAGCCACAGATCTAATTGCCATAGCTGAAAATAAATGTAATTTTAAAATGTGACACAGATGTATCCAGACTCTAGATGCTAGAACATATTTCCATAATCTGCTGGCAATTTAGCAGTCATGCACTAATAGCATTGTTGGAATTAGTGAGATAAACTCTTTTCAGCAAGGCAAGTCACGTGTAGGTTTCCTGAATTTCAGTCACAATTTCTGAAAACTAGAGTGTAGGAAAGGAAAACATTTTAGTTCATTCCCTGCTATGTAGAAACATAGATCCAAGGGAAAACAAGTGTACAGAAGGCATTGTAAACAGCAACCCTCTGTTGGCCTATGGATGTTGTTGCGATTGGGATGGACAAATCACATGGACATAGTTCTTCTTATGTACAAACAGCAGTCTCCATTTATTGCCACAAACATCATTTTATATAGTCTTTACCAGCTCATGTGTCTCTTTGCTATTGGTTACAGGCTGCAATAGTAACATATCATTGGCTAATTTTGCTATCATCCCTTCTTTCTCACGGGTACATCTTAATATCTCCAGATACTCCTTTACTCCCATCTTTCTCACAGGTAGACCTTAATATCTTCAAGGCTAATTTCTGTTCCCATACCCCCCACCATAGTTTCCCACAGGATGTTTCTTGGCTTTCAGCAACAGTAAGAAAGTGAAATGGAAGAAGGAAGATAACTTGAAGAGGTCATATAGCTCACCTTTGTGCTCTGAAGTATGATTAGATACACATGCACAGGTTCTTGCCTTATCTGTTTCTGAAAACATTAAATGTATCTTTCTACACAGCTGCCTTAGGTAGTCTTTTGTGCCATTAATTATCCTTACAATTATAAAGCTGTTTCTAATATCTAGCCTCAATCTTCTTTGCTACCAAATAAGCTGTACTAGTTGTCCTACCCTCTTAATAATACCACTCTCAATACAGCATTCAATGTAACCCACTTTAAAATTTCACATGAAGCAAGTATAGCAGGCAGAACCATTATTCTAATGCATTCCCCAAGCTAATCAGTGACTGAGATAAAAATGATTCAGATGTAATATGTTGTGTGGCACAAGAAGATAATTCAGGAAATAAGGTTTTGTAATACATTATATGGTTTATTTTCTTCCTACCAGACAAAAATTTCTCTAAGCTCCCTTTATTTGAGGACATATAATGAAGTGCTTCAATTAATATCTGGTTTTTGTTCATGGTGTTTGATTTTTGGAAGAAAATAATGTAAAGATCCTGGGGTGAATTTCCAAATATCCTTCAGATTTTATGGTTAGACTGTATTAAAAATCACCTAGAGAACAAATTAAAAAGGAAAACTTAACATCCTCGACATGGAAGCAGAGTACAGATATTAATGTAACCTGTGTTAGATCAAAACCTGATATTAAAGCCATGTAATATTGAACATCAGAATACTGCAGTGGATGTTGACTAGGTGCAGCCTCTTACACAGGCAGGAAGAGTCACCTCCTTATAGTATTCTGTGATATCTGAAGATGAATACTTCTATATAGGAATTCCTGTCTTGAAACATAGGTGTGTAAGGATATAGTCCTTCCAAACAAGAAAGGGAAGTATGCTTTAGCACACTGTCCTATTTTAGACAAACTTGAGGTGACACAGCAGCTGTTCTGCAGGACACAATGTTTTTATACATGTAGCTGTGGCTTTTGGAGTAATATGCTAGTAATGTCTTCTTGGTGGGAATTACTGGTGACATGACAGATTTATAGCTGGAAACAGATGTTCCTTGTTCCTTAATAGCTGTAGAAGAGTTATGTTTACTGGTGAAATTGCAAAATTATCTACACATAGTCTGGAATTAGATCCATTATTATTAGAAATGTACATTGGTGTGTGATGTTTGTGCTTTTTAAATGCTGAGGTGATTGAAAATCAGTATCAGTTTGGAAACTTTCACTTGAAAATACTTTCAGAAGAAAAAAATACCCCAAACCAAAATTCAAGTTCTATTTTTTCTTTCTATTTGTGAGCTATTAGTCTTTAATTCACCGTGAAAAAAATAAAACAAAACAAAACAAAAAATAAAATTAAAAAAAAATCACAAAAAAAAAAAAAAGAAAACCACAGATGTGAGGTAATTCCTGCACTAAAACTCTAATTATTACTTTCTCTTTTTCATCATGAAAATATAAGGGTATATAAAGCAAAAAATACTTTTCTTTCATGGAGGGGAGAAATGCTGCTCTTAAGCTAAACTTTTCACGAAACAAACTGAAATAAATATTTATATATAGTCTTAGGAAAAAACACAGTAAAACATAGCAAATATAGTGAACTTTTCTGCCTGTATAATGGGCTGCACTTAGTCAACAGCCAATCCACATGTGTGTGCACATACATGCATACACATATCTTGTCCTGTTTTTGTTAAAAACAAGGCCAGTCCTCTTTTAGTGATTTTTCCTTTCAGCTGAGTTCTTCTAAGTGCCTTCTAGGTAACTGCATATTTTTCTCAGACACTGTGCTCAAAACTGATAAGAACGACCAATGGAATGCTGAAGGAGCTCATGTTTAGATTTATTGCTGTGATAGCTAAGAATTCTGATAACACCCCATAATTGAGAGGGGTGTGTTTGCCAGGAGGGGCAGACAGAACAGGTGACTAAAACTGACCGAGTATTCCATCCCATAATCATCATACCCCCTATATAAGATGGGACCATGAGGGTCTCGCTTCTCTTTGACCGTGGCCGGCATCTAGAGAGGACCCTGCCTGTCTGCCTGTGACCTACAGGCCTCAGGCCCTGCATCCCTGAAATCCAGCTTCTGGTTTGCTGTGAAGTCCTGCCCGTGACTTCTGGGTGCCAGCCCTGCAGCTGGAGGGAGGGTGAGGGGGTAACAGAGAGCATCTGTCGCCGTTTATTTTTGCCTTGCTTTAAACCTTGACATATATATATACACACACATTTCGTATTCATGAAGATTTAAATCTGATTTAAGCTCTTTAAAAGATACTTCTTTCTTTCTGCACTTACATTTTTGTCATCTCAAGCATTATTTATCCTGAATGTCTTAATTTTTTTTCTTCATTTATACCAGTTCTCAGAAATTCCATTAGGATTATGGAGTTTCACCATTTCCATCCTGTTTTAATAAGGTTACCCTAGAAGCAAAGCAAAGCTCACCTGAGAAAGGGACCGAAAATCTGAATAACTAGATTATGTCCTTAATGAAAAATGGGAACTTCACAAGTCTGAAGAGAGAAGACTCTTCTGATTTGTCGTGTTTGAGGTCTACTGATAGTGTGGTCAACAACATCTCATCATTAAGGAGAGCAGTAGATGATTAAAAAGAAAACATGGACAGCAAAATATCTGTGTAAATGCAAGGGAGCAGAAGGGGTAGGGCTGCCATCCCTGCAAGTTCATCTGTACTTTGTAGAGCAGAATGTTCTGAGACCTTTTTTTAAACCCGTGACTCTCAGTTAATCATCAAACCTAGATGCCATGTACCCTTTTCCACTGAAATGACCATAAGCTATTGGAAATGTAGCTGCAGGGTACTCACTGGCCAACTTAACAGTTGCCTCTGCCATCTGTCTGAAATTCAGCCAAATGGAAACAGGAGGCTAGCTAGAAAAGGCATTAGTGTCCTGTATTTTAAGTTGTTTGTCATATTATTAACCAACAATTCTGTAAATGGTAGAAATGGTCCAAAGGAGAAAAATCCACAGCCAGATCATGCTTCAGATCTAAACTTTTCCAAATTTAGCAATGTTCCAATCTGCAGTTTTGATTTGGATCCAGATGAAATTAACATACGTTTAATAATAATCATGAAGGCTAGCTGAAGATCTGTTTGTGCTAGTAACAACAGACCTTTTACTAGAGCTGTTCGAGCAGAAAAAAATTGTTAATAGCTATATACAAAATAGTGTGATTTGTTATATTTTGTGATGTTACATCATTCATTATCTATGAATCTCCTACCAGCACTCAGGTGTCTATAAATTTTCCAGGTTTTGTGATCAGGTTAGCATTAAGTACTTACTGACTGATATAAAGTAAAACCAGAAATGATATGGTGTTTTGTAGAATATATCAAATTTGAGAGGATAAATAGTAGTATGTGACTTATGCTCAGAAATAGAGCATGATGAGAAGTTGTTTTCTCAAAAATTTGCTGGATATTTCTAAATAAATGCAATTGTAAGATCATAATGTTTGACTAGGATGTGAGTCACAAACTAAAGTGGGCATCCGATCTAGCAAATACAAAATCTGCTGAAGATGTTAATGCTTTTCTGTATTGTTGCCAGATTATGCTACAACCATTCAGATTAAATTGGCTCACAGTTTCAGGTTTGTATTTTGTTTTTTGTCTTGTTTAGTTTTGTTTTGTTTTTCTAACATGCTGCAAATGAATCATTAGGAACAATGTCAGAAAATAAGGATAATCTGTTCTTGAAACAAGTTTTAGAGAAAACGAGGCAATATAGTATCAGTAAAACAGCTGGAAATGTGACATCTTTGAATCTCTCCATCAGAAGAAAAGGAGGAAGCTATTTCACAAAATACTAAGCAGCACCACTCCCACTCAGAATATTTCCTGCAACAAGAGGAGGAGAGTAGGTAAAACTTACTATTTCTCTTGAATTTTCAGCAGAGCTGCCAAAGAAAGGGTAATATTTTACATTATTTATGTATAATATCCATAGAATTAATTTGATTGTTATTTTATGTATACAAATATGAAAGAAGGTACAAACTTTCACTACCAGTTGAAAGGCTTGAAATCCACTTGTACAATCCTTATAAAAATAGGAGTGGTGCAGCACTGGATTAGAAAAATTTTGAAGATTGAAGGTGCCTTCAGTCTTACTGAGAAAGAGTTGAATAACCTGATTTTTCAGGTTAGAGAGATTTATCTTTATTTTTCTCTAGTGCTTTTTCTCGTGGTCTATAATTACCATATTTTAGCTACAAAACTACTGTAGATAGCCTAAACAACTTCCTTGCTAGTCTGGTTCTGCAGCTTTAATATATACTTCCCCTATATAGTGCTTTAGGTTGATGTTTTTCTCTTTTTGTGTCTCTGAAAACAGTATTACATATTACTGTTTAGCACACATTGCCACATATTGCACCACAGAACTACACTCTTTTGACAGTGAACTCTCAGAGCTGCAGAGATGTAAACTTGATGCACACACCTTTTTCCACAGTACTTCTAGCAGTGTTAATAAATTTATATTTGTGGAAAAGGCCATGTGAGGCTTAATCTTTTTATGCAGATTAGGCCTTGTTTTCCATTAATCTGGCAGCTACAAAAATCAGCCTGGTGGTGTGTAGGCTGATGTTGCACATGAGAAGCATTACCTGCCTTGTTACCTAGCTGATCTTGAGAAATGTTCATTGAAACAATGCAGATGTTTTAAGAAATATCAATGAATAAATAGGTACCTGCTTTAGGTATGAAACAGAACAACTGACATTTCTGAATGAAATAAAGGAAAAACTTTTCTTTTTAATTTTGTATGAAAGAAAATTTAGAGATTAATTTCTTGTTCTCCTTTCTTGAAGTGTATTGGTAGTGGAGCAGAATGTTTTGGTTAAATGGTACACTCTTTAATTCTCAGTTGTATTTCATTTTAAGTGATATCTCTGATCTGAGCTACCTTCATTTCTCTGGGCAGAACCATTTCTGGGGGCTTGATGTCCCTCTGATTCACCGCCAAAAATTAAATATGTTGGGAAACATGGCTGCTGAAGAAGAGAGGTATTTAATTTTAGTTTCTGTGGGAATACATTGTATTTGTGCTGCTTTTTCCCATGCTATGGCCTATACTTTCACAAGTTAGACACTATGTTGAGATAACTCTGAAGAGGATGATAAACCAGGAAAAACATTGAAAACTAGAAAAGTACTAAAATAATGAGAGAGATAATCTAGTAATAGCAGTTAAAGATTGGCTTATAAATCCTAGAGATCTTTGAAGCAAAGGGGGCAATTAGTGAAAGCTCCATATACTGTGGAGATGATGGTCATAACTAATCAACTAGCATGTGGGAACGCTTCAAAGGGTCATCACAAAAATTACACTGTGATGCTGGGGTTAAGTTACCTTCAAACTCAGATCATGTATCTAAAGAATTTTTTTTTTTCTGTGAAAGGACCACTAAGGATGTTTTACCCAGGATAATGTCACTATACATGTCTATAGAGACACTTGATGTTAGGAGTATAGACTTGTTTCACAAAGCAGCCAGAAGCCTTTGAAAGTATGTGATATATGTTACCTGCCAGGAGAAATCAGCTCCCACAGAACATCAACAGTATTTTAGCAGAGTATGCTGTCACAGCACAGTGGTTTTGTAGACTACCAGTAGCAGGTGTCCAGGTTCTGTGTGTATGTGCAGCATCTTGAGGCAATAAAAAGATAGTAATATCTTGTTTTGTTTACTCAATGCATTGTGTACATTCTAACCATATCAACTCTTGGTCTGAATGTAGCCATAAATTTTTGCTAGACATCCACTGAATTAGGAAAAAATAAATGCAGAATTGATTAGCTGAAATCAAGCAACTACTAATTAAAAAAAAAAAAAAAGGAAAATAAGGCAGAAATAGGAAGAGTGTAGGATATATGGAAACTCTCTGGGCAGTAGTGATGCAGTGTTTGGTTATATACAGGGTAAAGCATTTATCAGTTTCAGGAAGACGGAAGTCAACCCTCATGCAGCTCAGGAAGACATTATGTGATTGAAAACACCAGCCACATTTTATAGATGAAAATGTTTCCATGTGAGTAGAGTTGCTGGCTACCTTGGCATTTCTTACTTGTGTATATGAATTATTAAATGTATACCATGTTTCTCATACTCTTCAGGTATACATTATGAACAACTCAGAAGCAAATGCAACTTCAGTTGAGTGGAAAAATGTATTTATACATATCTTGTTCTCTCTCTCTCTCTTCCTGAAGCATTTCCTTATTCTTTAGAAAGATTCTTAAAATTCAATTTTTATGTCTTGATATTCAAAGATTTTCAACATCATATTTTATTACTTATGTATTAACAAAATTAATAATTTTATTTGCTCCTAAAATTATGAATGTTCTGATCCTAAGTGTAGGCCTGTCTCACTCAGTACTTACGTTGTTTCTCTATATGTTTTGTCAGTCATAAAGGTGAGGTGGACAAACTAAAGGATCTGATTTTAGCCAAACCAGCTATAATGTATTCATATCATCTGTATGCTATTATTTGGCTGATCAAAGTATACACCAATTGTACCCTGGCAGCCCACCTAGAAATTACACTTCTTTGTGGATTAAATGTGAAGAAGAAAAATTTATTTTGAAACTATTTTCTAATAGTATTTTGGAAAGGAGATGAATATCTGAACATAGCTTGCTATACAGAGCTATTTTGTATAGATAGGATCACAGAATGGGCTGGAATCTCGAAAGTCTGATTCTAATCAAAATAGAGTACCTTCAGTTTTGAGAGGTTGTTCTTCAGCAGAAAGGCTTGAGAACAGAGTTGCATCAAAAGTTACGTGCACATTGAACAGCATCAATATATCATTCTCTGATTTAGTGAGAAAAAAAGCTTATCAACAATGCCAGGATGTCATAATGAAAAGACTGAGGGAAACATAAAGTCATCTTTAGAGTAAGCAGTATATGCCTTATTGTGCCATTTTGTTCAAAGTGTTGATTATGGTAGCTAAACATTAAATTAAATTAATTAAATATTAAATTCACTGACATACTGGGAACTATTTCTGCCTGGTTTTATTTATAGTGTATTCTCTTAGTTAAGTCTCCTTTCTTTTCATTGAAGTTATACATTAGCCTTTATCAAAACTAATTCAACACTTCCAGAAAGAGGCCTTTTCTTCTTGAAACTCAACTGGCATCACTCCATAGATCATAAAATATCAAAGAAAATGTCAGAATTTGGTAGACTCTTAACTTTCACATTGCACTTTGATCTTTGTTAAGTAAGGTTGAAACATTTACTGCTAATTTCAGAGAGAAAAGTGGATGGCCACAACCTGTAACCAGTCTAAAACTCAATGAGGTGATACGTGCCACCAAGAGGATGGATATTTACTTTCCTTTTTTATGAGGGTTTATTTGTTTCTCTGTGAAGCAGGAGAGTAATCTCAAAGCATTCTGGATTTATTTTGATTCCTTTGGTCTTTCTGTATCGCCACAAAATTGTAAGACTTGATTTTTTTCTTCCAGAACTAGTGAGAATTGTGATTTAATCCCTTCCAGAGCAGACAGTTAAAAAAAAAAAAAAAAAAAAAACACACAAAAAAAAAAAAAAAAAAAAAAAAAAACACACCACACTTCACCTATTATGGCTGTAGAGTTGCCTAGAAACTCTTAAGACTTCAAAGCCAGGGCAGACGAAAGAGAATTTTTTTCTTGTGCCCAACTTGGTAGTTGCTGCTAAATCAGTTTGGGATTTAATTCAAGTTTCTGATCCATATCCCTACAGCTCTTTCTGTTAATGCCTCTCTCTTTCCAGTGAAAAGAGGATTTGGCTTTCAGTTCAATGGGCAGAATTAGCAGGGACAAGATGCATTCCATTGAGAGAGCCCTTGAACGTGGGATTTGCTGCAGCTGGAGATCCATCTGAGCCAGTCTTGACTCCTGTAGGGTAGGATAAAAGGCTCATCTCTTTGTTCTGCCTTTCCCCATCTTGGATTGCAGACTTCTCCCAGCAACTCTGTTCTGGACACTGCCTTGTTTTGTCCCATTTTACATGCTACACTACAAGGGCACGTACTGAACTTTACTTCTGTGTATAATATGAAACTGGTGACAGCCATCATAGAAAGGAACAGGAAGAGAATACTTTGCAGGACTTCTGGTTAGTTATGCTGCATTTGGAGATTATTTTTAACATTGGTAAAAACACGATACATTCATATACCGGCAATCATTAAGCATTTGTCACATGTAGTTTGTGAACAGTTGATATTTAAAAACATACTAAATTCTTAATGTGTAAATAAAAATCAGTGTCCTCTTTTTGAGAGCTGTCCTATTGATTGCAGTTGTTAAATGTGTATTTGTAACTCCATCAAGTACAGAGATTACAAGGAGATTCAGCTGATCTTTGCAAGATTGTTATGGCAGTTTTTTCCTAGTCTATCTGCATATCAGAGAATGATGAAGGTTAGAGTGAAAGCATGATGGAAAGAGAATGATGTGGAAAGGGCAGATTGAAACAATCAATCAAAGAGACGGTGCAATCAAGGAGAGGGACATTTAGAAGGAAAGTTAAGGAGTGTTACAGAAAGACATAGTTGGAAAGTAGGGAAAACGAAGAGTTATTAGAAGAAGAGGGAAGATGACATAGATTATGCAAAGGGCCCTGGATTTTTCTTGTGTTCATGGGCCCAAAATTCTCTTGCCAGCCTTGATTGTCATCAATAAAACTGCTTCCTCACAATTACCATATGTATCTGGAAGCAAGCCACACTCCTTGTTTAACCACAGTACATGCTTTGGAAATTTCATTTAAATGTCAAAACTGTCTGTTTGAATTGAATTGGATTCTATTTAACTGTTTGCTTTTATCTAAGTCAACTTGCAGCATCAAAATAGCTGCTGATTTTTCTAGCTTTTAACCTTTTACTCTCTATTTCTTACTTTCTGCATGTCTCACAGGTGACACACACACAAACATAAATAAAAAAGGGGAGGAAGGGAGTCTCAAATTTTGCAAAGTGCTTCAAATTGGCCTGACGTCTGTATTTAAAGTTTACTAATGGCCTAACATTGAACTACCACATGTAGCAGGAGAGGAATTCACAAAATGTTGTTTCCATTCCTCCCTTTGGATCATCCATCTCTGCTGTTCATGATTGCCGAAATGTCCCTATACATGATTAAAATCGCCTCTCTCAGCTTTTTGTCTGGTACCTTATTTAGGTTTTCTTTGGGCCTCATGGAGGGTAGACACAAATGTGTTGCTTACATTTTTGCAGATCCAACAGTAATATTCTTTGCTTTTCTAAAAAAAAATCCTTTAGATTATTTTTTCATACTTCTGTAAATGTTTTAGAACTACGTCAAATTTTGAATGAGTTTGTTAGCCATTCTTCAGCAGCCCTTAAATCATCTGTGCGCATCTTACTGGAAGACTTTTCAGATTCTTATCTATTAATAACTGGAAAAACAGCTGGTGCCAAAGCTACACCATATGGCAGATCCTTATAGTGACACAAGTGCTTATGGTGATATAATAATGAATGAAAAATGAAAAGATTAATTTATGATATATAGCATAGCAGAGAGGCTTTAAGGGATCACCTTTGGTATGAATCACACAAACAGTTCTGACCTGGCTGTTCAATACAAGGGCAAGGTCTTTAATTTATGCTTATCATTATGGATGACCACAGTTTGGAGTAGCACCAGTTGAGCAGGCAGTTTGACTAACTTCTTGTCTCCAGAAAAACCTGAATCCCATAGTTCCCTTTTGGTTTTGCATACTAAATGGTTTTTAATAACTTAGGAATGCAGGGTAATATAACATATAACCCTTTTTGTGCTTCTTCCATTTTTATCACTTTCCTGCTAAAGGTTTCTTGCTTCAGTCTGCACCTTGCCTGTTTTAGCATCTAACCCTCTTTCCTGCTGGTTCCATTATCTTTCATCAGCTATGCTTTTACCGTTTCCTCTCTCCCTTTGTGTCTTCTTCAGCTTTTTCCTCTCTTTCTTTAAACTCACGGTATAAAATGAACCACAGATGCTTCAATGCTAAGCATCTTTAAAGCACACAGAAAACATGGATGCTTCATCTGATTTTCCTTCTCTCCTTGTCTCTAAATCATCTCTGCCATCTCTAGTTTTTCTGTTACCTGTGATGAATTCTTTTCCACTATTTTCCTCAGCTTAAATCCAAGAGACAATGTTTTTATCTTCTTACTTTGGCATGCCAAGTATTTGCCAGGCCTGTGCTTCTGTCCTTCTGCCATTCCTGAGTTTGTGCACCTCTGTAGTATGAAGTCAATGAGACTTTTACCGGTCTTCATAATTACCTCCTTCTTTTTCTTCTCCTTCTTCTTCTTCTCCTCCTTCTTCTTCTCCTTCTTCTCCTCCTTCTTCTCCTCCTTCTTCTCCTCCTTCTCCTCCTCCTTCTCCTCCTCCTTCTCCTCCTCCTTCTCCTCCTCCTTCTCTTCCTTCTCCTCCTCCTCCTTCTCCTTCTCCTTCTCCTTCTCCTTCTCCTTCTCCTTCTCCTTCTCCTTCTCCTTCTCCTTCTCCTTCTCCTTCTCCTTCTCCTTCTCCTTCTCCTTCTCCTTCTCCTTCTCCTTTCTCCTTCTCCTTCTCCTTCTCCTCCTCCTTCTCCTCCTTCTTCTCCTTCTCCTTCTCCTTCTCCTTCTCCTTCTCCTTCTCCTTCTCCTTCTCCTTCTCCTTCTCCTTCTCCTTCTCCTTCTCCTTTCTCCTTTCTCCTTCTCCTTCTGCTTTCTCCTTTCTCCTTCTCCTTCTCCTTCTCCTTCTCCTTCTCCTTCTCCTTCTCCTTCTCCTTCTCCTTCTCCTTCTCCTTCCACAAAGTCTTCACTGCCAGCCTCTAGTTGTCCTTCATCTTATCTGATGCACAAACACAGCTACCATCTCTGTACCAACTGTTGTCTTTCTCCATTCACAGCCTGCCTTTTTGACTTCAAACCAAAGCTCAGTCCATCTTTTTGATGTTTCCATGGTAGTAACTTGCACTTACCTCAGCCTCAGCATGACGTAAATAGATCTCACGTTCACTCCTGTTGTCTAGTTTTTCTTTCTTGGTGCTTCTGTTAAGTAATTTCTCACTCAGGAGCACTATTCCAGACAATTATTTTCTTCTTTAGAAATATCACTAAGTTCTCATTTCCATGGTGTATGTGAATGTGAAAATCTCTGGCTTTTTGCAGCCCTGGATCAATTATTCCAACTTCCTTTTCATTCATGCTGTCTTTACCCGTAAATGCCCATCATGAATGCAGCTAGAGGGGATGTTTTCCTGCCCATTATTTTCTGCTTTCCTTTTTGTCCAACAAGAGCAGTTTGATCTTTGGTTTCAAACCTTTGTATGGGAAATCACCAGTCATTCTACAATCATTCCTTTACATATCTTCACCAGCAGTTGGTAGTTACACAGAAGCAAGCACCTTTGTGCTTTTTTCTTGTGACAGTTTCCTTAATTATCCTCTTTAAAACTGTCTTTTGGTGTGCTTCTTGCACATCACTTGCTAACTGTTTTCTGTTCCAGTTGTGTCTGCATCTTGAAATCATGTTATTACTGCACACCACTTTTGTCTTTATCTGTCTCATGTTATTTAGATGGTTTGCATTTGTGAGGTGTCTTTATATGTCAGTGTTATGACTATTTCCTTCCAAAGCTCTGTGTAAAATTTGGAAACCACTGAGGTCAGGATTTTATCCCACAGTGTAAGAGTAGCAGTCTTCCATTTATACATTTAACCTTCTGCTAATGGAACTTTAGAAGACAGAAAATGGCTCTAAGAGGCGAGTAAAGGAGCCAGGATTACACAATATTGTAACGCTAACACAAATTCACATAGTTCAGTACCAATCTCAGACAATTTGGGCACACCAGCATTTTTAGTTATTCATCCACATCTTGAAGTGCTTTTTTTTTTTTTAGTTGAACTTCCTCTGTGGAGATTTTTGGGGTTGAGTTCAGACAGAATGATCTTCCTGTGTTTGTGCTCGGTTCAATAACCATAAGCTGATCGTTTGGTGCATCTTCAATAAAAACTACTAGTCTACTAGTGCTTTTGATAATACAGCCTTCAAGATAGAAATAGGCAATTCATTGCTTTCTTCTGAATTCCCTTTCCTGGCATTTTTAGTCATTCTTCATACTTCCTAGCTTAAATATATTTACATTTTATATAACTTCTCTTCTGTTTCTTTTTCATAAATTTATTTCACCTTTTTTTTCCTCTTCCTTCAAGTCAGCATGTCCAATCCTATGGTGTTCTGCAATTCCATCATCTAGCTATTAAGTATACTTCAGGGTGAAACATTTCCCATATGTTGAGCTTATCTTGTGAATGAGGTACTGCTCATTTTAACGTTTTTGTCTAGCTGCCTCTCATTACAGAGCCTTTTGTCTAAAGACCTTGTCTTACAGACACATGCTTCTGTAGAAAGTCTGTAGTAGTAGCTTTTGTGTTGTTGTCTAAAAGGAACTGTCCCTTAAAATCATCAATATATTCAGTTTCTCCATTTTTAAGTGTCAGAGCTCTATTATTTACCTTGTTTTGCTAAAAATACATTGAAAGTACATCTGTTGGAATCTATACCTTTATGATGTGACTGCATGTTAAAATATTTTATATCAAGTGATCTTTGAACTAAAACCCATGTCTTCTTGTCCCCATCCCAAGCAGTCTCTCGGTGACCTCTGCTTTAGCAGGCAAAGTTAACTCCATCTGACTAAATTTTTCATATTGAACTTATTTCTCTGCCATTCAACCTTTTACTCTACTAAAGTAAATAACACTGAACTGACCACACTCAGGAGAGCCAAAAGGTGGTGAATTTTGTCAGCTATATGCATCAGCTCCCCAGGATGCAGCAGGGTATCCTCATACCCTTCCACATCCATCCCACGTTCATTTGACAGCTCCCCATAAATGAGGAGAAATGCTCAGCTAGTATTTCTTGTTATTAGAAAGGATGTGGAAGATTTTGTCCACTTAATCCCCCTATAATACCATGACACATGAGCATCTAGACTTTTTTCATACCCCAAGTGACGGTCTGAAGCTAGCATTCCCAGACTTTGTACAATCTGATCTTTTTCCTCTATGTTTTCATGAGAGTACCTAGTACTTTATTTTGTTGCCTTTCCTCCTTTTCAGCTGTGCAGTAGAGTGCAGCTGAACTTCAGGTGTGTATTTTAGTACAAGATACTTCCTGAATTCAGTTCACCATAGTTCAAGATAGCTTTTGTACAGCAACTCTACAGCCTTTTTGCAGAGCTTCACTAAGACCACACTAAGAGCACTTAAAACAGCAGAGTTCCTCTTTCTTCACACTGTATTTATATATGGTTTTCTATCTTTATTTTGTCATAACAATAACTTCCTCCCTGGTTTACTTAGTTTTTCCATTTTTTATATTTTCATAATTCAATGGGAAAGAGATGAAGTTATATCAGGAATGAAACTCACTGTTTCTCTTTGCCAGTGGCACTGCATTTCAAAATGGAAAAAGCTCTTTAGAAACATCCTGCTTTCCAGTTACTTACAGAGTCATCCACTTGCGTAAACAAAACATCTGCAGAGTCACAAAGTATGACACAGGACTATCAGGAGCCCCGCACTTGTCTGGAGCAGCAGCATAAGTCCAAATAGAGTGCACTAGCAATTTTTAAATGGTACTAGAAACTATGTGTAGAAGTGTTCCATTAGGACACTCACTGATTTCAGCACAAGAAGCTTCTGGCCTGTGAACAGAGTTGTAGAGTTTAGTTTCAGAGGTGCCCAATGATAGGATGAGGGACAATAGGCACAGACTGAAATATAAGAGGTTCCATCTGAATATGAGGAGAAGCTTATTCACTTTGACGGTGCGAGAACACTGGAACAGGCTGTCCAGAGAGGTTGTGGAGTCTCCTTCTCTGGAGACATTCAAAACCTACCTGGACGCTGGTGATCCTGTGCAATCCTGTGTGATTTGTTCTAGGTGAACCTGCTTTGCCAGGTGGGCTGAACTAGATGATCTCCAGAGGTTTCTTCCAACCCCAACCATTCTGTGATTTTGTAGTAGACTTTTCATGGCAAACACTGAGAATAGAGATTGACTGGAAGTGTTGTGTTTCCTGTAGATCAGGTTAAAGTTGCATGCAGAGCACCAGGTAGGGATATTTCCTGCTCTTGGCAAAGGTAAGCCTTTTGTGGGTGTGTTGCTTTGACTGTGAAATGTACAATTATTAACTGATTCAACCACAATCTTCTTTTAAGGCATTTCACCACTGTTGTTTTGTTGTTGTTTTTTTTTTTTTTCCTAAGGCTGTGAATGTATTTTCTGTAGTTTAGAATTCACTGTCATGAGTCTTTACAGTCCACTAAATTCTGGGAACTGCCGTGGTTGGATACTGTAAAACATTTTTTTGTGACAAATCCACATATATGTATGGTGTTCAGTTACCAACAAGCATGTGACTGTGCATGTGTTTGTGAACTGGAACAAGATCCCTGATGATCACTAAAAATAGATTTATCAGAATCACAAGACTGTTTACATCTAGAATAAAATTGAGTATTTTGATGGGATGCCTGATTTATCTCTGAAGAAAACCTGGTGATGTACAGAGTATTTTGTTGGAGGTTTCTTTTATTATTGGACTACTCTACTGTTTCTGAAAAGCATCCAAAATATTACCATTTCTAGCAGAGATTTACAGTCATATAAATTACTCTCCTATTTTGAGCTAGGAAATATCTCACATAGTCAAAAATAGTTGTCCATACTTCCTCCTTTTTTTATAGGACTTTTTGTTGCATGCCTTCATGACCAGTTGTCGCTGGACTTTATTTCATATGTCCTTTCATTTCACACTGAGCTCCTCCATCTGCATTAAAACTAGATTTTAAAAAAAAAGTTTCTTTTTCTATCACCCGTATCACTCCTTCCTCCTTTATTTCGATTATTTTCTATCATCCCCTAACACTAGACTTAAGACACTCACAGTATTCTTCTGTGTCAAGTTGTAGCACAGTGGGAAGCTCTTATTCCAATGTGTTAAGGTACAACTTAGAGCCTTTCCGTGCTGCATAAGTGGAGGATTAAGCTGCTAATGCTAGAAGTAAACATAAACAGAATTAATGCAGAGACTAAGCAAGGACAGAAAAATAAATCTTCAAACAAGATTAGATAACTTGAAATTTTTCCTGTGATAATCACATATTAGGAGTCTCCAATCATATATATCAACCTTCCTCTTTTGTCTCCTCCCATTTCTTCCCAGCTGCAAGGGATATAATATTTTTATTTCTGATAAAGAACTAGAAGGACCTTAGGATTAAGGTAAATGCAGGACATTTTGTATCTCTTGTATTTGAAAGTGCCAGTCCACATTTTCTTAAGACCTCTGAGTCTCTCTGGGTCTTAGATCAAATACTTTAATTATCGAAAGGCAGCATCACTTACTATTCTATCTTAATATTCACTTGAATTTTCTTCAAGCTACATGAGTTTGAGAAACATGTAATTATGGATACAAAACTTGTAGGTTTCTTGTTGTATGACAGAACTAGCAACTGGAAAATTGCCGAGCAGCCCTGTGTATATTTTTATGAGATATAGGGAGGTGTGCTGCAATTTTCTGTGCAAGTATACTTGTTTGATCTCTGTTCAGGGAATGAGAAAGTTAGCATGATGAGTGTTAAAAAAACTGATTACTAGTTACTGTGAAGCATTTCCCACTTTGTTACCAAAATCTGATGTTCGTGAAAGGCACTTTCAGTCATTCAATACTAATTGCATAGTGGTAATGTGAGAGGCCAGGCAGAATGAAATCCTGTTCTGCAAGTACACGTTGTATAAACTTAATGCCCTACTATATGCAAATTAAGGAGAATTAAAGTCTTTACAAATATACAGCCTACATAAGTAGCTTATCATAATAAAAAATAATATATGATGTATGGATAACACAACCTTGGTCAAGCTCCCAGCTTCTCCTCCAGCACTTGGATGCTTGCCAAGCTGCCATGCTGAACTTGTATGTTTCCATGCGTTCTGGAGTCCAGATGAAGCCTCCGCGTTGCCCATGCCTCTGACTTTCCGGGATTCCTCTTGTTACATGGATTTCTCTTTTTAGCACTTAGAGAACTGAGAACAGTTGTCAGCTCTTGCAACTGGCACCAGTTTTGCATAGGCTGTTCTGTTAGTTAAGCACACCTTTTTCCACAGTTCCAACCTTGAAATTACTTTTATTCAAACTTCATCCCTATAAAGAATAAGGCAATTGATGCACATGAACCCAAGCTTTATGGAGCACATGCCTATGCAAACATACCATCTAATTATAAAATTCACTTTCATTTTTCAGCTGGGCTGTTTGTGTTATTATTGTACAGTTTATATTTTCTTTTATTCCAGCTACAGCAATAATTCTGGGTCATTCAGATTAACAAGCAGTGTGCTGTGTGTGCTAAGCCTGAATGATCACTTCCACTACCATGCAGAAATACATAAAATACATCCAGTTGTCTTATACGCTATCAATATTACTAATCTTTTCAAGCAGTTCATCTGCAAAATTTATGAAAGATTAATATTTTCCTTTTAGTCCTGCGATTCTTGATACTGTATTCCTAGAGTGTGTTGGGGACATGCAGGTATTGAAGAGCATCTCTTTTCCTCCATTTCTGCATAGAGTGAAACTCCTGTTTTTACAATCTTATTCATTAGACTTCTCTGCCAGAACAATAACCTGCTGTTCCTCACCTGAACCATGGCTGTTCTGTTTCAGACAAGTTTGAAAGCAGGTGAAGTCTGTGGTTTTTGCTCCTCCTTTTTGAATGCGTGACAGAAATTGTCTTGAGCGAGCATGGAAATGAAAGACGGGTGTAAGAAAGAGCTTGAAAAAAGGATGGAGAAAATCTGAAAGTGAAGTTTGAAGCTTCATTTGGGCAAGTTGTGGTTGAGAAGCAGAGAGCAAATAAGAGGGACAAGTTTGCATAATTTTGAGAGCTATGTCACTTTCCAGAGAACATAGTGATCAGAAAGAGGACTCAACTCCCAGCGTAACTTCTGGCCAAGTTGCATGACTTTCAGAAAAGAGTAGAGACTGGAATGGACAACAACAGCAGCAACACAACCTTTTCTTTTTATTTCATCATGTATTTTCAAATGCAGAAGTCACATAGAATTTTCATCTATATTACTGTAACAGATCAAAAATATTTTGGAAAGATTTGTGGGACTTTAATAAATTAGAAAGCTGGCTAAAAAATGGCAGTTAGACATGTCGACTGAAGTTATTTCAGAATAATTTTATCTGTTGTCTAGCTGTTTCTTCATATAACATATAATTTAAAAACAATGCATCTGAAGATGGAAAATTTGCCTTTTGAAAACATTACTAGCTGACCAGGGCCTAACCTGTACTGGAGAAATGATTGAGTAGCAGCAAGAACTTTTTTAGGAATAATACGTTAACAAAGGACTAACTAACTAACTAGTAAGTGGTAATACAGTAATTTTCTAGATTAAGTGGTGTCATCTTCATGCGGTCTAATTTTGATAGCGAGATTATTCCCAAGGTTCAGTCGACAGCCCATGTGAAGTCATTTTAAACATTTTCACATACTTGTCTGCAAAATAATCAATCCTATAGTAATTTTCATGTGATGAAGACACCTTATAGATTAACTTCTTGAGATTCAAATGTATGAGAAAGATGCTAAGTAAGGGATATAGAAAAATATATATCCAAAACCACAAAATGCTTTGTGATACTTTTCATTGGTATGCCCCACATTGTACTCTGTACTAATAGCCTACACTTAACAGGACTTCATTTCTTGTGCATCTGTTCTGGGCCAACACAAAGTCAGAACGCAGCAGAAATACACGATTGGAAGCAGTAGCTGGAAAGCTCTTTCAATTAATTGAATCTCATAACTTGGCAGATAGAAAGATTAAGAACTGTATGTTACCAATGATTTTGCAATGATATTAAAAAATATAATGCTTTTACAATCTTTCTTTCAATTATCTTCCAAAAACAGGTGGTTATCTTACAGCCAAATAACTAACATATATTAGGTGTCTCAGTTTAAGATCCTAACGGAGACAAGGCACGAGTAATTTTTTTGCTACCACTGTGTAACTAGGTGAGGTTAACGTCACAGCCTGACCTCACCTACCTACCTCATGGTCAAAAATTTTATTTCCATTAGGATTTGACAGAAAGCTAGCTAGTGCATCTGGTTATCTCTTTGTAATTTAAAAAAAAAAAAAAAAAGGGGGTTTTGACAGTGGAGACATAGCCTAAGTATACCTAGTAAGACAGATGGGGCTAGTTGTGCAAGTGAACATGATTTGGTTCCGTATGGCTCTCAGTCAGAGGAGGCATAAGCAGAATGGAACAAAATAGCAGGAGGTAGCTGAAAAATATGAGAGGGACATTTGGAATACAATGAATGAGTATCTGTAAAAGAGCAGGTTTATATGCTAATATTAACTTTGGAAACTTTTTCTGCCAGCAGATGCATCTTGCTAAAGAACTGTTTTCTTTATTGCAATAACAGATGTATATAATTGTACCCTGAGAAAATGGCATTGGCATAGATCAATCTCATACGCTTTTCTTTTTAAGGGTGAAAAAAAAAAAAAAAAAAGTCATGCTCCAGCCATTCTGCCAACGTTAGTTCATTTACAATACCAAGCTGTTTCTTTTCAATCTAAAAGTTATAACCTGAAAAGTTACTTGATTTAAGTTTTAAATTTACAGGTCACTATAAACTTCTATAGTGGTGAACAGATGTTCATGGGAGTTTTACTTAGCTGTATAGGCCCTTAAAAGAAAAACATGTTGACGGAATGCCAGAATTATAAACCTCCATAGGAAATGCAAGGGGGCTAAGTCTTTCAAAAATATTCAAGTTTGCTATTAGTTTTACTGTAATCCCATATTCTTTGTTCCTCAGTTTTACATGAACCCCTGGCTACTACTGATTGCTTTAGCAATTTGTCCACTCAGAGGTAAAGTAGGATCGTAGCACATATATAGCTTTACTTACACTTAGGGGTTTCTGCACATCTGTGTAAACAGTGTCTTGCTCCAAAGTAAAGTGACATGTACCTGTTAAGATGTCACTGCTACCATATTTGTACTTGATTAAATATCTCATGACCAGTAGCAATGATCATAACAATTCAAAAAAAGAAATAAGCAAATTATCAGTATTGCACTTTTCAGGAACACATGCAGCTGTTCCTTAGATTGTCACATGAGGAAAAAAAATAGGAAAGTGTGACAGAATTTATGAGAAAGGTTGCTGTGACTTTGTAGTTTAAAAACAAAACCATTAGCTACAAATATTTGTGTCCAAATTCTTCCCTTAAGATTTCTGTACTCCTTAGTAACTCCATAAATGACTGAGGGTTTGTAGTGATGAACCTGATCAGAATCAGGTCCTCAGAATTTGCTTGGCTACAGGTGTCATGAGTCTCAAAGCTATGAGTAATTTATCAGCTTAGGCTGAAATATTATGATTTGTTCTTTTCTTTTACTGAAACATAGAGGCTCAGAATGACTGTTGGTGTCGAAGTCATTGTATACATTCTAGAGGGTTATAAAGCCAGTCTGAACAGTATTTCTGTATGCTGAGCCTCAGCATTCTTCATTTAAGGAGAAAAGCATGTCTTTGGTACAGTCTTGAGCATGGATTCACGACTTTCTCACACCACAGCCTGCTTTACTGGACAGCAGGCTGATGCTCAGGTCAATAGCATTATCAGCCCTCTCTTGTCCTTGTCCTTTCATATGGGGCAGGGAGACAGCACAAAGAATGTAGAGGGCTTTGTGATGGAATAACAGAAGGAATAGAGAGGGGTTTTTGTCAGGCCCAGCAATGTGCATGCACAGTGCAGAACTGCCTGAACGTAGCACTCTCGCTCCATCTGAGCAAGCTTGGATTTTGTTTGAAGCAAGAATATTCCAGCATATGAAGCATCTTTGCAATGCTCTCCTCCTAATGGATAGCATTCAAGTATTTCTGATTGAACATTCCTCTTGAATTCTGCTCAGTCCAAATCAATGTGCATTTGGGTGGCCACAGCCAGATGAAGGTCACTGGTCAAAGGCGGCCTGCTCATGTTCCTCCTTCAGTGAAAGCAGAGTTCAGGTTCTAATTTAGCAGAACGTATGATGTCAGCTTACAGTGTCTTCTCTGGCTCAGAAGTGTTCCCTGTATATTCTGGGTAAAAAATTGTTCTTTCTTATCTTGGAATATTTTATGTGCTTCTATAGGGCTGTAAACATTCTTATTTTCATATTCAGAAGTTTGGTTAATTTTCCTATTGGAGTAAAGATAGTGTTCTCTTATTCTTATTAGGAAACACTGCTTCATCACTTTATCCTTTTGTTCCACTGCAGCTTGATTCCTTGCATATTGCTTTTCATCCCTTTGAGTTTGCACAGGAATCAAATTACAAACATTATTTGATTCTGGACAAATGAACCACAGGTATATTGCTCTTCAGACACTGTGAAGGTTCGAAAGCATCTGTGCATAAGGATGCTAATGAGGGAGCATGACTCCAGTTATTCTACAGGCATCTTGCTGTAATCTGGTTCACCCCTTAAGTCCCATTTACCACCCGACCACACCAAACATTTGTGTCCCTGGGAGGACAGGACAAGGACAGTGTGGAGGCATCAACAATCAGTGATGGTTGCTGAGGTAGGGTTGCTTCTGTCAGTGACATTGACTAGCAGGGTTACATTATGACACCCTGACACTTTTCATGATCTAACTGTTAAGTACAATCATATTGTACAGTAACTTCACAGGAAAATGAGTTAGCAAAGGTCTGCTGACAGGATCTGAAGAGGCATAGCAATGGGTGTAGTAGCACTGCCCATTGAAGATTTTATTCTGAAGTATAGCTCTTTTAGTTCCTTCCTTTTTCTTTCTGACCACCTGATTTATTTTATCCTCCTTCTTCAAGTCTTTCTGGTCTATGACTACTTTTTTCTAAATAAGAAATGCTCCAAAACAATGTATGATATGCATAGTAGGAAATATTTAGAAGTCTTTGGTATTTCAACATCCAGTATTGTCTGCTAAACTGTGATGAGACACAGCCATTTGCAATTTTTCATTCAAACTTAAATCCTGAATCCCTTTTTTCAATATTTGTTGATAAAATTATAAACTCATTTCAGGCCGACAAAACAGGTCTTCCTTTAAAAACTGGCAACCTTGAACTCTGTCATCCCATTACCTCTTTATTTCTACTTCCAGAAAATATTATAGAGAAGATTTTATTTTCAATCCATTGCTGAGAGTTGTTCTTGCCTTTAGGTTGAAGGTCAGAAATTATCCTTCATTTACAAGAAATGCATTTCAGTATTCCAATAGACACAGGTTTTGATGTCACTGAATAATGGGCCACTGAAACTCCAGCGTGCCTATGTATAGTAGGTTATATTTGTCATTTCTTGTTAGGTTTGTAAATTGCTTTGATAGGAAAGGCTGACACAAGCCTGCATATACAACTAGTTTAGCTGTATATTAACCAGTCAGCTGTGCATGGGCTTCTTACCTAGGAGTGCTCTGGCCCATCTTGCAGAAGGTACCAGCTTAGCTGTGTCAGAGCCCTGGGGCATTACAACATTTGCCTTTCCACCAGACTTCTTGAGGCAGAAGAATTTTAGATTATAGCCCTTGTTATCCTGTTTCCTTTTTTGTAAGTACCTACCTGAAAACTTAGGGCTCCCATTTCTTATTAGGATTAAACATTCTGGGGAAAATGCCCAGGTGTATTTTCTAGCCACAAATTTATTTAACATTATGCCCCAGATGAGAGAGCCTCTGTTTTTCAGGGTGTCTGGTGAGGAGGGTGAACTCTGTGCTGGAGCTGTCACCTGCACAACACAAAACTCATAGCCCAAGGAGGGGAGATGAGCAAGGATGGATACCAGACACTGCTTCAGCTTCCCTTTCAGTGCTGCTGCAGGGCTCATGGCATAACCGAAAAGCTCAGAGGGACAGGCCTGGGTTACAGTAGTCTGCCAAGTGTGTTCCTTTTCATGGCTGTGTTGGAGGTGGTTCAGACAGATCAAGTCAAACCATCTGTTGAAATCGCAGCTGTTTCCTAGCCTGCTAGCTACAGCTTGCCTCCAGCAAGCCATGTTCTGGTTGTGTCTGTGTCTCTGGGGCCACATTGCCCACACTCAGATTGGTGGCAGACTCCTCCCGAACAAAATGTTAAACCCACTTCAGCTTGGACACAGAAGTCCTTGCTTGGACTTGGACACTGCTGCCTTGGTTTCACACTTCTGTGCCCACCTTCCAACTGAGGGAGCATTATTTCATAATCCTGAAAGGACAGTACATCCTGCTGTGTGAAGTGCAGCACTGCTCAGTCTCCAGCACCGCATGGGCCAGGCAAAGCGGTTCTGGTGCCACGCCAAAGGGATCTGCAAATAGTGGTTTTGCAGTTCCTCTGCACGCTGTCTTTACTGGAGGACTCTCAGAAGTAGAGCTTGCAGACTTTTTTACACAGTCCTTTTCCTTGCAAAAAGACATGGAGCAAAGCAAATATCCACAGCTTTTCCCAGTGCATTTCCTGTAGAACTGCAGAGAAGCTAATAACACCTGATGTGTTAGTGGGAAGCTGAACCCAAATTCTCTGCTTATGAAAGGCCTTAATCAACATGTCAGACGTGTCAGGAGTTGAGTCTGTGTAGCATTCTTTCTAAAGTCCTTCCCCGTGTAAGGAGCAGCCCTTTCTCATGCAAATAGCCCCCAAAGCCTATTCGGTTTCCTGAATGAGTAATGCCATGCAGGATTGGCTCTCCTTCCTCTCAGTGAAATCATGACTCCTATGCCCAGATAAACTTTTACCATTTTAATGAGCAAAAGGCACACTTTCAAAATAACCTATTCCAGTTCTGAAAACATTTCAGCTATAAGGAAGGATATAATTACACATTCTCATTTACAACTGTTAATTGCAGTCCCGGCCTTAAAAAAAAAAAAAAAAAAAAAAAACACCACTCTATTGACATGCAGAACCCTTTATACATGAGCATGGAGGTTTGAAAATTGGTTAAAGCTAGAAAAATAATCTAAATTCATTGAAGCACATGAGAGTGATTATAAATCAAACATAAATTTTGAAAAAGAACTTGCAAATGTATGGAAAGGTAAATTCTGGCCATTTGCTGTGCAATAAAATGGACTGTTAGCCAGATAATGTAATCATAATACACTGACTGTATTTTTGTAGACATTTCCAGGAAAGGAAATATAAAACCATTTTGGTTTTTTAACCAGATTTTCAATTTTAGATTTTTGACAGTTTCTTTTTCAGTCAGTTGGCAAAAGAGCTTTAGGGAAAAAAGCTGAATCGTGCCTTTCTTGCCATGCAAGTTTTCTGAGAGATTTAGACAGAATGACTGATACCAGTTAGGTAAGACGTAGAATAATTAGCATGAGCTGCCGGGGTCAGGTCCATAGAGATCATTGCCTTCAAGAGAAAAAGGGCTATTTTTTCCTCAAAGGGTAGCATTCACTCCAGATTGTACTGAAGTTGCAGAGTGTTTGCAGCAAACTTTAACAGCACCTGTATTTTATCCAGACTTACTGTCTTTTGAACTAAAAGTTCGAACTGAATTTAAAGTTAAACTAGCAACTAAGTGATTATTTAGTTCACTTAAAATTATTTAAACTACCAACTCAGTCATGGAAAATAATAACTGCATGGTTTACTGAAGCACTAACACTTGAAGAAACTGCCTTCCAATTCATGTAAATCAACTCATCATTCTGCTACAAAGGCGTAACTGTCACTTCTTTGTGACAGCCTGCACGCCTGGCACACTAAAGCAATTAAGGTTGTGTGTTTAAGGGATGCTGGACTAATTTCAGTCATTCATGACTGAAATACGTTCTCTCATGGTGTTTTATGATGCTTTCCGCAGATCACATCTCAAAGCTCCGTGCAGTTATTTTTAGCCTGCTTATGAATTAATTGCATGCAGACACATGGACTGGGTCACCTATTCAGCAAGTGGCAGCTTAGAGTGAGGATCATTTGTTTTAGTTCAATCTGTGTTAATCTGCAGCGGTATTAGCTGAGAGAAGGAATGTAAGCAAGAGCTCTTTGCTTGTTATCTATTACTTTTTTTCGAACAACAACAAGAATTTTAAACATCTGTTTAAAAATCACCAGAAAAGAGAAGATACAATATTTTGCCCAAGGGATATAGCTCAGATATCTGACACCATCTTTAGATAAAAAGCAAAAAGTGTACGAAACTCTAGTCAGTAATAATGTAATTTTTGATCTAATGAATTTACACTGTATGCTAGCTAAGCTTTTAACTTTTCTGATGTTTCCAAACGCACATCACAAAATTTCTCAGGGATCAATTATTTCTCTAGGGTGCTTTTGTTTTTGTTTTTCAGGCTAATACATTTTAATGACTTTTTTTTTGATATTTTAAGACTAGCTCCTTGTTTAATACTTTCTAAAATGGAATGCAGGGAAAAGTTCAAACTGTGTAGTTGATGGTACTAAATTTGGAGTGAGAATTTGTATTATTACAGCTCTAGGTTTCAGATTAATTTTATGGTCCAGAATCCCACCTATCGAAGGGTCATTACATTGTAGTGCTAAAGCAGCAAATTGTAATTCGACTTATCTCATTTTAATCATAACTGAGGTTTATAGTGGAAAACTGTGGTTCTGTAGAACAAAACATTGGTCCACAATAACAGCAAGGAACTAGAGGAATTGCTCTATGCTACAGATCTTTTTTTCAATATGAAGCCTTACTTATTCACACAAATTTTAAGTTTTATTTTCCTTTTATTACACCACATAAAAATAATCATAGTGTCATAGCTCCCTTTACAACCTGACGACAGAATTCTGAAGAAAATTGTCACACTTGGCCATCTGAAGCCACAAAATCCAATTTGATATCCACTGCACTAAATGGAAAGGCTTATTTGGCTTGAGTTAGGCAACACATGAAGCTGCAAGAGATGTGATATAGGATCTAGACTGATCCTGGCTGTACCTGAGCCTTCTGTGTAAGTCACTGTGAAAAGCACTTTTGGTTCAGTTGCTCATGAATGTAAGAGAGAGAGCAGTATATAGTGTGAAGAACAGTGAAAGTGTCAGGAGGTTTGGAAGTAAGTCATGTCTCTGATTTTTGCATCACTCAGCACTGCAAACCAACAGATCCTGACAGTCATCTCCTGCCTGGTCCTTGCCATACTTGCTTCAGGAATTTTTCAACCTGTACACACAGAAAGAGCAGCAGGGGGAGAATAGCACAGAGCAAAATAGTTCCTGCTCTATCATTTGCACTGGAATAGCAAGAAAATTTAGGTGAGCTTGGGGAGACCAAACTTTTAGCAGCTTTTGGTGAAGAAAGCTACCAAGACAACAAAAAAACTGCTGACTACTTAGAGTTTAAGAAAGGTAACAGAAAGACAACAGTTGAAATGCCTGCTTTTGCACTGAAACATAAAGGGCATTTGTTACTGATTTTATGGAAAAAAAAATGTTGAGGATCACATCTTGTTCACATTTATTCTAGGAAAATTCCAACAACTTTTGGAGGGATAAAAGTAGTTCTTTTCCAGGGAAATGTTTCATGATTCTATAATAATTGAAGATTGTAGTAAGTACGGTTTCACTTCAGTAGGTTTTAAAGCAGACATGTGATTTTGTAAAGAAACTTTTTTTTCTCATTTTCTATAAAATTTTCAAAAACAGTGAGAAACCATTATATACAGAAACACAGACAGCATCTAATCTTGTGTTTTGATTCAAATCAGTATTTTAAAAGCCCTCTATATGGTTTCTAAGGAGAAGAAAAATACCTGCATATTTTCAAAACATTAAAATACACACTTGAGATGAAAATTTGCCAACTCACTCTTGTAAGGTTCCCTCAGCTCCCATTGAAATCAAAGGAGCACGTGCTTAAACACTTTCCAGGAGAGAGTAGGTTTCCTGAAATAGTCATAATGAAAAAGAATTAATTTTGGTCTACTTCCCAGTATTCCCCTAGAGTTACCACTTTTATATTTTCCTCCCACCTGTAGTCTGGGTGAGATTTTGTGCCTGGAGTTTTTGAGTTGTAAGGTTTTGTTAGTCATTAAAGCCTACTTCTGCGTGGCATAACCTCCCGCTTTGCCAGATTGGTCCTAAAGAAGCAGAAAAAGAACACTGCTACAAGACCAGAAGTAATGCTTTCAAGAGACCATGTGAGTATGTATGCTTGAATCCCCCTAGAAGAGAACAGCTAATGTCTCAAAGTGAATTTTTTAACCTCTGTATAGCAACTATAAAGCAGTAAATCTAATTCGTTAACAAAAATACAGCATTCATAGAATGAATGATACAGGACCAGTACTGCCACCTTGGTGGAGGAAAAAAAATAATGTAGTTTGTGTTTCTCTACATTGTTTGGATAACCTAGAATTATCAAAATTAAGTATGGTAATAACTTGGTAATTCACAGCAATTTCTTTTATCACTGTGGACGTGACATTACAGAAGCAACACTGACCTATAATTTTTTCATGAGTTTTGAAGTTATTGTCACTATATTTCTAATTACCTTTGCAGTCACCCAAATTATTTCAGAGCAGTTACTGAGATCATGCCAAAGCACCCTGGATCATCTTATTTTCCTGATCAACTGCTTGAAATGTCAGAACTGTCAAAAAAAGTTAACCATGATGTGACAAGCGTGGCACATTGAAGAGGTAATTAGAACTTTCATCTGCCACTTTATAACTTCTGGGAACATGAAACTGTAGGGAAAAGTATAGCAAAAATTAAAGATGTTGAACAAAAAACAAAGCAACTACATTTGTTGCTTGACGTGGCTATTAATGGCTATTATCATTAATTATCATTAGTGTTTTATGTGTCTTCTCCACATCTGAGGGGAAGAAAATGAAATCTTGGAGGTTCAGGGAGTAGCTGGTGATATTCTTAGTTTGATCCTGGATTTCTTATTCCTTTTCTTCCATTCCTGTGCAGCACATAAATGCCATTTCACATAGCTGCTTGCAGAGAAGTGACCTGGAAACATCTTTGCTGGAACAGGCATCGAAGACTAGGCCTGAAGGTGGGTGACCACACACCTCAGCATGGTCCCTTGGGAACAATGGGGAACAGATAAAAGTTAATGTATCCCTAAACGCAGAAAAGAGAAAACTGTTTTGTTGGCTAAAACTACCATTTCTCCTGCAGGTTTTTTCTGCCAATGACTGCTAAACAAGGATAGGTCTCCTAATTGCGGTAGCAAATAAAGAATGAATAAAGAGTTTCTGCTGAAGGTGGTTCATGGCTGCACTGTTAAGGCTGCATGCCTATTGTCACCTACACAGCCTACCCTTCTGAATTTTTTTGCAGTGTCTGGGTGAAGATCACCTTCTGTAGGACTATTTCAATAATTTAGCAAAAGATAATCAAATACTAAGTGTTTATATTCTCCTAGAAATGGATCTTCATAACAGCCATTTGGAGAGGAAGTTGTACCTAGAAACAGGCTGATGGGGACATCAGAGAAGACCATAAAGTGTTCCATCAATTAATCTGCACGAGTGTAACTAAATACTCAGTACCGATGTTTATGGGTCAACGTGTATCAGGAGAAACCAGTAGCATAAAGAAGAGAAATGGTGCATGGAAGGTCTGAGGCATGCTTTTGTGTTTAAAAGTTTCCCATTTCATCACTTCATCAGCTCCTTCCCTTTGCACATTTCCACCCCATTCTTCCCTTCTTCGCATTCACTTAATTTCGTCTGGAAAGCTACATGATGCTCAGCATTTGCCTGTGAATCCCTGGGTAGGCCCTCAAGCTGTCTCCAACCTAGCAGTCTGAAGGGTTCTGGTTTAGACATGCTCAGCAGGTAGCTTTGGAGATTGCCTGGCTCCAAGGGACCCTTCCAGTACTCGTGACACTGCATATTAACATTTAATATGGTGTGTATGTCGTAGAAATATGCCTCTAAAAACTATAACACTATGTTTGCTATTTCAACTACCATGCTTTGGTTAACAAGATGAAGGGCTTCAGCACTTGTAAATTAAAGTGATTGTGTATTAGACAGACTTAGCAGTGCTATGCCTGCAATTTCGCTATGTGTTCACAGGCTGACTTCATGCAACTTCTTTCAAGCACTTCTTCTGCAACCTGTGCCTCTTCATTCAAACTCCTTAAAGGTTGCTATGGCCACCTTAAATACCAGGAGTGGTTAAAAAACCTGTAACACATGGCTAGCTTCATAGCTGTCACTTCCTAAGGCAGTCCCATTTTACAAAATACAGGCCTATACTGTTTGTATTTGGACATTTCTGACTCTTTTAAGATACAGATCATCTTTTAATACAAGTCGTCTTGCCAAGTCTTCTCCTCCCTTAAATGGCCACATAGGCCAGACCTTCCAAATAAAAATGTCAACATATTTTTTAAGAGCTGTTTTTAAAAAAGATACAATTACTTATAAAAAAACTGCTGGATTTCATGAAAATGAGAAAGAGCCAGGTGTGCGCAATCCCCTAGATTTCAGCAAGCCAGGGACACTGCTCTGTAAACCATGTGGAGCACCTCTGACTTAATTTTACCAACAGTGAGAGTTGGTTTTCTACAAGAAATACCTTCCAAGAAATAAAAGTTTTAGCAGTTTGGTCTCAGTTCTTTTCCAGAACAATGAAGCTTTAAAACACCCTCTGTCTCCAAAGCCAGCAATCCTGTCCAGAAGAGGAGTTATCCATGAGTGGGAGGTATTCACCAGGGAGCAATAAATCACAAAAGCAATAGCTTCCGCCTCCTGTGTCTTGAACCATTCCTGGAAAAAAATCTGTTCCAGGCAATCCTAGTGTGTTGTACTGGCCCAGCAAGCCTGATTGCTGATGTTGTAAATTAGAATAGCCATTATACTTCCCTAATTCATGCTAGTTTCCTAGCAGCCCCTGAATTAAAAGGTCACAGCACTGACTGGACTGAGTCTTTCTCTTTCCTTTGAGTGTCTTTTCACATTTGCTGAACAGACTATGCTGGATGTGTGTTTTGTCTCCTCCTCCAGAGAAACCAAAAAAATTACATCCGTCAGACATGAACCATGATATTTGCATCTTGTGTATGAACTTGTTTTCTTCGGCGCATAACTGGTTGAGATCATCACACAAACATGCCTGAAGATAACTCTTTTAGTTATTTTTCCTTATAGCAGTTCCAGGATTTTAAATTATTGTAATAAAGGCTATGAGAAAAATGTTACAGAATTTGTTAGTGTCACTATACATGGGGAATTTATGTAGCCTATGACATGCTGAGGCTTTTTTTTAATATACTAAATATTTTGCAGCTTAATCTCTCATACATAAAATGAGAACATATGAGGGTCACTCTCGAAGAATGCAAATACATATTGCTACCTAACAAATTATTTTCAGGAGCATGGTTCTTGTTGAACTTAACACACAGGGTTACCCAAGTTCTCCTATCTATGGCACCTTATACATTTCCTGTCATAGGTTTTTCATACTTTGCTTACCACCAAACCATGGTTTTTCCCCCTGATTTTCTTTTGTGGAACTGAAAACAGGAATCTGGAAAAAAAATCTGTTTGTTAGACAAGAAGATAATGAAACTCAATATTGCAGTATCCCATTGAGTGTATTGATTACTAATGCTACCCATCCACTGTAGAGTGTCACACGACTACTAAAATTTCACAAGTCTCAGTCTAATTATATGGTCTTTGATTTTTCAAATACAACAGAATTTTAGTGACAGTTGCCCTATTATTGTAGCCCTTTTTTTATTAGCTTCAGGATTTAAATTTTCTACTTCTTGATCTAACAACACTTTCCATTATATTTCATAGAACAATAGGTTATGTAGGTGTTGAGCATTGATGAGGATCATGGCTGAAAACATTGTGACTAGTTCAGCCAGAAGACGACACATTCAGATCAGGAGGCACTGCGATCTGCACAAAGCTAACGAGCCACAGATCAGGCCGGCTGACCGACAGGAGATGGAGGATGTGCTGGGGGGCACATAGCCCCATCTCCTGATATGTCCAGCTTGGTAAACAAAGGGGAAAAGTTGAGACCCCTTTACCATGGCCCAGGGCTTGTCGAAACTTGTTGATCTTTTGCAGTCACCATTTCCCCCTGGATTTCTGCATGACACAAAGCGGAGACCCTCAACGTGGCCCATGACTTGTCCAGACTTGTCCCTCTTTTGCAATCACCGCTTTTGCCACCCCCCAGTCTTTCCTCTATTTTGGGAGTTATAAAAAGCCCAGATAAAACAGCACGTTAGCGGGGGGAATACCAGTCTCGCCAAGGGAACTTCAGCTTCACCAGGGCCTATCAGTCTTCACCAAGGGAATACCAGCTTGGCCTCACCAAGAGGATACCAGCACCCTGAGGACCCTCACTCTGAACCAGACAGGACACTGTGCTCCTGACCGCAGCATCCTCGCCATGGAACACCAAGGCCACGCATCATCGTACAAGTCCTGTCATCCACACTGCGGGGCCATAAGAGACTAGATCCCTCTTTTCTTTCTTCTAATCTTCCTTTCTCTCCGCTCTTTCCTTCTCTCCTTTTTTATATACCCCCGCTTCTCTTTCTCTCCTTCAGTGTATATATATATACATATATATATATATATAACTCTCTTTCTTTCTCCCTTATACCTTAGTTTCCTTCCTTCCCTACCACTCTCTTCCTCTCTTTCCCTTTTGAACAGATAAGGATAACACCATCTTTAAGCTCTGCTGTTGATTTCTGGTTAAATTTCATATTTTACCTACTGATGGTTGCCAATATATCACTCGTAATAGGACTTTCGCTGTTAATGTGTTGATAAGTTCTGTTATGCTTTTGCCATAACAGAACCATTTGCTGTAACCAATATTCCAACAAGTACTTTTAGTAAAACTCACAACTGAATTGGACCCCGGAGGTGATTGTCTGTCATTCACTTCACATAACCACGCAGAATTAACCCAGAGTTAGCTCACACCTGGTCTCATCTGTTGAGCCAGGGTGCGTGTCGTGTCTAGAATTAACTCATCCCTCATCCCATCTGTTGGGATGGGACAGTAGGAGATAGTTCCTATTCTGAAAAACAATCTTTATTTGCAAAAATATGAATTTCTTATGAAGTCTTTGATGTCACAGAACATTTATGAACTTTGTTCAGTTTAGACAGTTTCACAGGAGACGTGAAATTTAAAAAGCATGGTCAGATAGTTAAAATGTTAAACTTAGCTTACAGCTTTTACATTTATGATAGGACCTCCAAATTTGTGATCTGCAACTGAGTCATGATGTGCATGTGCCTCAGTTTCTTGATCTGTAGTGAAAAAGTCAAAGAAAATAATTTCTATATGTTTCATAGGAATATTGAAGGGCCTACATTTACCAAAGCTCAAACCCATAATCCAGAAATCAATGTGACCATGTGTTTTGCCCAGTAGGGTTTCAAAGTTGAAAAAAAAAAAAAAAAACACAACTGATTCTGTACCTACAATGCACATAAATGACTTTCAAGTTTATTAGAAACTAATCCAAAATTTTCTGAAAATTGGAGACATGCTTACTTAAAACTTGGTGAATCTTTCAGGATTTAGAAGGCAGAAGAGTAGATGAGAGTGAAACAAAAGATTAAAACCTCAGAATATTACCTGCTTTATGATTGTCACAAAAAATACAAAACAAAAATCATAAATAAGGTGGAAAGCTGTCCTCTCAATACTAGATTACCTTGTATGATGCTTCAGCATATGTCATATGCCTTTGAGTCGCAGGAAGTGAAAAACAAAAGTAACTAGTTAGACTTGGAAATCATCAGTTTCTTATAATTATTTTAATTGGACTCATCCCAACTATGAGTTCACATATGCATTTCACTAACACTGCCTAATATATGATGGTAGGTTATGTATTGCAATAAAACACGGACTGGATAGAAATCCTTACCTAATTCAAATCCCCACTGACCCAAGAGAGGCTATGTTTTGACTTCAGTTCTTTCATGTCTCTTTTGCGTCTTGGATGTCAAAATGCATTGGAAAAGAAAGCACAAGACACTTCTGGGTGAAATAACCTGTTACACATTATGTAGACAGTCATCTGCTTACTTACATACAATTCTACATACTTACGTTAACCTCATAAAGGGATTAATTTCTCCAGCTTGGTAAACAGAAAGCAAAGAGTTAAACTCCTGTTATCCCCAGCCAGAACATCTGCAGCTGCTACCTGAAATACCACATTTGTGTTTAATAGTTATTGGGAGAGCCTTTCAAAATATAGGCTCATGTAATGGATTCCAGATGCCTGATTCCCTAGAGTGTAAGCAGAAGGGAAACAACATTAATTTCTTCTATACAGACTTTAAGCCATCGAAGATCTGTTACTTGTGGTAAGGCTTTATGTTGCCAGAAGTTAACTGATTTTTTTTGGACTAGCTGGTCAAAAAGAATCCTCATTTTCTGCTAAGGAGTAGGTTCTAGATCCAACTCGTGGTGTCCATCTGCTGCCAGGTAACTCCTAGAAGGTCCTAGGCTTGACCAGAAAACTTTGGGCATCTGAAGGCTGACAGAATTTCCTCCATACCAATTGTAACAGGAGTATCAGAAGTGCTGTTTTTAAGGGGGTATTCCTTTCATGTGCATTACACAACTGAAGAAATAGATAATTTGAAGAAATAGGCAGGTTTTTTGTCAGCTTCTGGTAGTGTCCCAGCAGCACACATTCCCTGTCTGTGCCCCCTTATACATTAGGCACTAAAAATCGTAAAAGGGGGCCTGTTTTATCAGAATGCGTTGATCTTCACAGACTTTAGCCTGACTTAGTAGTGTACAATAAGAAGCTGAAACTAGAATTTCAGCTGCTAAAGTTGATCAGAAGTTTGAGGGCATGATCAAAAGAAGGAGTCAGAATGAGGATGACATCAACAGAAACAGCTAGGTGTAAGCTTTATACAGTCTTGAGTCAGGATTTTCTGAGTACTTTTTAACTCAATTTGAACTTTCATTAAAAGGCCAGGCACTTTAGGTTTAAAAGAAGCTCGCTTTTTAAATGAAGAAAAATGGGACAAATCAAAAATCCATCATAAATTCTTACTCACACTTGCCTAGATCTTGGACTCCTCAGACTCTGCTGCATATCCTGAAGGTGTTTCAACCTTGAGAAAATTTAAAGTTGCTTCAGAGATATCCTGAGAGAGTATCCAGTTCCTAATCACTGTGTGAACAAGGACAAAACCTTCAGATTTTCAGAGATTTGTCTGCATCCACGTGTTCTTGCCTTTCCTGAGAATTAGTCAAAGTCATTGAAAAGGTAGAATTCCACTTTTACTAAAGTAAGGCTCAGGTAGCCAATTCACTATAGGGACGTAAACCCTAAGTGAAGATGTTCTGTATGTAAACATGTGATTTCACATTTTTATGAAGTTCTTAAAATTGTGTGCTTTTTGCTTGATGGGCAGGCTCTAATGCCCATCAGTCTTTAGAGAAAATAGGCATCATTAGAGAAACAGAAATTTATCTCCAGTGTAGTCAAAAGCATCCTCAAGAATTTAGATGTTCGCAATGCCAGAGATTTATTTGGCAGAACATAGACTCAAGCATAAATTTCAAATACAAAAAAAAGATTTCTCCAGCTGTTACTGCATCTGTTATCAGGACCTGCTGTCATGCCAGTGAATGCATTTAAGCAATTGTCGCAAGAATCAAGCTTTGGCTTTTGCGGCTACAGGAAATAGGGATCCATTGGAGGCTGTGAGACATTAATCTTTTGATGCAGAATTTCAAAAGTGTCATTAAATCTTAAAGGAAGATAGGATACTAGAATTTCAAAATCAGACTGGGGAAAAGTACTGCAGTGCTAGAATAATGTGCAAGTGAATGTGTCTGGAAACTTAAGGTCAGTATTAGGAAAATTTATGTAAAGTCACTTTGAGAAACAGAATGACAGACCTTGAGCAAAGAACAAAAAAAGTCATATGTGTAGTTTGGCATGTGTCACTGATTTAAATTTACAGCTGTTTATTCTAAGTGGCCAAGAATTCTCAAAGTTTTTTGTACAATGTTTTAATGTTTCTTGGCATACATACCATTCTCACAAAGTCTATCTTGGAGCACTATGTGAAGTGTGAAGTAAAGACATTCTCCGAAAATATAAGTAACTTGGTAAGTGCCTATGGAGGTATGAAGTCCACTTTGTAAAAGTGTAAAATTTTGTCTGAGAAAAAAAAAACACCTTTAAATATAGATATTTAAAATAAATTTAAAATCCTTTAAAAACAGTTAAGTTTTAAAAGAACAACTTTCTGTGTTACAGTTTTGCAAAAAAAAAAAAAAAAAAGTAGAGAGGAGCAGACATACACAGTATATTGCAAACCTATAAAAGTCTTTAACAGCCTGGGCAGTTTCCACGCTTGTGGTTGTTACAGACTCCTTCAAACTGCTCCATCAGTAAAGAATATCAACACGAACAACCTCTTCAATAATTTTCTTTTCAGATCCATTCTTTCATCATCACTTTACTTTTTGGCGTTTTTCTTACTGTATTTCCAATGCTCTAGTCAAACAAACATAGTGTCACAGCCATCATAGAAAGTTGTCAAGTATTCCAAGCTGAACAAGTTGGTTTGCACCTGCCCAACCTGGGCAATTCTTATTTTGATATGTTCTGTATTAAAGCAAAATCCACCAATAGAATAGTTTGAGGGGAAATAAAAAGTCTTATCTTCTAGGGAGGCCCGAAAGACCAGCTATAGCAGTGGTAAAATTTCTGTGCCATGATTTAATTTAAAAATAACATTGTCTTACACTTTCAGTACTAGGTTTTAAGTCAGAGAATCTTCTGAAGAGATGGAGGTCCAGATAATAAAACCACTATTACAGCTGTTCTTCCCATGCAGTTATTTCTGCACTTTAATACTCTATCTGGGGACTGAGCCCCAACCCCCCACGCCCCACGCCTACCTCCCCACCCCCACCATGGTGCACTGTCCATATACCAAATAAACTGATAGCCCTACTTCCAAGAAGATGACTGCTATCTGTTAAGAGCAGAAAGCACAGGAGTACAAAGAAACCTTATCAAAGCATTTACATGAAACAGACCTTTCCCTTTCCTCTTTCCTGGACTGTCCCTTCATCACTGAGGTATTGCTTGCTACCCTATTTTTACTCACTTCCCTCTTAAAGTCCCAAATTCTGATCAGCATCTTTCTTTTTGAAAAGGAAAGTGGAATGTAATTTCCTCTGGAGATTGTAAATCTATCTTTGCTGCAGAATTGATATAAGACATTTCTATCTTCTAGAAACACTTGCTGCCCTATTTCAGACTTCTCAATCTGACATTAAAAAAAATGACAGGTCCTAAGGTTTTCCTAAACATGTACACGTATGTGCAGTACAGTTGTATGCTTACCTGGACACTTCTTTGATGTTCATGCAATATTGACTCAATCTACTTAATCCAGCATTTGGTAGCTGTTTATCTTGGTGGGTTTAGAGCAGATTTGGAGTATGATTACTACAGAATTAGCAACTTTACTAGTAAGAATTTTCTGTTCAAGTAAAATGAGAAATCCTACTTTTAAGAAAGTGAAGGGTTTGTGTTTCTTACTTTCTTACTATTGTGCTGGTGTTTCAAATAGGAGGTTTCATGTCCAGAAATCCTAAACCAATTATCAAGGAAATGGTAGGGCATATAAAGCTACAAATGGTATGTTCTCCTGCTGCAGATGCAAAACATCTAGGCTAGTTCATAAAAGCTCAATGAACATTTTGGAGCATAGAAAATGGTATATGTAATTCTGGCTTTCCTCAGTGAAACTCTGATCTGGAATGTGGCTTTTGGCTGCTATGGCCATATAAGGTGCAAGACATAAATGAATTTTGCTTTCCTTTGTAATGAAAAGGGTATCCCCACTGTACTACCAAATTAAGGATACCTGCTTTACCATACAGTAGTTTGCCTTCAGTTATCAGATTTAAAAACATAAAAACTGAAAGGGAATGAATATTAGACTTTGTTCAGAAATCTGTTGTCCTAGACTGTTCTGAATTGGTACAGAGAAAATGCAAGGTATATGTTGTGTAGCTGTAGCAGTTTTCAGTTATATTTCAAAAACATCAAAGGTAACATGTCTTGTATTTCTCCTTTGGACCTGGAAATTGAAATAATAACAATGAGATGTGTTTCTTTTAACTTTATGCATGGCTGGGCTCCCTTATTATGGAAGCTTATTGTTGATGAATAGGTTAAGCACAGTTGAAAATTAGCCTTTCCTCCCTAAGAGCTTATTTGACTCAAGATATTTCTCAGATTTTTAAAGGTAAACTGATTTTCTTCAGCACTTGAGCAAACAATCCCAGGTACTTATGAATAGTCAGTGCAAACATAAAAATCTGCCATTTAATTCTGCTCATTTTCTTTTCTCTCTTGCATCTTGGAAAAATGTGCCACTCTGGTTTTCTCTTACAGCAGCCTCAGAAGTGTTCCTGCTTATTGTGCCAAATTCTTCATGGTTGGTATATCTTTATAAGACAGATACACAACATAATAATTCTATTTTTAAATAGAACAGATTTTCTCAGTGTTACAAACAACACAATAGCACAAGATCTGTGCTTGATTGTGTTAATTATATGAACATTTCTGAAACAAATTCCAATCCTTACATAAAATATGCACGTGTCTGTCTTCTTTAACCCCTGTTTATTAGCTCTTTCTTTTTTTTGGTGTTGACTGCTACTGAAGACCTTTCCTAGTACTTACATTCAGAACTTTAGTTGGCCAAAGAAACAGTCTCACCATAACAAAGCTGGCTGTGAAGCAAACACTAAACGTTTTTCCGTTATAGTACATTCATCTGTCCCTTGCCAATCCTAAAAGTATCGCTAGCTGTCTGATATAAGTGTTCCGTTAAATGCTCAGTTTTTGTGTGCAGAGGGAAACAATTCCCCCACAAACACAGTGCGAACAGTATCATCCACAGGTAGCTCCTGCCTTCTGTATTCGTGGTGCAAGGGAAAGTCACACGCTTTCTTCAGACTTGGAGGTGCACCTGGGAACAGGAATAAAGAACCCCAGTCTTTGAGCCCTATCCAAGACCAGCATTTCTTCTGAAACAGTTTTCTTTTGTGTGTTACTGCCAGACACAGACAGAGGAGTTGCATGGAAAGTGCCATGGTTAATCCAGTGATATCCTCTGCCAAGGAGCAAGAGGGAGACCCAAGAAATGTAGGAACTGGTGTGAAGGAACAAGGCTTCTTTGTACGCTGAGATTTAAGTGCATCCTGTAATAACAGTGGTAGGTTCATGGTCCTAGGAGAATTAAACTCATTATTTCTAATACAAGTAGGAATGGTGACTATCTCTGTGTTTCTCATAGCACAAGCGAAAGGGTCAGTTTCTCTGAGACTCTAATTTTCAGAAGACATTGTCTTCATTTTATTATAAGCAGAATCCATTTCTGTATTCACAACATGAACACCCAATAGAGAGAGATACATTTTGATTGCAAGCAGCTGTTGCCATCTGATCAGGGGATGTATTGCAAGTATTTTAGCAAATGTTTCTCTTCCTCCTCTTTTTCTCCTAAGACTCTGACAAAGTTGATGGATGACCGGGAAATCTATTTGTATGTGAAGAAATTCCCCATGTCAACCCCCAGACAGCAGGTAATGCTATTCATAAGCATGTACATCAACTGGCACCTGTTAGATTTTAAACTTTGTTCTCTAAAACCTTGACTAGATGGAGTGGCAATAGAGGTGTTTGATTTAGACTCTGAAGCTTGGAGGTGACGAGGAAGTTCGGTCCCCATTGGCTGAACCTGAAACCAGAAGCTCACTGTCAGAATGAAGCTAGACCTTCACTATGTCTTTCCCTAGGTGCTCCACTGAGAACAACCATGTTTAAATTGGTGAGATGTGATACTACCCCAGAAACAGGCTCTTTAGAAGTACTATTCAGTGCCGTAGTACTATTCCTGCCATAGGCCAAGGAGAACAAAAGAGCCTTAATCTCTTTGGGGGTGGAGAAGGACTTGTTTAAACAAAGTCCCTGACTCAGATCTATAGGGAAGAGAGCAATCTACAGTGACAGAAATCTTAATCCCTGGTTTTAATTTCATGTGTCGCTTTCTTAACTATGCCTGTGAAGCTACTGGGGCAAAAACTGCTTGTTCCACTTCATGTTGTTACTCATCAACATTCGGTCAGAAGGATGTGAACAGTGCCATTATACTATATATATATATATAGTTCATAAATACTGTTTCTCTATCTTATATCTAAATCCAGACTCAAATTCTACCTTTGTATATTCTCAGTTTCTCATTCCAAGGTAGAAATAAACTCCACAATTGCCTAGTTACTATGTACTTTAAACAGGAAGAAAATCAGAAAACTTCGTTGCACAGAAAGAGTGCGGTTTTTTATTTGTTGTGTACAGCAGAGTCCATCAAGGGGCTGAGTATCTCCAAGACAGGTCTGCAGTCTGCAGCTCCCAGCAAGTCCAGCAGAGATGGTAGGTGCTGACCACTTCCTATAAAATACTCTATATCATCCATCCAGAACACTGACTGAATGGAAAAGACAAGCATGCAGTGGCTCACTTGATGTCCCTAGGCAGTTTACTGCAAGATTAATTTCAAGTTTTAATGAAAATAAGTGGTAATGATCTAATGTATTTTTTAATTAGAAAATGTACAGTTTTTCAGCACATTTCACTCGAGTCCTGGGTGACTGAAAAGCAAATCAGAATAATCACCAGTTAATACAGAGGTAGTCATTCTGATTAGGAAATTGTAGAGCTGCTTACTGCATACCATAAACACTGTATCAGAACTTTTCTAGTAATTCATGGTGAAATACTGTAGATACACATAGGATATGTATAGCAATGCCATAATCATTATACCTATGTTATTAATAGGAAATAACCAATTTAAAAATATATGCGTGTGTGTACAATACTTGTGCATCTATTAATACGACTGACTCAAGGTACAGGCTGGATCCTGATTCCTTGATCTGCACATATAACTTCTGTTTACTTCAGCATTTTGGAGCTGATTTCCGTGGTAGATTCCTCCAAGTATAAGGTGTTATACCCACTTCTTCTAGAAGTAAAAGCTACCCATTCTTTCACGTGCTTTTTTTTTTCAAGCTGCTCTCTCTCACTTTCTCATCTTGAATCATTCACAGTAGAAATATTTCCCCTATGGTTTCTTCTTCATACTTTTCATTTCTTTTGCTCTTACACTGCTCAGAGGATGCTAAGAGGTTGAGAATGTTTGTGCTTATTAGATGTAGCCATACAGAACAATATTGCTTGTTAATAAAGATCCCAGACAGCTCTGAAGCATAAGATTATTTCTGGGATTTAGTATTAAAAACCCTAATCCATTTATCTTTGGTAGCTGTGCAGTAACTTAAAGTTCCACAATAAGTATTTTCAAGTTTTTCAAATTTTACAGCCCGGTAAAGTCTCTGGTGGATTCTTTATCACCTTGGATAAACTAGGAAGTTTTTTTGTCATAAGATCAAAAGATATTGAGCATGTTTAACGGAGTTTCACAACAACACAATAACAACAACAACGATGATGATGATGACAACAAAGAAATCTAGTAATAAATACAAGACAAAGGAGAGAAGAAGCAATGTAAAAATCGTAACAGGCTTCTAGGGCATCAACTTAAAAGTTTTTGGAAAAAAAAAAAAAATTCTAATCTCCTCTTTCTACATGCAACATTTTTACTAAAGATTGAAAAATAAATATGCAGCTAAATATCATACATCACAAAAGTGATTTTCATGTCATGGAGACAGCAGAGATCAGTGTATCAAGTGTGAACAGTTCTGGTATCTGAATAACCTTTCTTAAAACGAAGTTCAACACAGCATGAAAGAGGCAGACCACTCTCAAGAAAAATTAGGAGAAAGTGTAATATGATGTTGCATGGCTTGATATATGTCTAACTGTAAATGAAACCATTAACCAGGAAGCTTTCATGCGAGAAAATATCTACAATTGCAGTCTATATATAGTTTGAGCTCCAACTTTGTTTCCTTTTTACCAGGAAATACTTTTTATCTGCTGTTTTATAGAGACAGTACAATAGTTGATTAATATTTAATGCAGCATGAACTATTTAATAATGATAAACTTTATCTTGTGCACTTGGGCTGTTGTGCTGCAGAAGAATCCCTTTGATTTTCTCTGCATGACAGGGTTCTAGAAAAATAAGTGCAAATCTCTGCTTTTCTTGAAAGAATAGTTTTAGCTCACTGCCCTTTCAAAACAGTGCTTGAAAATGTAAACCAATACACAGTAGGCTATTTCTGCTACTGTATTTTTCTTACAGATGGCTAGAGAGAAGGGGAATAGGCCAATAAATGACTTATACAGAAATATGTACAAATTAATGTGTGTACGTTCTTCAGCCAGAAACCATTTACATTTTCAGTTAACCTAAAGCAGTCTTCCCAGTTACTTCTCCAAATCTGTAGGCTGGATCTTTGCTTTGTGAACAAGAATAGGTTACATTTTTGTGGGGGAGGATGGACATGTTTTGCAGGCTCAGACAGGCTCTGAATACTAACTCGTGGATGCAACCTATATATATGTTTTGCAAGACTATCTTTTATTATCCATTTGTCTGCAAAATTATGTTATCTCCTCACACATCACGGCACACTCTGATGTGTTTCTGAAGACTTGGATTCAATATTTTGTTTCCGTGAAGACAGGATAGTTATGGGCGACCAGTCAATCCTTGGGGAAAATATAGGTATATCAGAATATTTCTGTTTAGGCTGATGATAAGAGGCATATCATTGTGTCATTAATGTTGTTTAAATCGTACATTTTACATTTCTGAAAGGAAAAATTATCATCTTTAAATAGTGCAAATTGAAGATGCTCATAATGTCTTCATTTTTTTCTGTGCTACTTTATGGATTTTTAAGGTCTGAAAATATTATAACATATATATGCTAATATTTATCTTTATAAAATATCGATAACATGGAAGTAATTTCCATGCTCGCAACACCAACATAAAACCATTAAAACAAAGTAATGGTCTGCAAACAAATACTTTGTTTTTTCCCATTCAGGAATGGTATAAGAGCTTCCCTGGATCAGAGCTTCCCAGTAAATTATTTCTCTCCTCTGCATTGTGCTATCTTTTCCAGCTTTATGGCTTTCTTCGCAATCCTTCTCAAGGCCTGATGTTCCTTGCCATTTTACATCCCTGCATCCCCAGGGCTACTCATCGAGCCAGTCAGATGCTGGAACATTTCCTTTGCTACTGCTAGCAACCCCAAAACATGCCTGTGCGTGAAGGTTATTTTTCATGTTTAATGAGGTGTTGTGATTATACTGGAATTTCTAGTGTTTGCCATGATGTTAAAGAGTCACCTTGTCTGACATTGTAAATGAACTGTATTTGCAAAGTAAATATTTTCTCAAAGGTTTCAATTCCCAAAGAGTAAATTTGAATCTGCCCGGTGTTCAGATGCACTTGAATGTAACCCATGATTACTCACTGAAACACGTACACTATTCTGCAATATTCTTCAAACTGAGGGCCAAAATTTTAGTTTCTGCTTTGTATCTTGACTAAACTATGTAATTATAGTCACCTAGGTGATACCTGATAACTATGACATTTATCTCATTACCAAGTAATGGTGACTACAAAACTTTCATTCTATGCACGTACCAATCACTCCACATTCGACAGGTCTCTGGAACCTAAAGTTTGCCACCTGTTAAAAAGAGCATGATGGAGATGAGATCATTGGGCTGGGTTATATAAGAAGTACATCCAAATCCCCAGTGCTGATTAGCCTTGGGGCAGGATGGTGCAGCTGGCAGCTGTTCAGGGAACCCACACACAGGGTACAAGTAGAGAGTGGTGGCCCATGCAAAGAGGTGAGCTTTATCCAAGTAATCCAGTCTCTCCACCTGTCAAGCAAGGAAAAGTAATAGCTTTGTTCACACTGGCTTTGTGAAATAAAGGCAGTTGCTTGTAAAGTATTTGGAAATCCTCTGACTGAAGATAATGTGGAAGTGCAAAATATTTATTATGTCTACAAATTGCATGTACCTGTGGCCTTGGTTTGCACAGAAAAAATGATGTGTTGCTAGCACAGGCAAATTAGCCAGTTTTAAAGGTGTAAAATAAACAAGGCAAGCTGTCTTTAATGTATGCCAAAATAATTTAGTTTCAGTCTGATTTTGCTCTCTACTTTCAAAGGGGGGGGTTATGTGATCCTGTAACCTTTTATCCCTCTGAGGTATCTGTCTTGTTAACCTTCCTTCTCAGAGCATTTAGGGTTGGAAACTTTTATTTGAGAGACGATCTACTCTCTCAATTTGTTATTTTCTTCATGAAAAAGACTTGATTATAAAAACAGTAAGAGTTTTGTTGTATTAGTAAGTGGTCCATTACTTTTTCCTTATTAGAAAAACTGATCAAAAGTATTTGGTTCCATGTTTTTGTAACTTTGGCCCTTGCCGTGAAAATTCATTGAATTACCATTGAGTCTAATATGTAATTACCAGGCTATTAAAAAAAACCAAACAAACAAACAAACAAAAAAAAAAAGACTAATTTCCTACTTATAAAAGTAATTGAATTAAATAAATTTAAAAAAAAAAAAAGTGTCAATGTAGTATAACCACTGTTTTCATTCTGATCAGGCCTGTGTACAGATTACCACTATAAATCCATTCCCATCAAGACTACAAAATGACCTTTGATAGTCACTCAAGTTTTGTTTGTGATGAAGCCCTTCTTAACATCTCTCTGCAAGCACAAGCACCCCTTAAATTCCTTTGGGCAAATGTCAACAGGTGCATCTTCCAGTTTTCAAATTTTCTGTACATTACACAGATTACTTTGGTATGATTGTAAATAAATCACCACCTGGTTACATCTGGTTAAAAACAGTTTTTCACATAAGGTCTTTTAAAGAAAGCTTCCTCCATGTGTAGGTAAAAGGAAGTTGTATAATCTGGGTAAGCGTGGTTGTAGAATAAGGTCCAGCATGTCCTGTTTCCTTAGAAACATATTGTCGTCAATTAATACAACTTGTGACCTGTCACTTTTCACATAAGACACACAACATATCCCCACCTGTATTAAAACTGTGGACATGTCTGGGACAGGGCTTCTTCCAGGGTCTTTTTACTCAGCAAGGAATGAACAGGTTGTCAAACACCGTAAAAGAAGCAGCCATAAGAGCCATTAAAGGCTAAATGTAGACATAGCTGAGAGCAGTGAACACAGGAGCCCTCAGGAGCAGGGTGTGAATGGGACCGGGAGGGAAGGCGATTACACACCTTCGAACAGTAGCTACTGTGCCACTGCCTCTGTAAATTGCTCCCTTGGTAGACAACTTGCGAGTGGTTGGTTTTACTTTTGCAAACATAGAGTCCTGTACTGTCACTACTTAGTATGTGACACAAGTAACTACAAAGAGCACAAGCAGCATACTAGTTTATCAGGACACTTTTCTTAAGCAGTCCTTCCACTTACCAACCTTGGCAAAGAGCCTCACTACATATTTCGTATCATGACCTGGTGCATGAAACACTGACAAAAATGGACGTTCTGTTTAAAGATAGTATCAGCATTCCTCGGGAAGGCTCTAAATCTTAGAAAGCAATTCAGCATGTTCTCTGCTGAATTATACTGTCTGTTCATATGTTTCAACACAGAGTACACCTTGAAAACACAAACTGTTTACTTGTAAGGTGTTTTAGGCATTTAGGTGCTTCACAAAAATAGTAAACTTGACAGGAAATACTCTTTCATATGTTTGGATTTTAATACTGTTAAATTATTTTTAAAGGAAATAGAGAAGAACAAGAGGCCCTGGGAATCTCTGGATTTTTAAGCCTCTGATATCCTTTACTATGTACCACCAATGTTGCCTTTTTTCATATATCTAGATAATTCCTGAAATTAAAGAGACTGAAAACCAAAGGCGGATGAGGTTGTCTGCAGTTCTGAAACATCTCCTGTTTCTCCTTCAGGAGACTCTTGCTTCCTTTGCGCAGCTGTCGTTTTCAGTGTGCTACTAGGGAAACTGCAGCTGAATTTTTGGCAGGCAGCAGAGGCAGTGGACAGAGAGTCACTGGAGGAATGTCAGGGTATCTAAGCCCACATTGCCATGGTTGCAGATTTTGTCTGCATTCCCGCTTTTGGCAGATGTGCAACTCCATCTCTCTGTCCAAGTTTTGCTGTCAGCTTAAGGATTCAGCAATTCCTGGGTATTTTGGTTGTAATAAAGTTATTAAAGGCCTGTGAATAACAGACTCGTCTTCACCTATTGATCCCTACACATGCAGTAAGGTTCAAGGCTACCAAAGCTTGCATTTCCATTCCTTGAGACGGAACAACGTCAAGGGACTCCACTAGATACTGTTACACAGACATCCAAAGACAACTTTTTTTTTTTTCGTGTTGTTTCCCAGTAGACTACAGCCTTTTGTCCCTTTCTTCTGGGAAATCTGTCTTAGTCCTTATTCTGGCTCTAGGATCAGGGTGCATGGGATTTCTGCTCACAAAGTGATTTGTACAAGTTAAGAGCTAGCCCTGGCACCAACAAGTCTAAACACTCTTTAGTTTCCTTGACTTTTCTCATCATTTAGATTATGCAAATTCAGGTTCTACAGACTTTCTTTAGAGCCACAAATTTATGCAAATATTTTTCTCTTTCTGGGAGTTAGCTGTTTGGTTTTAGTGTCCATCTTTCTCACATTTTCCATTCATCTTTCACAATTCATCGTGAGAACTTCTTGGGACTGCCTTGTAATCATTAAATGTATTGCTATAGACACTAGACAAACACCACTCTGAACAAAAGCAAATCCAAATGTTAATCCAGTGTGCAACCTTAGGATGTTGGCACTGGTTTTCAAGAGTACCTCAGTACTTCAGAAATGGAATGAAACTTTTGGGGGATTTGGGGTTTGTTTGTTTAGGTGATTGTTTTATGTTTTTTGTTTGGTTTGTTTTTTGCTTTTTTTTTTTGAAGGGCTCCCACATATTCTGCCTGTGGGATTAGAGTGCAGTGTTTGAGCATATGACAGTTTAAACAAAGCTCCTTCCTCTTTGTGGAGTGTAGCAAGCATAGACAATAAAAACGTTTTCTGCAAAGCTCTTTCTTTCCTCTAGAAAAGTTGACTCAGTGATTTCACTGTTCAAGATGCCAACATAGGAAACCCTATAGAAGTGGGTCTAAATGCTTTTCCCTGTGTGTGTCTTAGGGTCCACCAGGACTGTTTTATAATAGATCCAACAACCTGTTGTCTGTTCAGAGACAATATAACAATATTGATTATACTACAGTGAGATCACACCTGAAGTGGAGATTTTAACGAGCCTCACTCCTACTTCACTGGAGTCAAGAAAATCCCTGCAGAAGTTTCTGGAATTAAGTGTTTTATTATTCACGTGTGTCCCTGTAGTACTGAATAGTAGAAATGTCTTTTAATTATGGAATTTTGCTGCCTTTTTTTTTTGCTTTTCCTGTGGTAATGGATTAGGATGTTTTCAAGGGCACTTGTAAAAATTCTACACTGAAATTTCCATTAACATTTCCTAAGTGGATATTGCCAGTAGGGACAGACCTCTCATTTATCTCCTAGGGGACATGTTGTTTCAGAGAGAGGAACTCAAGGAGGAAAGAGAAAGAACTAGCTCATCCACATTTGCCAAGAAATTACTAAATCTCACCTTCTCCAAAGACTCTCTAGACAAATTCAGCCACAAATGCCCTAGTGACCTCCTGCTATCAAGTACGGGATAACTTACAGAGATGGTGAGTACTCACAGATATTTTTGCCACCAAGAGGTAAGAAAATGTTGAGCACTCTCTATTGCCAGGAAAATCAATGAGATCTGTGTTGAGCACCTTGTAACTTGTTCTAGCAAAGCTAATCCTTTCGAGAAAGACAGATCCTCCCTCATTTAAAATGGACATCTACAATTAATGCACTCTTCTGAACACTTTGATTTCTCCTTGACCTATCTTTCCCCATCTGAGATAAGGAAAATAAAAACACTTCATCTGATGGGGATTATAAGGATAAAGGTAGTGCTTGCCAAGCTCTCAGATAATGTAGTGGGGAGAATTATAGAAAAATCTATGAGGAAAATAACTATTCTGCACTGAGAACAAGGATTGACTGGAATATAATAAAAAGCAAAGCTGGTGAGTATGAATTCAGAGATTGCAGTCCAGCCTGTGAACTAAAGAAGATAGGATGTTACAAGGCGGGAAACTGTATAGGTTTATGTTGTCAAAAACTGTGTGGGTTTTGGATGAGGCAAAATGAGTGCCCTTTTTTCCTGTTGAAACCTTACAGTGGTTAGCAAGAAAGAGTTGCTTCAGATCTCAAGAAGCTCTGGCTTTGGACTAGGGGATCAGGCCAGGAATCCCAAATGAGCTTATCCAGTTGAGATGGCAACATGTAGTGTCACTGGAGGGCCCATGCACCCATTTCACTGGGCATGGAAAATAATGCTTCTGCATTGAACTCACAGAGAAATTTCAAACCATTGTCTTTGTGTTTTGATGGAGGTATCTGAGCAGGATGTTCATGTAAACATGTCCACTAAAAATGGACTATGAACTCAAAATTTTGAGGGGAAATTTTGGAAGTCCTTGGGATTAATTCAACCACTCTGTGTTTCACTCAGTAAAAAAGAGGGAAATATTATGTCCAAACACTGGAGAAGACAAAACTAGCATTTTCTGCTTACAAGATTCATCCTTAAGTGTCAGCAATAGTTTAGAAATGAAAGCACATATAAATTGTTTGTTAATATGTAACTCACAACAAAAAAATCTTTTGAAACAGCAGTAAGGGGAGGCAAACAAGACAGAGTGCCCTGCCTGCATCAGCTCTTCCTCCTGACATCAACAGAGGTCTACAGAGTTGCTTTTCTGAGTATCAGCAGCAAAAAAAAGTCAAACCACAATTTTGTTAGTGTAGGTGGAAAAAGTAATTTACAGCCTTTAGTGCTGTATCTTTTATCACATGCTGAGGAGAAGCTGCAGTAGCCCCATAGCACTGTCATGCATTAAAAGATTCATTTAATAAGTCCCAAAAATAAAATTGAGCTAATTAAAACTCTGGTATAAACGTCATGCTGCAGATTTTAGTCAGAATGAAGGATAAAGTAAAGGTTTTAAATAGAAGTGAAATATTCCAAAAATATATTTGATGGTACTGAGGAGTCAGGTGTGTTTCATACACAGCAGAAATAGCATGTGTGGTGGGTTGACCCAAACTGGATGCCAGATGCCCACCAAAGCCACTTCTGTCACTCCCCTCCTCTGCTGGACAGGGGAGAGAAAATATAATGAAGGGCTCATGGGTTGAGATAAGGACAGGGAGAGATCACTCACTAGTTACCAGTAATGGTAAAACAGACTCAAGTCAGGGAAATGAATTTCATTTACTACCAGTCAAATCAGAGCAGGATAGTGAGAAAATAAAAACTAAAACTTAAAACACCTTTCCACCACCCTCCTTTCTTACTGGTCTCAACTTTGCTCCTGATTTTCTCCACCTCCTGCCCTCAAGTGACACAAGAGGACATAGAATGGGGGTCGTGATCACTTCATTGTCTCTGTTGCTCTTTTCTACTCAGGCGGACAACTCCTCACACTCTTCACCTGCTCCTCTCCCATTCTCCAGTGTGAGTCCTTCCATCAGCTGCAGTTCTTCACAAACTACTCCAGTATGGGTCCTTTTCACAGGTTGCAGTCCTTCAGGAACAGACTGTTCTAGCCTGAGTCCCCCACAGGGTCACAAGTCCTGCCAGGAGCCTGCCCCAGCATGGGCTTCCCACAGGGTCACAGCCTCTTTCAGCCATCCACATGCTCCAGCGTGGGGTCCTCAAATGGATCTCTGCACTACTATGGACCTCCATGAGCTGCAGGTGGACAACCAGTCTCACCATGGTCTGCACCACAGGCTGCAGGGGAATCTGAGCTCCAGTGCCTGGAGCTCTTCCTCCTCCTTCTCTGAGCTGGGTGTCTGCAGGGCTATTATTCTCACTTATTCTCAATCCTCTCTCCAGCTGCAGTTGTTCCACACCAGCAGTTTTTTCCACCTTACTGACTATGTTATCCCAGAAGCACTACCACTTTCGCTGATGGACTCGCCATTGGCCAGCAGGAAGTTCATCTTGGAGCAGCTGGCTGGCATTGGCTGTATCAGGCATGGCGAAGCTTCTAGCAGCTTCTCACAGAAACCACTCTTGCAGCCCCCCTGCAACCAAAACCTGGCCATGCAAAGCAAGGACAGCATGGTATTTGGAGAGGGCATAGGTTTATTAAGCTTCGGGTAGAGAAGCAGGCAGTGTTTCATGCTCAAGGTACTGAACTTGTATTAGAATAGGGTTTTCTGGTAATCTTCCACAGGGACATTCACAAAGGCTTTTTGTCATCATTTTGGCAGTTCAGTTTACCCTCCTGGTCTTTCACAAGAACATATGCAGGGAGCAGCTCCCCCGCAGTTCTCTGATTGTATTCCAGACTACGATACCTCCCATACAAGAGAAGATGTTAACATGCCACTTTCCATAGGAAGGAAGTAGGGACGGAAAAGCAGCAGTGATTGCAGGAGATAGAGTGTAATTCATTTTTCAAGGGTCATGCTACCAATACCGTCATTTACCTCACTGAGTCATGATGCCACAAGCCTTTCAGCTTTCTGAAGCTATTATTTCAAAGTCTCTAACTGCTCATGTTTTTCTGAGGCTGAGGTCTGTCCTTTGGAGGAGTGCTTTAAAGTGCAATTTCTTTGATACTCACATACAATGACTACTTGAAGTAAATGGAGAAGAAAGACAGGAAAGACCAAAGTGTGAGGGTGTCTGTGTTCCCTTCTATATGTGCAAAATGGTCTGTGTTGGACAAACTGTCATACTCTATTCCAATCTAACAAATAAAACTACACAGAGTTGGGAGAAAAGCAAGGGGAGAGGGGAGGAGGGGAAGGGAAAGGGAAAGGGAAAGGGGAAGGGGGAGGGGGAGAGGAAGGGGAAGGGGAAGGGGAAGGGGAAGGGGAAAGGGAAGGGGAAGGGGAAGGGGAAGGGGAAGGGGAAGGGGAAGGGGAAGGGGAAGGGGAAGGGGAAGGGGAAGGGGAAGGGGAAGGGGAAGGGGAAGGGGAAGGGGAAGGGGAAGGGGAAGGGGAAGGGGAAGGGGAAGGGGAAGGGGAAGGGGAAGGGGAAGGGGAAGGGGAAGGGGAAGGGGAAAGAAAACTCTGACCAAAATACCCAGAAGAAAAATTTGCTTCTGACCTCAAAGCTTGGGAATCAGTTCAGCCCCGCACACTCTAGCAAGCACCATCGCAATTAAGACACAAGCTGCAAAAGGCATATGGTTCATCATTTATGTCCAAGTAGAACCACTGAGAGCTTCACAAATATACAGAGGAGACAATAGAGCCCAAGATTTTTGTATATGGATGAAATATTCTTTCATTAAATGAATTTCAGTCAGTCTGGCCTATTTTTGAACCATTTACCGTAAATTTTATGGCTTCAAGTACTTCTGCTTAAAGAACTCAAAAACAACTGTAATTTTTTTAATAATATTTGCAGTCAATTGTTCCCAAAAGAAAATGAATTAGTTTTCCCCACTTTGAAAATATATAAAACTAGATTGTGTTCCTTCATTTATAAAAGCAGATATAATTCATGCTCTAAGTTTTACTTAGAGATTAGGTATGGAACTATTGAAAATTCCTTGAACCAAGTCATGGCCTTTTAAGAGACCATCTCTGGTACAGCTGGTCCTAATGAATTCATAAAAATCAGTGCTGTTTAAAGCTATTAATGTTTTAAAATGATCCTGACAATATTCTTCCTGCTCAATGCTTCATTAGCACTGTTGTATCTTCATGTGCCAGTGGTCATCACACCTTATCCCTAAGCCCTGACGCATAAGAAATACTTAGTGAGAGAATTCAGAACTTGTAATAAGATATCCTAGATAAATTTAAGATATTGATTAGTAAAGTTCATCACTTCTCACTTAACATTGCATGGGTTTTCTACCTGGTCTCTTGTATTATAATTTTTCTTCCATCACTTAACATAGATTTAAAATGCATTTGTTGTCTTGCCTGTAATCAAAATGTTTATGTCTATTTGGAACCTACTATTAGATATACTAATCTCCATATGGAAGATCAAAACATCATTAACAGAATATGGCTAAAGGGTTTCTTTCATGAGTTTCCTCTGGATTACCCCTCCAGAGATCGAAACCTTCATCTTTACCAAAGGAAGAGGTTGCTTCCTTTGCATTATGTTTGCATAGAACACCTGTGTTCATACCTGACTTTAAAGGGTATGTTTACCACCTCTCTCTCAAAGGGATTTTGTCTGGCTCCATAAAGGGATGAATCCTCTCCTTCAGGGAAACACAACTGCACAGGAAGGGAGGGAGCATCCCTGACCCCTTCCCCAGGGTCAATGACTGGGACACAGAGAGCATTTGCCCTGCCCGGCCACATAGGCACAGATATTCAGGTCAGCTTCGGCGTTCAGAGACAAGTAGAATGGCAGGAGAATGCAGAAAATAAAAAGTTCTCCACGCCTGTTCATCAAAGCATCCTGACTAATGTTTTGTGTGTTTTGATCCTATTGTGCAGTATTTGTAGTGCATAAGGAAGACACTGTCCACCTGATCCAAGTGTTGTTATAGAGTACCCTCATTTAACTCAATGTAAATGAATTAAGGGTTTAGAAGGTACATTTTATATTGTGTTAGTTTATAATATAGGAAATGAAAATGTTAATTTTCAACTTCATAAACATTTTAGGGAACCTTCTGTCAAGTGCAAGCTGGCAAATTGTTTGTCTGAGCATGGGAGGGCAATGAGTTTATCTCAGCATCAGTGATTGAACTGGTGGTTTGGGACTGATTATTCTGGGCAATCCAGTTGCAGATTTAAATAAAATAAGTAATTTGTGACTTAGGGAGAGGGAGAAGCATCAATGATACAATTCCCTGCAGCAAAAAATAAGTTAACATAGAGGCAGTGAACTTATCCTTGACTTACTTTACTGGCCTACACAATGGCAGAAAAAACACTAATAAAGCCTAGGTGACTACTGTATTTTGAAATAAACTCCAAAATAACTATTAAGATATGTGACATGAAATTAAAATTAGGTTTCTTGTTCAAGTAGAAATAAAACACATGTCCTATTTACATTCCCATCAACAAAATTTATGTTTTGAAGTGTGGTAAAACTCACTTGCCCAAGTTATTAGTGAATGAGAACATCCTTGACAATGGGATTAAAATATGCAAAAGGCAGTGATAAGGAAGAAGACATGTTAATTAATGGTATATATTCCTCAGAATATATTGCTTTTCTACATCAACATTATAAATATTTGAGTAACCTCTTGAGGCAATCATCCAGAGACTTTGTAAAAGCAGTAACCTAAAAAAAAAAATCTGAATAAATAGCCATATTAAGTGGAGTGGGAATGTGTGATTGTAAGCCAAAGGTCAGTAAAGCTAAATCCTTCTCTTGTTTTTTACCAAAATTCATATAATTATTCCACAGTGATTGTTTTTGCTAAGAGATTAAAGTACAGTTGATCTTCTCTTCCTTGCAACATTAAATTTGAGATTTTAAATGACAAAATGCAGTTAGCTATTAGATTGAATTACATTGTAAAGGGTATTAGTTAAGTCAAAGCTCACTTCCACGGCATCAGTTATTTCCTTCATATTAACATATTTTATGCAATTTTTTCCTTCCAAATGTCAAAGGGTTAAATTATGTTTATACATAAAGTGTCACCTCTGATACTCAGACAGCAGAGACTGTGAGTTTGAATTACAGAAGAGGGTGCTACGCAGCAAGGCCAAAAATAACGCCCAGGGGGTCACATGAGTTCGGTGAAACTCCAGGGGGCAAGGAGTAGGAAAGGAAAAGGGGGGAAATGGGAAGAGAGCAAGAGAATGTGAGTCTGTGTGTCTGTGTCTGCCTGTGTGTGCCTCCTCTGTTTGTGTGTTTGTCAGTTAGCGTTTGTTTCACCTGAAAAATGAAGACCCATGTGACTGTCTTGCTTCTCATCATCCCCACTCTTCACAATAACATTCCTTTTTAGTCAGATTTCACTGAATTTGACAGACAGAAGATGTCTTAAAGAGATGAAGCTCCCATACATTTAATATGTTTGACACCTAAGAAAATAATTGTAACCCTAATGCTGACATCACCAGTTTTAGGGAGAAAAGTAAGGAAAACATCCATATCCATCTTGTCTGGCAGCTGCCTGCTGGCCAGGGTGACTGGTCATAGCTGGATCTCACCACAACCAGTGCTGCCCCTCACTTGGTTGTCATACCAAGGAGGTGGAAGGAAGTCCCACATGAAGGGAGGTCTGTGTGCTACACTGGGTAAACGGATACCCGTATTACTGTGGTGATCATCTCATGTGAGCCATGCAAAAGCTGAGATGCGAAAGAGTGTAAGAGGTACAGGGTCATTGTGCGCTCTCTCCTGCAAATACTTTTTCATCCCTCTTTTTTTAATACAGTATCAATTTTGCTCTACCACATTTTTTCTTTTATAAGCTCTAACTATGAAGAAAGAGAGGATATGTGGAAAAAATCCATTGAATTCATGGGCTACGAAGATGAGCAACAGGAACAGACAGGAGGGTATAAGAAATTGCTTTCCAGGTGTTGCAGGCAGGAAACTGTAAATGTATGGCCACAGCCCTGGAGGAGGGAAGGAGGAAGGGTGGAACATCTTGGCACAGCAGTCCAGAGGATTAAGCAGCTCTCTTGCCAGTGCCAGAATAACGGCACACGAGGACAGAGCAGGTGAAAAGGCAAAGGCAGCATCTTGTGCAACACAGTATGAAAAAACTCTCGATGCCGTTGAATAGGAGCTGCAGCAGAGACTTCCCCCTCTTGAGCAAGACTCAGATCTCTTCCACTGGAGCACAATGGAGCAATCCACCTCCAAGAACTGTCATAGGAAATCTGGTAATCCTATTACAGATAACCCTCAACTGCTGTTACTGCTATTTCCATTCACACTTGGGAACCATCCAGCAAAGTGACACGTGCTGAAGAAAAGCTTAGCAGCAGTCGTTTGCCAGCCTTGGAAACCAAAGAAACTCTTGATCATTACAAAGGGATTGTTTTGCCTTTCTTTGTCATCTGCCGGAGAACCAATGATTTGAAAAGACCAAGACTTGTTTCAGTACCCTGAAGCGCTAAGATGCTGTTGGTGACTGCAGTGAGACAGCTGCACATTTCACCTACACAAGACTGGTGTGCAGACAATGCAGGTGATTTAAGCAGAAGCCTCACATGAGAGCAAGAAGGGAAAAATATGTAAGTGGCAATTTGACCCATCCAAGTACAAAAGAGTGAGCTTGATTTTAAGACACTCAGTTTCAACATTGCTTAATTTACTGGAATGATTCATCTTCTCAAAGATAAGCACATACCTGTGTACGTTGCTGCAGGAGGTGTGTTTAAGCAATATGTTGCATTCTCAGTTACCCTGTTTACACTGATTAAAGTGATACATCATTTGAGTGATACACAGATTTAGCAAATGGAAGAATAAACTGGAGCACAGTGAGAATAAAACCTTGTGTAAGTTGATTTGTGTAGCAGTCAGCTAGTTTGCTCAGTATCTCTTGGAACACCCCAGGCAAATGACGATAAAACTCAAATCATTGTGGGATATCTAGTTGATGAAGTATTTTGTCTGTCAAATGTTTCTGTAATACAGTTCCCCAAGTCTTGGGTGTTGCTTTGTTTTGGGGACATGTTAAAGAAAAGCTAATGAGGAGTTGAGAAATGCTTGTCTTCTATTCAGTCTGGTTTTCTTTCTGCTTTATTTCTTTCCAATGTTTCTAGGGAGGTGGTTTTTTTTGTCTGTTTTGTTTTGTTTTGTTTTCGTTACTGTCTGCTGTAGTAGGAGTCCTGAATGCTAGCTGTTTTCAACCATTTGGTTCAGCTCCAGGAAGTTGTGCTGAGTGAATTACTACAACATGTGAAAATGGTGTGACAAGTGTATTTTACACTTCACTTGAACGAGATGGGTAAGCATATATTAAATTTTGCACTAAGTTGTTCTAAACAGCACACAATTGGTATCTGAATGTTTAGGCTAATTGCAATGTGAAAAATACAGAAAATTCCCTGTGTTTGAGCAATGCACAAAGATGATAGCAAAAGTATTTTTCACCATTTTCAAAAATCAGGGACTTTCAGCCACTCTGCTAGAAAGATGTGAAGATGAGCCTTTGAAGAATGCTATGTAATACACGCCACAGTCTTCAAAACTAGTCAGGGCCTATTACCAGATGGGCCAGAAGCAGAGATCTGCAAGGCATTATTACCTAAAAGAATACAAGACACTGTGACCTAGCACTCTGAACATAAGGAATGGGGAATTCAGTTCTACTCTGTCACTGATCAGCTGTTTGCACTGAAATAACATTTATTGCTTTTTTTCTTTTTCTCAGTGTCCCCTATGATGTTGGGCAACCATCATCTCTTGTCAATCTGTCAGATGATAAAACCTGTAAGTTGCTGTTGTTTTTTTCCCATCCTGTGTTAACACAAATTATTAGTGATCCATCCAGTCTTGGAATCTCGCAATATGTTTTTTTCGGCACTCTGAAAACTATTGTTTCTGAACGGAGCCACAAAATTATATTGTTGATAATCTACATGCAACTGTTCATCCAGGTGTGGCCTTCGCAGTACGAGAGATGTTCCGTCTTCTGTCAGTCCTCATCACTACACAGCAGAAATGACTACGGAATAGATAACATGGAGAAGCTGCCAACACCATCACCACCACCTTCCCCCAGGGCCTGTTAAGTGACCTTCAAGTCTGCCTAGATATGCCTACGTGAAGAAACAGTGTTTCATCCTGCTTTGTGGCCTCCTCTAGCTGGTTGCACCTGAATTCAATCTTCCCTCCTCCTTCCCTTGACTTGTCAAACCAGCACCTAAGGCTTCTGGATTTCGGTGGAGCAGGGATTGCAGGTGGTGGGAATTTGCACTATCAGACAGTTTCTCTTCAGGACAAACCTGTTAGGCAGCGTTCTTTCTTTATCAGCATGCAATAAGGAACAACTTCATGGCTGAGACATGCCCTGGGACACTGTGGAAGACTGCTTTAGCTAGGTCTGTGGCATCATATGTGGGAGAAGGGAGACATTTGTACAAATGTTTAGGAAAATTCCCCTCTGAAAAAATGCAGGAAAACTCATGCTATATAGAGCAACTTCTAAATTTCACTGTCTTTTGCGAAACAGCGATAGCGAAAAAGCATCTGTGAAAAGTGATTGGTTGTAGCATCAACTTCCTTTGTATTTTTGTATTGCAGGAAGCAAGTACAGCAGACTACAGGGTTCATACATGTCAATGCACCTTCTATTTCAAATGTCATGTTTGAATGCCTCAGGCCTAATTGTTGATCCAGATGTCATAAACCATGGGGAATGTTGACTGAAGGTCTCATGGCAAAGGGGATAGGGGCATTGTGTTTTAAGTAGCCTCAGGCATATGGGACAAAGGCTTCCTTGTTTCAAGCAGAGTAAACTCATCAGGTCCACATTGTTTCAAATTGGGTTTTACTCTGGGATCAGAAATGGTCAGAACAAGTGAAAACACAAAAAGACAAGTGATTTACAAGCCAATGGGGAAAAATTACATTAAATACAAAAATAAACCAAGAAAAAATATTTTATTTGATTATTTTTCTTTCATACTCATCTATATGTGGTGATCGTTGTCATTACTGCTTTGTAAAGAAAGACTGAATTTTATCACTACATAATTAGGGGTTAGATTTTGCTTTTTGGGGTGGAAGGGTTTGTTCTTTGGTTTTCTGAGGTTGTTTTTTTTTTTTCTTTGTGGAAAGAAGAAAACAAAGCTGATGGAATAACATAACATGACTGCTTGCATATTTCTTTTTTAAATGAAGGAATATGAAGGCGCAAACAAACTGAATTCTGCAATGGAAAATAGAAAGTGTTTCACATTGTTCATTCATGACTATTTCTGCTGCAATTAAGAAGGTAATGCTGCATATGGCTTAGTTTTCGAAATTAATAAGTTTCAGCTCTGCTAAACACTTTATTTCAAAACTTGCAAAATACTAACCAGAAGCTTTTAGTAAATTCAGTTGTAAATGTCCCAAAACACTGAAGGCTTTGTGACATTTATCACATGGGGCAGGGATCTAGTGTCCCAAACTTTGTGCTCTGTGTAGCAGCATGCCACTTGGCTCGTGCAGTTCCCAAGATTCAGTCCATGCTCAGCAGCCCCTCTTGTGCAGATTCAGCATTTCTCCCGGTTAGGCATTGCCTGCCCTCTTTGCATCAGTTTTCAGGGATGGACTGAGATCTTGGCAGGGAATGTTTGAAGGGAAACATCTGGCCATAACAATCCAGTCAAAAAGAGAGTCCTGCTTGTTGCTTGGGACAAACATGTGCGATACCACCAGCATCAGCATTAAAGCGATTTGCCACAGTTGCTCATGGAGGTCAACTGAACCAAGTTTGCATTTGTTCTCCATTTGTGGCAACCATCTGCTTGCTTTGGGAGGAAGTTTGCAGCTACATAGCATGCTCTTATGCTGCACACTCAGGCCTGAGGTGCATCTAGCCAGTGCTGGAACTTAGGAGAGAGTTTGCCCTGTCTTGCATGCTTTTCTTAAACCAAGTCAAATCCAGCCTTTAAGTTTAAATTTCTTTATAAGCAACTTGATATGAATCTGGAAATGAAAATACTGCTCTGAGTTTTCTGTGCAGCCTTTTCATATAACAGCATACACCTGTGAATGTACTGCTTAATGGATGATACGTTATTTCATGTATTTTGCTGTTGTTCTTCAGGATGAGCTGCTTATACAAAAAATACTGCATTAAACTTGTAGAAGTCTTCAGAAATTATGCACAGTTTTTTCGTCTCCTGCACTGCTTCTTTTTGCTGGATCGTTTGCTGGCAACCTCTGTCATGTAGCTCTGAATTTAAAACTTCTCAGAAGTCTAAGCCTACTAAAAACCACCGTGTGTATACATTACAACATCTTTGCTAAAGGCAGGGCACTTAGTACTAAGGACAATGCAAAAGTAAGCATTTCTTCTTCTGCAGAGGTTATGGTGTGTAAAGAAAGTCCTTTCGGTGGAATGCAAAGGAGATTTGGAAAGCAAGGGATAGCCCATAATATGACTTTGAGGAGGTTTCATGATTTAGATTAATTTTTAAGGCTATTAAAGATGCAAGCAAAGTCCTCAGTAACCTGACTGATCTGGCAATTCATACAGATACTCAGCACTGAACGGGATGTGCTCCCTTGTCTGGGTCACAGAAGATATACATTATCACTGTTGCTAGTTTCTTAGACATAACTCTCCCATAGCGCTAGGGCTCAGCCAGTTGTTTGTATTCTCACATTCCTGTGTAGATAGTAGCAAACAATTGCACATACCCTGTACTGAAGAAAAAATCCACTTTGTGGAATTGATTCTAGTACAGCCTGTGCTCCCCTTACCTTGTCAGTGTCACCACCTGGCTGCTCCCTCTCAGCCAGCGCAGACACACAGCATCTTTGCTTCATGTCAGTGCCCAGAGGCCTCCAAAGGCCACTGAAGCAATCCGCATTTGTCTTTTCCTCAGTTCATGCAGCAGCTAGAAGAAAGACATTCTGCAAGGTGGTGTATGAGGCCAGCATCACCTGAGGATCTGATTTTGCAGACAGAGCTCTCTGGGTTTGGATTTATGGTTCCCAGCATGATGCTGCTGCAACATAGCCAATACTCTGGGTTCTGTTTGTGGCTTTTTGTAGCTTTTTGCACCTTTTCACACCTTTTCAAATGAAGACTGTGCTCATCATCAGACCGAGCTGATTACAAGCCAGCTTGGGCTGCACCTTCTGGTTTTATCTAGTATTTTCATGTGCAGGTCAGTCATAGCCTTTTTACCGTATTTCGTCTGAAGCTGCATTCATAAAAGAGCTTTGAGGTTTATCTACTACCACCTCAACCACCTGTTTCTGCCTCTGAAAACAGGCTTATTGTAAATGATTCAAACCACAAATGAGAGCACAGGGAAAGGAATTGTTTGATTTACCGTAAGGCTACAGTGAGATTTCTTTCAAGCTCTGATAAACAGGCTTCTCAAAGATCTCAAAAAGCATCACCAGGGCGAGGACCTCTGTTTACCCATTAGACTCTTTAACCCACTTATGAAAGGCTGTACTTAAACAAAAACAATTCCCTTCTAAGGTCACCGCCCTTCATGGTGGGCTTCACATCCTGCACAAGGAATAGTCTGTGTGGTCAGTGCTCAGAGCTGTGGGGCATTGGGCAGTCACAGAAACTGCAAGAGTATGGGAGTAGTGTAGGAGTAACTTGCAGATTTACAGAAAAAATAATAACCTCTAGTTGATGTTGGCAGTGCTAAGACCATCGAGTGGGAGCAGAGAATGAAAAAGGCAGTTCTCTAAAGAATTCCCTTTTAAAGATGTCATCAGCAAGGGTTGCTGGAAGAAGAGTATCAGGGGTGTAGAGACTACGTCAGTAACAGCAGCAAGCAATTACAGGAGGGCCTGGTAGTAGGCTGGGAGTTTCAGTTGGGTAATTTCTTCCAGTTGCTGTAGAAGATGTAGGAGCTGAAACACAGAAGGGACACTGTGTCTGTGTCCTTGCAAGACTGCACCACAGCATCAAGGCAGCTCAGGAGGCTCCAGCTCCCAGACTCACAACTTGCTGGCTGTCCTTTGCTGTGTCTCACCATGCTTAACACCGCTGCTTGTGAGATCAGGAGCAGAACCTACCATCTGGAACAGCTGGTGGGAGGGGGTGTCTGAGAGTTTTTCTGCACCCAGCCCACCCCTCTGGGCACGCATTTTGTGGTGGTGAATGAGCTCTGTGATCACCTTCACACACTCTCTCTATTTCACAGCATTTTCATCCTCATTTGCCTTTGTGTTGATAGGAGGACTGCTTCTAAAATCCTCCACCTCCTGGGTCACTTCAAACAGTCCTGCTTGTGCCACTTTAAAAACAAAAAGCAATTAAAGTTTAAAAAAAAAAAAAAAAAGAAAAAACACCACCACAGAGCAATTTCCTCCTTCAACCCAAATTAGGAACAGTCCAAATCAATCCTAGACATACTGAACTGTTAAACTGTTGTGATATAATGTAAAACATTCTAGCTAGGAACAACCATTTAATTATCGTATTGGGGAGCTGAGACTCCAAGGTTAGGAAGACAGGTCAAGTAGAAAATAATTGATTTTAAAGTACATCAGTCTTATCACTAGCTTTTTTATTCAAGAATATCCCTATAATGATCTTCTATGTCTCTTTTTCTAAAGTTATCTTATAACACTAAATTGACAATGAAGGACTAAAATATCATATATTTACCAAAAGTAAATTCAAAATAACTAAAGTGTGATAATATATAAAGGAATAAAGCAATAATACAGAGGACTTACTTTTATGTCTTTTTCACAATGTTCCTTTTTGTGATCACTACCACCACACTGAATTCACCCTGTTGAATGCTCTTTTATATTTCTTGCAGTCAACGAAGTTGCTCAGAGAGGGCCTTAACTATTTCGGATATATTATGAGTCACTCAGATCTCTAAGTCCATCACAGTTCACCCATCACCAATTAAAAGATAACCTAAGGAACCCTGAGGCAGCTTGGCAAACTTTGATATAGAAAGATTAATTAAAGTGTCTTTGAACATTTCAGTACAGCTCAGGACTTAGAAAAATCTAGAGATCTGCTGCCTAGAATGGAGAATTGAGTGTTTGTTCCAGGCTGAATGACTGAGAAATTATGTGATTTGTGTATTATTCTCTAGTTCAGTCATTCTCAAAACAATAAGTATACTTTAAAAAAGAAATCATACCACCATCCTGAGTCTGAACACCCACTTCTTTATCAGCCTTAATCTAGTGTGTGCTCAAAGGATTATTGAAAAAATATTCTTGGTTTTGAGCTATGAAAGTGAAACCCACAGGTGCTGTGCTCGATGATTTTTGTTAGTATTTTTTTTACTTTTCCAGGAGATTTCACCACATTTCAGGCTTTGATTTATCATCTATCTATTTCAACATTATATACTGATCATTATAATGTGAGGCTAAGAAGAAACAGTTAACATTCACGACAATTACAGCTTTGGGAGAAGTTATTCAGACAAGTCTGATATTAATTTTTGAGTGTTCTGTTTTCACAAGGAAAGTGAGGCTCTACAGAGGGATCTGGACTGGCTGGATCAATGGACTGAGGCCAAATGTATGAGGCTAAACAAGGCCCAGTGACGGGTCCTGCACTTGGGTCACAACAACCCCAGGCAGCACTACAGGCTTAGAACAGAGTGGCTGGAAAGCTACCTGGTAGAAAAGGACCTAAGGATGTTGGTTGGCAGCTGGCTGAACATGAGCCAGCAGTATGCCAAGGTGGCCAAAAAGGCCAACAGCATCCTGGCTTGTATCAGGAATAGTGTGGCCAGCAGGACTAGGGCAGTGATCATCCCCATGTACTCAGCACTGGTGAGCGTGCATCTCAAATCCTGTGTTCAGTTTTGGGCCTCTCACTACAGGAAAGACATTGAGGTGCTGGAGAGAGTTCAGAGAAGGGAAACGAAGCTGGTGAAGGGTCTGGAGAACAAGTCCTGTGAGGAGCAGCTGAGGGAACTGGGGCTGTTTAGCCTGGAGAAAAGAAGGCTGAGGGGAGACCTTATTGTTCTCTACACCTACCTGAAAGTAGGTTGTAGCATGGAGGGTGTTTGTCTCTACTTCCAAGTAGCAAGTGATGAGAGGAAATGGCCTCAAGTTGCAGCAGGGAGCTGCAGCATATTAGGAAATATTTCCTCACGGAAAGGGTTGTGAAGCAGTGGAAGCCCAGGAAAATGGTGGAGTCACCATCCCTGGAGGTGTTTAAAAGATATATATAGATGAGGCTTTTAGGGACTTGGTTTAGTGCTAGATTTAGGTTATGTTTGGACTTGATTATCTTAAGGGTCTCTTCCAACCAAAATGATTCTATGATAATGTACAGCCCTCTGGCAGGTCTCGTGGTTGCTTGGATCATCTCAGGTAAGCCTTGGGAAGGACCATGCCAGAAGGTGAGAGAGAGTTCTCCTTTGATCTTCTGAGCAGAGAGGAACTTGCCCATGCTCAACTCTCATTGCAGAATGATGCGGTGCCCTCACTGTGTGCTTGGGTGCTTTCAGTTGAGTGTTTAGATGACTCAGCCCCACTCCAAGGTCGCCTAAGGCCTGGAGGAGCATGACTAAGCCTTGCTGCTGATCAAGGTTATGTTTCTGTGTCCTGAGTGGTTGATGAGCAGCAGGGTACGGCCTGGATGTATTTACAAAATAGAAGAGTATGTGTTTAAGACCTGCAACTAAATCGCGTAGAACTTGTTAGAGAATGAATTTCCAACCTTTTTTTTTTTTTTTTTTTTTTAATCCTTAATGCAGAGTGCGAAAAAAGAGTTGACATTCAGAAATGATCCATGAGGTTCATTTGGAAGGGAAAACTGTTTTGGTAAAAAAGCTGTGGTCACATTCTAATCCTCAAAATATTTGTATAAACATAGTAATATTTTAACATTGTTGAAACCCTTTCCAAAGTAAAAATAAATAAAATGGTGCAATATGCCATTTTGATATTTTAAAAACAATTCAGTTTCTAAAACAAATGCTGATGTATGCAATGCTGTTTGAAAGATGTCAAGTTTACTAAAATGCCTGTTTCTGGGGCAACCCTGTTTGATTTACACTTTCTGACCAGATATTCTTTGAAAACTTTCTTGCTATTACCCTCTATTGCACTCTGCAGTCACAGCCTCTTCAGTACCTATTAGTCTGTTATCCTTCCTAAAGTGCTCTGTAGTAAGTCAAAGTAAATGGATAAGGAGAAATGGTCTTTAATATTTTACTGAGTAAACCTGGTTATAACCAGACTCCTGTCACGCAGCCTTGATTCTTGAAGTGTGTTTTATTAATTCTTCAGTATGTCTCATGATATCCTTTAGGTCATCACAGGATAAGGTTCATTTCCTTCACACTTTTTTTTGGAGCTCTTTGAGGTGGTCTTCATTTTTGTTTCCAGATGTACTAACAGTTTTTCTCCCCTAAGCCAAATGTGGTTTAAATATCCCAGCCATTCAGGAAATGAGCAAAATAATCCATGGCTATGTTCATGTAAAGCACATCATTTGTCTCCCAAGTGATTGCCATAGCGTCAGGAAAAGCAACTGAATGCTGGCTGTTTTTAACAATGAAACTTTCTCATTTGCAGCCTAAGACCCATTACAGGGCTGGAGTCCATTCTCCAATGTGACTTCAAAACATTTTATGTGTCATTGTTTCAGCCACATCAGTTTAAGTTAGAAGACTACAGGGATATATGAGGGAGTTGAAAATTGCTTTAGTGCTTCCTGTTCTCCACAAATATTTGGTCCTGAAGCACAAAATCAAATGTGATTTCATCTTAAAGTTTAAAGATGTGCCTGGTCCCAAACCATGCTACCATAGTTCTACCCTCTCCGGACCACTGGCAGGGCAGTCAGGTCCTGCCAAGAGTGTGGCAAGGAAATGCCAGGGGGAATGTCCCTCAACTGCTCTGGCAGGAAAGGGTCTGGAGGTCTGCAGGAGGTAAGACCCCAGCCCTGCCCCGATCCTCTGGCCCCAGCGTGAGTCATCCTGCAGCTGCCATCACCTCGCCAGCAACAGACATTTGATGAGTTGCTTTCTAACCCAGTAACCTGGCAAACACTGTGTAACCTTTGTGAAACCCAGACAGTCCAGATCAGACCTGAACATCAGGCAAACCTTTTCAATCTTTTTTTAATTTTTCTTTCACACGTGTATATGAACACCTCTTTCATAACTGTTTATTGTTTTAACTGGTCAAGGGGAACATTAATGTTTCTAAAGCATAAACAAGCTGGTATCTTAGAGGAATATGTTCAAAGATCAGTTTAGAGTCATTCACCGTATGAGTCAATAAGCACTGTAGAAAATGCAGATGTTGATATATGCTGTCAAGTAATGACCATGAGTCAGCACTGTGCCCTTGTGGCCAAGAAGGCCAATGGCATCCTGGGGTGTGCTAGAAGTGGGGTGGTTAATAGGTCAAGAGGGGTTCTCCTTCCCCTCTACTCTGCCCTCGTGAGACCACATCTGGAATATTGTGTCCAGTTCTGGGCCCCTCAGTTCAAGAAGGACAGGGAACTGCTGGAGAGAGTCTCGCGCAGGGCAACAAAGATGATTAAGGGAGTGGAGCATCTCCCTTATGAGGAAAGGCTGAGGAAGCTGGGTCTCTTTAGCTTGGAGAGGAGGAGACTGAGGGGTGACCTCATTAATGTTTATAAATATGTAAAGGGTGAGTGGCACGAGGATGGAGCCAGGCTCTTCTTGGTGACAGCCAATGTAGGACAAGGGGTAATGGGTTCAAATTGGAATACAAGAGGTTCCACTTAAATTTGAGAAGAAACTTCTTCACAGTGAGAGTGACAGAACACTGGAACGGGCTGCCCAGGGGGGTTGTGGAGTCTCCTTCTCTGGAGACATTCAAAACCTGCCTGGACACATTCCTGTGTAACCTCATCTAGGTGTTCCTGCTCCAGAGTGGGGATTGGACTAGATAATCTTTCGAGGTCCCTTCCAATCCCTAACATTCTGTGATTCTGTGATTCTGTGAAGTGAATGTAATTATTTTCCCTGTCATCCTATGCATACACACATATACTCACTGTCCATCATACTTACCTGTCACTGTTTTGGGTTTCTATGCTGGAAAAAGAGATAAGAGATTTTCATTTAAACAAAGAAACAGACAACAAATCCTCCTTGACTTTAGGTCCAGTGTTGAGAAGCCAAAACCACTACAAATATATTACTCCACATGTTTTAGATTAACATGACAGTCCACATATAGGGAAAAAGAATGTCCTCTCAAAGTCACCTGCTTTTTGTAGCATTAAAACCTAAACCATTGTGATTGGTAGGGCCAATGCTGACAGTTTTTATTCTTATGGCTTGCATTGTGACTTAGCATAACCTATTATCTTCATACTTAAGGATGTCCTGAACCAGTGGACAAAATATGCTGAACTACCTCTAGACCTGACAGTTATATCTTTTAACATGCATGAGTTGCTCCTGACACACACGTTTGGTACATTATTAAGATGATTCTGACTTGGGAAACTGGTGAGCACTCCACTCAAGACCTTAAAAAGCAATAAGTGAAGAGGACAGTAACAAAAATCAAGCACTGCAGAATCCAGCATATGGGGTAGAGTTTGTCCCTGCATTTTGAAATGCCCTTCTATTCATGGAATGAGTGTGACTAGACAACTCTCCAAAGCAGATGAAGTCTCCACTATTCAAAACCATTTAAAATATCTCTGTTCCTAATTTAATTCATGAAAAAGTAAAGAGTGGGCAGGGCTTCAGGATGTAATATCTGACAGCCAAAATAACTCTAAAAACAAGCAAAAAATCAAACAGGTGCGATGGTTTTGTCCTGACTTTAGTAGGCATCAGACAAACAGCCAACAATATAATTCTTGTAAGAGCAATATTTTATGATTCAACAAATAGAGATAATTAGCTAAGAAGAATTTCAAGGTTCATATGATATCCACATTACTATGTTGTATGTGGTTACAAGAGCCTTTGCTTGTTGGCAATACTGCATTCCCCTAGCCTACCACCTGTTCCTGGTTCACCTTGAACACAACAAAATAGAGTTGGCAAGGACTCATGCTCCTATACTGATCAGATGGTCAGCATGCACCCAGTGCCTCCCCCATATACAAGACTGACTGAGGATTTGCTAATGTCTCATCCTGCTCCCAGCTTCTGAAGCAACCCATGCAATCAGCTTTTCTTAACATGAACATGAATAGTTGATTTAAATCATTATAGCTCTCAAACCTAGGTGATGAGCAGACCTTCAAAATGCATAACTATACCTTGCTACAGCATATTTAAGTGTATGTGGCTCTGGACTATAAATGGTAAATTCAGATTATTCCATATTATTAAAATGCCTTGTATAATAATGAATAACTTAGACAGTCAGGTCAGAGAAAACAAAACCGAGCTTCCTGCTGAGTTTTTTTATTAGGGTAATACTACAGAAAGAGACAAGATGATGACTAATGCTTTCTAAACTCTTTCGAAGTATTTAGTGGTTACAAGATTTTAGCTTTGTACCTAATTTTACAGCGTGTGAAAGAGGAACTGGCGTTAAGTATCTAACATGTAAAAAAATCTTTCACATAATTTCAAGATATATACATTACTAAAACAAAGTACTGTATTCAAGATGATATCAAATATAAGACATGTCCGCTTCTTAAATAAGATACATTTTAAAACACCGCTACTTCAAAAACTTAAAAAACCATCAAGTGATTTAAAAACTTACTGGCTCAAGTAGCAATAGATTACAATAGAAGCTATTACAATCCAACATACTCACAGGTACTGGTTTAATTAATTTTGAGTCTCATAATTTTGCACTCTTGTAAAGAAATCAACGAAAAGGCCTTGACCTTCAGAAATGTGGGGAACTGGCTGCGCAAACCTGATCCAAGTCTCCTCAAAACTGTAGTTGCATTCCATGGGCTTTAGATCAGTCAGTGGCTTAAGTTTCTTGTTTTTAACTTTGCATATTTGATTTCACTATTTAACCAGCCACCCTTTTAAAGATACTTCATTAGATGGCCAAATCAATTGACCGATCATTTCAATCTTTTGGACATGGGGAGTTCTGGGCCAGATTGTTTTCTTTTAATTAGAGAAGTGGTAGGTATACTAGGCAGACTCTGTCTGATGTTAATGTAAGCTAATTGTACTCTATATGAGTCCTCATTCTATCATTGATAGAATGTAATGTTAATTTGCTTCAGCTCCAGTCTGCATTGAGACACATTACTTTTCTGTGCAATTCCAAAAACATTGCATCTTTATCATTTTTGACAGGTTGCTTTCTCCACTGAGAGCATGTCTCAGACCACAGAAAACATCTGTCTGCTGATGAATACTCGGCAAGAAGGTATGTGTGTGCCTTGCAATTTCTGGTCTTTGCTGATACAGAGCATTTTGTTCTGTGGAAAATTTCTTTATGTCTTTACTTGTAATATGAAGTCTATTCTCATCTATTCAGAAATGAATCTGTGAAAGCAAGTAGCTTTTGTTTATTTCTGCAAGTAATTACTTCTCCTACCCACCCATACACCTAAAATAACACACAGGTAGGAAATACGTTAAGCTACACTACTTTTTCTCCTATATACCCTCCTTCAGATAAAAGCAAACAAATAGCTCGAAAAGTTGACTAGAATTTTGGGTATTCCTGACCAGACATACAGAAGTTGCGCATATCTGAAGGTCTAGCTGTGTTTGGCACACTTCTGACTCATCACTGTTATCCTTACTGGGACAAGTTAAGCACAGGGCCAAGTGCTGATGTTTGTCTACTGTCATCTGCTACAGACCCAGCTCCTTCCTAAAAGCTGTAAGATGCACGGAGTTTCATGTATCCACCACTGGCCAAATGTGGTGATTTTCCCAGTGCCCCACGATATGCAAGTAATTTGAAACTGTTCTCAAAGATTTTGTGCACTAGAAATTCCCTGCTTTACCTGTTAGTGATGACACCCTCAACGATTCCAGTCTTTAGTATTGCAGAGCTCACAGGTAGATAGGAATCAATTATTTCACAGAATCATACGGGATCTCTCTGCATATAATGCTGCTTTCAGCATTCCTGGGCCATAGGTGCCTTAAACCAGCACAGGAAAGTAGAAATACAGAGCCCATGTTGAGACTCTTCTTTCCAGTAAATACACAGTCTAGAGTTTTTGTTAAACAATTGTGTGATTGTGTACCTAGATAAAGACATATCTGTGCTTACTGTTCCTGATGTTTTTCTGTTATGCACAAAGGAATGGACTCCATCTAACTTTAAGTGTAAATAGCCATTTTTTTTACTATAGTTGACTTTTATATGTCATAACTTGTGGAGAAGCAAATTAAAAGTTTAATTAAACCAGAGCTCAGTCAGGTTGAACCTGTAACCTTTGAAATAAGAAGTAGGGCTGTTATCCATTTGGTTACCTGGTCTCCATTAGAGTATATCTATACAGGAGTTTACTAGCTGTACTTTTGTTCCCTGAGAATAATGGAAAACTAGAGAGAATACAACATTAAAAATCATTTTAAAAATCAAATATAAGCAGTATTCAGTTCAAACAAAACCTATTCCCCAATTCATATGAAGATCTAAGTTCATAGAAAATTTAATGAAGGTTAGATTTGCAGTAATAGTCTGTTATTTTACTTGAACCAAAGATATTTAAAGAGTTTTAAGGGCCAAATACTAGCACTATTCAGTACATCAGCTTCTGATTTCCATGGGATGAAGGTTTGGCCCCTGATGCCACATTTTGACACTCTAATGACTTTATTGTTTGACTGTTTTGAAAAGTCTCTTGGCAGAGAGCTGCTGCAAATATAATAGTTTGATAATTTAGGGCCATTTTTTTCCCTCTGTGCTGTACTGGCTGTACTTTCAGCCATTGTGGGATAGAAATATTATTCAGCAAAAGAACTATATTAAAAATTATGAGCAGAAGTTAATTAAAAGTCAGCTGTAAATGCTGACTGCAAACATAACTGACTCGTTACTTCATAAGTATATATGTAAACAAAATGTAATAAAAATGAAGCTAATCTACCATTTTATTTTATCAAAAAAAAAGCGATCTGAAAAGGCATTACATACTTCTTTAATCTATAAAGATATGTAGAAAGATGGTACTAATAAAGTGACTTTGAGGTATAGGAGTGATTTGGTCTGTGCAAAACCAACATGGGACTAATATTGAAGAATTTGATATTAAAGTTCACATCTGAATATGAATTATCCTTGGGATGTCAGACAATATTTAGAACCTGGAAAAGAATATACATCCAGGTAAATCCTGGCTTGTTTATGTGAGTTCTGAAAGACAAGCACATTTTTCCTCTGTAAGTAGCTTTGTTGCAGGTGGGTAGTTTTCTTGTTATTTTTTTCCTATGTGGATAATATGCTATTTCACTTTCCTAAGTTTTCTCTTGAAAATACAAGGATTTGTGCTCCCAACAAACTGTGTATTGATAGATTTCTCTATTCTATGTGGGTCGTTTACCCAAATCCTGTTTATATGTACCTCTTCAGCATTTGTGTTTGGGATTCTGAATTAACTACTTAGGCTGTTCCGTTCTCTAGATGTGAGATTCCTTGCACGGGAGGTAACTGAAGTCCCCCAGTAATCCAAGGTGAACTTACACTACTAAAAAAAATGCCATCGGCTTTCTTAGTGCCCAGTTTTTGAATGGTTATCAATGATGTCCCTTCCAATCACAAAAAAAAAAAAAAAAAAGGTTTCTTATCAAATGAAATCTGTGAAAAAATTAATTGAATTAATTGCTATGGATCACCACAGCAATGCTGGTTTGGACTACAAAGCCATACTCTCTAGTCAGCAAAATACCAGATACTTAATCAAGTATTTTGTTGCCTACATGGTATTAATGAAACTCCCTGTTTAGCTGAGATCAATCATAACCATGATGAGACAACTGTTTCTTAAAGTTCAGTGTATGCTGGTAACTGCTAATGTCAAGCAACCTCTCTGACATTGCATAGTATAGCCATGTGTTTAAACGGAGAATTTTACCTTCTCAGAAGGATCATCTACAGTAGCAATATGTGAATGGTTAAACAGTTCACTTTGTGCAAACTGGGGATCAATGAGAAATGCACACTCCCTGTTTCACTCTACTAACTCCATGAAGGAAAGAGTGATAGAATGCTACCATTTCTGTGCAAGTTTATTCCAGGTGTTCTAGGAGAACATCTGTCCCAAGTCATTCATATTTGCTGACTGACTGAGCAAGCTTAATGAAACACTTTGTGTGTATGGTAGTACTCTGCAATGGTATGTATGAAAAGAGAAGAGAGACTCAGTGGAATAGTCAAACAAAGCCAAAATAGTTGCTGTGCTTTGCAGTAGATCAGGGATAGCTGCTGGTACCTCTCATTCACACGTAACAGCTACAAATTAGGTGGTTGGGTCTTGAAACCTAAGGAAGGGAGCCACAAAACTGATATTAAAGCGGTCTTGGGGTTTTAATAGGTTGTGTCTTTGCAACATCTCCATTGAAGCAGGTGGGCTATTCTCACTATCCTTTCCCAAGATGTGGGGTTTGTCTGCCCCAGTATTCTTCCCTCAATCATTTGAGATCTAGCTAACTTGTCAGGACGCTGACAAAATGACTCTCAGTCAGGCTGACAATGCCACCATTTGCAACTGGAATAGTGGTCTTATTTTAATTTATGTTTTGGTAATAGTAGCATTGTTGCTGACAGCAATAGAACAGTTAGCAACAGAATTCCTGCTCTCTCTGCAGCCCTTCTGCAGAGCACTCAGTGGCAGTGAACTGCAGAGCACAGACATACACACTTCATGTATTTTGGCTATATAAACAAGTAAGTACATTCTTGACACACAACGTTGTCACTATTATAGTTCAAGTAAGGGACTTAAATCGCAGAAGAAGAACTTTTTAAAAAAATACTTCTGAAATGACAACGCTCAGAGAATAAAGACTTAAAGTTACATATTCAGCCTTTGCTGTCTATAAGTAGGAGTATACTGCAAAAAAAGTAGTGGGTTGTTCTTGAAAATAAATATTGCACAGAGCCAGGGTTGCAAAAGCAGTCCTGTCAGCAGTTAGACCATTTGTATTTACTCTCTCCATTTTCTGCTATTATTTGTCTTCTATACCTCTGTCTCTCACTGGAATGGTCTTGGAGAATTTGTGGGAGCTTAAAGATTTTGGATAAGGAAAAAAATGTCAAGGGAGAAAAATGCTGTGACTTTTGACTCCTGAAAGAGCGTGCTTCTACTACTGAATCTTAGCATATGAACCACCTACGAACATGTACCTTTTAAGGGAAGAAAAAGCACATGATTTTAGGCACAAGATTTCTTACAGTGTGACTTGCTATAGGATGATATGTTGAGGTTTTCAAAGAATGTTTGTGCAATAATGGGCTAGCGATGAACTGCATATTCCTCATACCATTGGACAGAATTGAGAGAGAAATCACCTTAGTAAGTATACATCTGAATAATGCTTTCAAAGACTCCCTAAACATTTGTGTAAGGTTTCACCATAATTTTAAATGGAGTCAAAATGACCAGAAAAACATCACAAAAAAAAAAAAAAAAAAAAGGCAAGCATCCAGAAATCTACTGATTAACTGTAATCCTGAGGTAAATTAGGTAAATTTTTATGCGGCAGGTTAGTCACATAGGTAGCAGAGAGAAGCTAAATATCTGGCTAGTGAAGCATAACAGCATAACCCTGAACACTTGGCAGTGGGTGGAATTCACCATTTCATAAAACTGTTTACTCTAATTCACTCAGTAGGAATAGCCAATGGTTAAGTGAGGCTATATCTCACAAGAGTATAATCTATGGAAATGTATGTAGCATCCCATGAATACTAAACAAATGTGTTATGGTCAGAGGTATTTCCAATGAATCTGTAATGATGAAACCTTGAAATTAAATTGTCTCCCTTGATTTTCAGTGTAATCAAGTTCATCATCCAATTCCTTTTTTCCCCTTATTTAAGGTATCAAACCCATGAGTTCGTCAACATATGAAAGCATGTTTCAGCAGCTCAGCCCAAGAACAAAAGAGAGGAAAAGAGACAAAGGAGCCATTCTTCCCATCATGGAGCACCAAATTCTTTATTGTAAAAAGCAGAGTAGAAAAAAGACAGGGATTAAGAAATGCAGAACAAAATACCCATGCTAGAGAAACTGCAAGGGCTGAATTTCTTAATCTCTATTCCACGAAGGTATTGTAATGCCTAAGAGGGATAAGATACCCCCTGACATTTGGATTGATCAAAAGGATTTCTGAAATACAACTATTGTGAAGCTTAAGCCAGTTTCTTCCTAATGAGACAAACTCCCAAACCATATGGTGACAGGAAAAATCACATTTTTTTACCTATCATTCCAACTCTTTTCAGGAGCACCTCAGTGGTGCCATCAGTAGACGGCTTGCACTTGTGCTGCTCAGAGAAGCATTTCCCTAGGTTGACAGCAAAGTGTTGTGTTTGTTTGTTTGTTTGTTTAATTTGGGTGAACTATCTGCCAGGAGAGCAGGTGTCCAAGTGGGACACAACTTCTCTCATTTCTTCAGCATTGCCATCGAGTCATCAGAGAAACAGCAGAAGATTATTTAACTACCATCCTAATAGGATTGTAGGAAACCTTGGTTTCCTTCATCGATAAGTGACAGTCTCTTAGTGACATCATCTTCTGAACAATGTAGTTTCCAGCTGTGTTATTTGCTTTTATAGTGCTCAATATCTGTATACAGCCACCAAAAGGCAAAAGCTTCCGATTCTATATGTCTAACAGTTCTGAATTTATACCTTCATTTTTCTGTGTTACTCCTAACAGACTAGGAGAACAGATCACAACACTGCTACTTTTATCTGATACAGGGAATGCATGTATGAACACCTCAGGCTTTAGTGTCTTAGGTCTTTTTTAAACAGTGTGATCAGCTGGAATGTGTATTTTCAAGCCAAGTCAAAAGTTCTTCTCTACCTAGTAGCATTGCTGAAAAAGAGCCTATAACTAGCAGCAAATGTCAGCATCTATCAATTTAATTGTTTCAGTAAATATATATGATTTCCTATTTGCCTCAGTGAATACCTTCTCAGTTTCTTCATTTTTCTGTCAGAAATCAGTTTGAGTTCTGTATAAAGTGTGATTTTATGCATAGTTTAAAATACAGCATCTCATTTCAGCCTATGTATATTAGAGTTAGCTAGAATTAGAATTAGTAAAGGAATCAGAGTAACTTGATGCTGTTGTTGATGACTAGTGGTCCTGATAATTTTTTACTGGTCATAAATAAACTGCATCATTCTTATTTATCTAGTAGGTCAAAGTGCATGCACTTTGCTGTGTCAGCATTTGAAACAGCTCTGTCAGCAGTCTTCCTGCATCAGATTTTTCATCTGTGAAGAGACAGAGATGATGCTTAACTTTTTTTTGTGTGTGTGTGTGAATGCACTTCAATTTCTCGCAAACATTTTTTGCTACGTGTGTAAGATACACAAAACCGTGAAATATGGTTGAGTTAAATTCCTTTGAAAATGAAAAGGGTTCTTTAAAGAGCCTTTTCTTTTGCCATATTCATTTAGCTCTCTTACAGACAGGGAAGCATCTTCCTTTTTTCCACCTATCTAGCTTCCTGCTCAATACAGATACATGGAAGAACACCATCTATCTTATCAAATCAACCCTGAATGTATGTCTCTGTCTAGCAGTGTATGTCTCCTGTTGATGGTGATCAATGTCAGATACTCCAGATAAAGTTTTAGACCAAAGCTGAATAAACTGTCCTTTGACCTCTGCTAACAGACACTGACTAAAATCTCGAGGACCAAAAATAATATCCCTTTCAAAATTCCATTGCCACTTCAAAATTCAGTGAGTGTTTCTACTGTTCAAATAACTCATCACCTCTTCGAAGGAAAGCAACACAAAATCCTGAAAAACTGTCCATATTTCATGCTACAGGGAGATGTCAAGTTAATTGCACAAACAAAAAGTTTCTAATGTGCTTGCATATCACTGTAACCAACACCTGCTCTCTCCTAAGTTCACTGAACACCCTTCAAACACTCATGCTTGTGTATCTTTGATTTGTTTTACTCTGTTGCATCTCCATAGCAGAACTAATAGGATAAAAAGTGTTGCGTGCGTTGTGTGACCTTTCTCTTTCACTGTAGAGTGACTGCAGTAAACACACATTTACAGGAAGGAGGTAATACAACAGCAGAGCAGAAATATGTTACTGCAAATCTAAGTGAGTTCATAAAAATATTTCTCACTTTCTATTGCCCTCTGAAACACTACTTCAACACAGTTAGATTCCTGCATTTCGCTGATGCGGGTGTATCTTCACTTTTACATGCTTTCTCAGTTCGGGCAGGTGTATGTTTTTGGCAACACTATATTCATCTATTGAAGTCACTAAACATGTGACAGCATAACAATCCCAAGGCTGCCTGTGTCTAACTCTGCACATAAGCCTGGATTTATATTGCTGGCAGAGAAAAATCTCTTTTTGATCGCATAAAGAAAGCAAAGAAAATCTGAACAGACTTAACAGTTTCTGTTAGCATTTATTAAAGATCTTGTCCAATACCCATACAAACCAATAGCAATTTTTCCTTCTTTGGATATCAATAAGCTTTTCGGTTAGTCTCCAACACAACTGTTCATCTCTTCTCAAAATTGTCAATTAATTTATCACAGAGAACTGAAAGTACTTAGTGACATTCACAATGCCAAACTATTAATATCTATGGAGATATTAAACCAGTCTTACTGACAAGATTATTTGTTGCAAAATCACAGAAGCATAATCTTTAAAATAGACATATACACAAATCAGTCACAACAAGAAAAGTATTTGGGAAATTTTGCTTGACAGAAGATGGTGAAGAATACTGTGTCTAACAAGTGGCAACTAATCAACATCTTTAAAATAGTAAGCACCAAATGTCTGTTCAGATCATGATGGCACAAAAATGTAGCATGAAGAAAATATTAAAAAATAACTGAAGGTAGATTATATCATCTATTTAGAAAGCTTTGTGTTTGAGATTTCCCTTGGCTTTGTCTCTTTGAAAAGATCTGCTGCTAGAATATAAGAACCTTCCACAGGCACTTCTGTCAGACTAGAAGTAGCTTTTTTTTAAATGAATCAAAAATTCACTTAATGCTTAAGGAAGAAATCTTTGCAAAAAATAGGTTAGTTGTAAAAACCTCTCAAAGTCATGGAAGTGTCTTCAGGATATGGTTGGTGAACCCATGACAGCCTGGCTACTTTGAAGGGATCCACAAAAGCTAGACAGTAAGGCGAGTATTCCCACATGAGGTGCCCCATAATCAGAGAAAACGTCCTTGAGTCTTGCCCTTCTCCTGCCCTTCTGAAATGCTATAAGAACTCCTCCATTTTTAAAGAAATTCTACAAACACCGTTCATGTATAGAGTATTTCTAGAGACAAATGACTTGTCTGTTGTTGTAGTTCTTATTAGTTATATTTCTTCCTTAACTGTCATCTTGAAATTTCACCAGAAATTAACCATAAATTTGACAGATTGCTGACCTCTAACATTTTCTTATCATTTAGTAACCACAATTTCAAAAGGCAATGAAAGAAATTACATATTGCAAAATTGAGGCATTCACCATGAAGCTTTTGGGTTTGTTAAATAAGAGAAAATATCTTTGGCATACTTGGAACCCTTGACAACTTCTTAGCTGAAAGCAAGCTGACACTTGATTACATAAAAAGCAAACTGAAAAAAACTGTTACAGCCGGATGTCAGTTTCTGTAGTGCTTCCCTGAAATGAGTAAGAACAATTACTGGATGCAAAATCTATTTAGAGAAAATGGCAACTATCTTGCCAGGGCAGCAGCTGAAGTAGCACTGTGGCGGATTAGCTGGCCATAGTTGACCGATGCTTGGACTGAACTCAGAAATTTTTGTCCAGTTCAGCTAAAAAACAATAAAAAAGAGTAGTGTGACATAGTAATTACTACCAGGATCATCTCCAACCTTCTTCTCATGATCACTTCCTTACATGAATATTTGTGTTTGGCCTTAGCAATAATGAATCTCCAGATAAATCTGATGGAGAACAAGTTTTGCTAATGAAACAGTGAAATGGCCATCATTTACTCACTTTGTACCATAAATCCATCTCAGCTGAGTAAAACTCCCTGAACAAAATTGCAATGGCACATGATGTTTCCTTGAATTATTTTGCGCACAGTGCTTTTTCAACTGTTTTTTTAGTGTCAGCATGCTTAAAAGTCCTACACAGAAATACATGTACAGAAAATTTCAAAAGGGGCTTAAATGCCTCTATTGAAAATATCAGCCATTACTCAAAGACTACAAAGTGCTTTCACTTATATTGAGTACTGTTCAATCAAAAATATCCAGCTGTTTTACACAGGAAGACACAAAAAGTAACAGTCACTGAACTGATTTTCCTTTGAGCAAACACAACTGTAGGTACAGCATAAAGCAGGCATGAACTGGATTGTGTAATACTGTATTATAAAGAATTTTCAATCAAAAAACACTTGAACAAAACACTTGAAGAAAGTCTGTGCCCTACTACTGCAGAAGGTTTCAAATATTTCATGAAAACAACTGAAGGACAGAGGAACATAATGTAACTTCCAAGTTGGTCCTTCTTTGAGGAGAAACTGAACCTCCAGAGGCCCCTTCCAACCCAAGCTGGCCCATGATATTGCATATCTGTTGCTTTGAGCAGTGGATCTCAGCTATGAAACCAAACATCTCATTTCTAAACACTTGAAGGTCATTGTTTGCTATACAGCTTCGTTATGTATGGAGTTAGCAACTAGAAGAGCTGATGACCATGTATCAAAGCTCTTGTTTTCTCAACCAAAGATATTAGGAGTCTGAAAAACTTTAATAAGACTACCTTGACTCTACCTAGTTTGGAATGTCCCAGTGTTTTCAGGAGATGGCAAATGCAAAAGAAGCCTCCAAATGACAGTCCACTCACAGTTAACTTGGTAAACAAGCCACGTAAATGAAACAGCTTCCCTGCATTAGGTCATTCATGAGTATAGACATTTAAACTAAGTCTCCACATATTTCCCCAAATGCTTGTCTTCCAAGCATGTGAATAGTCTCATTTACTGCTGGCTGTAAGAGGTTAAGAAAATGAGTAAATATTTCTAGAACTAAATTATTGTCAAAATGCTAGATACAAGTATCTATGCACCACTTTCTAATTGTAAACATTAAATATCGATAAAATAAAATAAATTAAAATATTCTTTTTAGCTTTTTTTTTTTTTTTCTGAATGAATGAATGAAGAAAGGAAGAAGGGAAGAGAAGACAGAGGAGGAATTTCATTTCAGCTGCATGATTTAGGATGCAATATTGGAAGAATTTTTTTATAACCTGCCCTATACAAGAACAGAATGCCCCTTTTCTCTTTCTCAGCACACACTTTTAATGCTGATTGGAATGACTATAGTGCAATAAAACCCAATAACACAGCATGTTATTAAATACCAGTGACAAAAAAAAAAACCTCCACTCCCTTTCTTTTTCTGTCTGGTATAGCTTTTTCCAAATTATAATGTGCTAGTCAGCTTTTTTGTACATTTTGATATATTTAATAGCAATATTCAAAATATTATTTTTGTAACTCTTTTTTTTGGCCAATAAAACTCTTAAGGAAACACAGCTGATAGCTCTCTCCATATATACTTTCATTGTCACGTTATAGTTTGTTTTAGCTGCAGTTAATATAAATCTCCATGAACACAAGCTTTTAGTTAATTTCTCATTAAATTAAAGTGGTCTTAGTCAATTTCCAATGCATACATCAAATGCTACAAGTTTAAGCATTTTTTATTTAGTGGTTTCTGCTGCTGTCCCCTGGGTAAAATTCATCCTTTTTCCTAATTCCCAAGGCTGGTGAGAGAAATGGCAAGAGAGGAGCAGCCAGTGTTAGCCTGGGCGTGTTGCTCACAGTAGCAGATTGCTCCAGCGAGAGGTATTTAATTGCTGTGCAGCCACATCTTACATCTTGTCCTCAAGTTAGGGGACAAGAAGTAGGAGAGCTGTTTGACAGGAGCAAGCCACCCTGCATGGAGCAGGGATGGCTCCCCAGGAGCCAGAAGAGGGATTTTGGCTCTGCAGGTGATGCAGGCTGCAGCTCTCCAGGGCTAATGCTCTCTGAGAAGATAAAATTATCCTGGTGAGGGGCAGGGTCTTTTTTTTGTCCCTTCAGGGCACTAATGGCAGTGAACAGTCCAGATTGAAACAGATAAGATGGGGATCAGAGTGACGTGTGGACCAGGAAATCTATTTTGTCCTTCCTCCAGAGCAGCAGAATATAACTTTTGCCCTCACTTCTGAAAAGACCTTAACCAGCACTTCTCCTCTGTGCTACTACAGGTGTTCTCAGCAATGGCTTGAGTAGCACCAAACAGCAGCAGCTGAAATAAGACAAAATTTTTAGGAGATATTTGCTCTCCCAGTTCTCACTATACATTCAGAACACACGTCATTTTCTGTGTGAGCAAAAATAAGTGTCAGTACTTGTCCACCAAAAACCAAGCAAACAAACAAAAACCAGCCAAACAACAACAACAACAAAAAGCTTCCTGACACAAGGAAAATCTTTACTTTAAATGACTCTTGTGGGGCTGGTTCTGGGTAGGTGAGTACAATATCTGGTTGCATTCTATCCTTCTGCACCGGGAACATGGCTGCTTGCCTCTGCACTCAGGACTTCTGTTCATACCCTCAGAACAGTGGGTGGTCTAACATTTCCTGTTGCACAAAACAGCAGCAAGAGGTTTCTTAGACATTTCAGCTGCTCCTGTATGAATTATTTTATGTTCGTAGCTCTGATTTAAGTTAAAGTTTAAACTGTGCAGACCTTGCTATTTTAGGTGGCATCGAGCTAGCTTAAAACGAACAGCTCCAATGTTTATTCTTTTCCAGTTACCATGTTTATGAGGCATGGAGCAGATCAGTGGTCATATCACCAAAAAATAGAAAGGAGTGAAACAAAAGTAATGGAGAGACCAGAGTGCATTGTGGAATACTGAGGTAATTGTAGGAGGTGTGTCTTGATTTTGTGAGGCAATGTACTCTTGGAAGATTTGTATTCCTCCAACTCGTCCTGGTTGCAGGACTAAGTGTAAAATTTGCTATCCTGGCTGTTCACCAGTAAAGCAGCATATTAGGATTTGTAACACTTTATTACTGCTAAATGTGAGATTATTCCATCCAATAGAATATTTTTTTCATCCAGAAAAAGTGTATAGTGTCCTATATAGGAAAATGCTAACAGATTTTAAATTCTAACTTTTCAGGCAGAATTTAAAGTCTGTTTTCCTCCTTCCAGCTGTTGGGTTGGTTTGGTTTGGTTTTGTTTTGGTTTTTTTCATTATTATTCTGTCTCATATGTTTATTATACCCTCTCCCTCTTCTGGAAGTTCTGGTTGCCTTCAGCTGTTTGTTATTATTTGGTTTTCTGTATCACTTGATAATCTCTTTAGAACTTCTTACCTGTCCTCTCTCTTTTTTCTCTAAGATAGATTTGATTTTCCTTTCTGCATTTTCCTTTCTCTTCAACATTCCTCTCCTTTTCCCTCTGTTTCCTTTCATTATGTATTCTTCCCCCATCGTATATTTGCTTTACTAGCACAGAGGAAAATGGTGAGGGTCATTTGCAGCTGCCACATATTCTGCAGCTGAAATAAAGAGAGTCTGGAGTTACTGCTGTCACAGAAGCTCCCATCCCAGCTCCTTCCTGCGCACAGCCTAGGCACAGGAACTTTTCTCCATACCCTGGGGTTACCACAAAGAATCTCCTCAGAAAGTCCTTGCACAGAAGACAAACGCTATGGATATACAGCATTTTGGCCATATATCTCTTGGAATACTACAACTTGATTCAAGGGTATTTGGAGTAATATGTGATATAACTTTTGCATCTTCATCTCATGATATAAAAAATCTGTGCAACCTACAAACATAAAGAGGGGGTCTAGAAATCAGCAACAGCTCAACCCTTGAAAGACCTGGCTTTAATCCTGCCCTTCCTGCTACTTGTTTAACGTATCCTGCAGAGGGGACCTAGAGGGTGAAGACTATGTGACCACTGCTCCAGCCAACAGTAGCTCAGTTGTTAACAGCCATGGGCTTTAACAAAATAAGTACTTCTGCTACTTCAACTCATTTTCGTTTTCCTATCAGCAAATAGAGCGTATGACAAACAATCAGCCCCAGCACTGTATTTTTCCTCTCATTTTTATTTCATTCAGCCTTTTTTGCAGATTGTTGTTAGAATGAAAAGACAGTAGAAGGCCATGCTTCCAGAGATCAAACTTCCTGTTGTTCTTCGAATAAGAGTTTGAATTTGAGTACAGAGATTTGCATAAGAATTGGTCCCCTTCCTTGTATCAAGTCAGCTATTTTCAGCTCAGTGTAGCAATCTTCGATTTCTTGGTTGTAACTATGGCAATAAGATTAGATGGTATTCTGTAAAATTCATTTCACAAATTAGCATGGGAGAGTGTCCGTGACTGTGATAGAGAGAGCTATGTAAAAACATTGTGAAATGAGACTGAAATTAAATCAGAACTCAGAATATTCCTCAAAATAATGATTCTCAAACTCATCCAGCATCATCTGATAGTTTGTAAATTAATTACAGTTAGCCACAATAAACATAATCGAATCAATGGGCCTGATAGGGGTTGTATTTCTTTACTCAAAGCCATTTTGATACAACATTTTAACCCCATTTTGGGTGGATGCTGAATTCTTTGATGTGGAACTTTTATAATACTAGCAGTCAAATCAATTTCAAACACTTTCATTTCAGTACAAATCTACAAAGCTCATTAAGGTCTTGGAAATAAAAAAAAAAAAAAAAAAAAGTCTCACTCCGGGCCTCAGGCCATGTTATAATGAGGGTAAGAATGAGCAGTGGTAGGTACTATTTGGAGTTTTGCGTCTTTGCTGTTATGCTGCATGGTACAGTCCTGTCAGTTAATCAGAACAGCAGACCTTAATTTGCACACACTAAAGGTGGTTTCCTGAAGTTTTACATCATTTGCAATAAATCTTGGTTTTGATTGTATGTCATTACTAATGAGTCTCCTGCCCATACCTAGCCTTTGCTGTTCTTAATGATATATGCAAACAGCATTAGAAGGAAGGCAGGTTTAGATACATTTTTTTCAGATGTTTAATGAACATCTTTAAAAAAAAAAAAAAAAAATTGCATTTTCTCAAGGAACCTCTTACCTTAATAAAAAATATATTGCAAAAAATGTATTTTCAAAAAGTATTTGACTAACTGGTCATGTCTTTGGCTTGCTATGTTATACTTGATCTAATGTGATCTTGAATTAATATTGATAAGGTTCTTTCATTGAATATTAAGAAAATACCAAATTACAAAAAACAAGTGAAGTTTTGTCTTTCTTCTTCTTATAACTATAGTCTTTCACAGCTTTGCTTGGATGTAAGTTGCTATATTAGAAGGCTGACAACCTACATCCTTGCACAGGAAGAGAGCAGTATTAGTATTGCATGAAATTTTATCTTCCAGCACAGTCGAAGCTCACATGATGTCCTTCAATGCAACATAAGGCCTGTACTAGCCCTCTGCAAAGTGTGTTGTCCTCGTGGAACAAATGAATGTTTGAATTGCATAAATAGGTAAAATGGAATTTTGCCTTTGTGAATAATGTCCAGCAGCCCTGTTTCACAGTCTGACCTAGTCATCTTAGCAAACTGCATGTGCAGCTTCCAAGATTGTGAGTAGCCAAACCTGGCCCTTCAGGAGGAAGCGGGAATACCAGATTATCTAGACCTCTACAGGACTACTATTTCTGTCTGGAAAGGTCATCTTCAGGTTTTATCTCAGCGCTCAGTCCTGAGGTAGCAAAGGTCTTAGGAAGAGCACACAGAACATTTCAGGATAAAGCTATTATTTCCTGTGTGATGTTCTGGGTGTTCCCTAAGTGAATATGCAACGAGGTTGGCTGCTTTTTTCTTCTTATACCTTCATCTGAAGTTGTTTAATTGTAAATCCTCACTGAGAGCCAGGAACAGGGACATTACTTCAGCAGAAACATCATACATTATCAAAATTGCTTTGTGTTTCTTCACAGGTGAAAACAAAAGCTATTGGGTTGGAAATGTACTCGTTCAAACTATTGTTTATCTGAATAATTGTTTGCTGTTCTAAATGAAAACAAATGGATGTTTGTATATAAATAATCATAACCCATTTCCTTGCCAGCAAAACCTATTCCAATTGGTGGTATACATACCATCAGTTATTCAATGGTTTGAAAATTACTGTGCCTTTTTTAAATGGTCTATGATGCAGGATAAAACTGTTTCTAGCAGTATAGGCAAGAGCTTTCAGTCACAGTTTTAAGCCCTTCATACTTTTGCAGAACAGGATTCAGTAGTATGCCTAGTTTGCTGTGAATCTCCGAAATAGCTCACACTATGGCACAAGTTCATCTTATACAGGGTATGCATTACAAACAGGGGGTAGATGCAATATGACAGCAGAATGACACTGCACATATCAGATTACTAAAATCTGTGTAATATGTAGCTCTCAGTGCAGAAAGTTTAAATGAAGTAAAGCAGTGGGAAACCTGAAATCAAATGCTGTAATTGAGGAGGTGACATGACATCTGTCCTGATTTCAAAAACAAAAGGTAAAAGGATCAGGTAGGTCTGTGAAGGATGTTCTCTTCCCAGGTTGGAAGATAAACAGTTGAGAACAGTTTGCCAGACAGTGAGCTGGGTGAGAAGGAGTGGAACCAGAGCATCTAATGCATGTCAAAGTACTGTTAAAACTCTTGCCATTTGCCAGAAAATACCAGACAGTCCTCATAAGTTTAGCTTGTGCCATTTAGAAGACTCATAGGATAGGTAGGAAACTGATAAGGACAGGTTTTCAAGAATCCCCAGAAGGAATATCTACTGCTTCATTCTTATGCAATGGAGAGATTTGCCTTGGATTTCAGCCCTAAATCTAATCTCTTAATCAGGTGCCAGAAGTACTGCATAAAGACATTTTATGGGCAGCACAGCTCCATAAGTAACTTGTCTCATAGCAGCTGCCCAATAAATCTTTTTTCTTGACTTTCCAAGCATCAAAGTGAACAGTAGTGGTAGACCCTCCCGTTGTTCCCGTTCCCAGATAGAGAAGACATCCTGGGTTTTTCTCTGAGTTGAATGAGTATGAGCTGGAATGCATGTGTGCACCAGCAGTGGCAAATAGCTGACAATCCAGCCAAGAGTAGGTGACACACAAGTTAACAAAAGATTGATGAAAAGCCTATCCTACCCATCTTGGGAAAAGCTGCAAATTATGTGTTTAAGTAAAGGGTAAAGAAGCCACCTTAAAAGAAAAACTAGTTTCCAGGCACTAAACTGACCAGCAGACCTCTTTATTACATCTCTTTCCTGTCTTAGCCAATCAACACCATAAAGCCTTGAAATGCTACGGGACAACCAGTTAGAGGTAACAACAGCCTTTGTAATTGCTGACTGTGTTTCTGCTTTTAATTTGTGAATGCACTAACTGTGCCTGCCTCTGATTGAAGGAAATGCCTGAGTGTAACAGGAGCCTGTGGATAAGGTTTGCTCTCCTGTTGTCCTTCACATACTGAGAACAATGCAGAAAATGAGTCATTACTTAGCTGACAATGTAGCAGATCAGAAGTAGCTGATATTTATCTCTGATTAGGAAAGCATCACTATAGTTCTTTTTACCTGAGCAACTTAAAACCTTTTCTTTAATCTGACAGAAAGGAAGCTCTGCTGTTTTACTGAGTGGAGGATATTTTTAGAGTTACTGAATACTGTAGGATCAGAATTTCCACCTGTCTTTGAAACGTGTTGGAGCTTTCTTGTTCTTGTGGACTAGATTTCTTTGTCTCATTATAGCCTGTCCATCCTAGTCTTTATACAGTTCTCATGCAACGAAAGAAATACATGGGGGAATACTGATATATAGGGCACAAACAATGTCCAACTCATTGTGTCAGTAGCTAGCCTGCCAACTTTCAGCTCCTCCAGCTGGGTATTTGGAAGGCTATAAAGGCCTATATGCTTGTACCTCTAGTGCAGTTGTGAGCAAAATGAAATAGCAAAATCATCACCTGCTGAAAAAGATCTATATAACATTACATTTTGGATTTGCAGGAAACTGAGTTGTCAAAGGTGCAAAGCACAGTAACAATGTATAGATGAAAAGGAGAAAAAGGAAGTGCTTTAGGGTAGACGAAGTATGGAAATTAGTATTTTTCACAGTTTTAATCAAGCTACAAGGAAAATTATGTAGTATATTCATTCTTGAAGGGTTTATGCAGGTGATATCATCAGTTTGGTTTGTTGGTGCACAATGGAACATTCAGCTGAAACAGTGAGATCCACTGTCTTTTTCAATACAGCTGGTATGAAGAAGATTGGTTACCTTTATCACAAAAATACAGGTTGATCACACGTGTAAGTCTTTTTCTGCAAAGTCATGTGTTGTTTCAGCAGACTCATGAGTAAAACAGAATTTAGCTTAGTTTTGCTCTACTTCTTTGGAATATTAAGGTAAGGGTGTTCAATTCACAGGCAGGAAGAAGAAGATACCTTTGTGGTCAACTCCAGAGCAAGAACAGGAGCTTCTGCTTGCAGTCTACTTGGTTTCTTCCCTAAAAGTCAGAACAAACCTTCCATTGAGGATGGAAAAAAATGGGAGGAAAAGGGGAGGATCTTCTGATGAAGGACCATAAGGAGCAAAAACCCATAATCAAGCACTATGGTCCACTCATTGCTTCTTTACAGTTGAGAATCCAAAGCAAACACTGCATCATTGCCAGAATGCCCTTCAACTGTTTACTGATGGCAACACTGCTGCTGCTATGACTCATTCTCAGCTTCTTATTGTGTTGTATTTATTGAACGTATGGCAACATGGACTGGCAGCAGCCCAGAACTGGAAATCTTTGCCCCAGCTGCAATTTGGGAGCAGCCCCGTAGGTCAGAGAAGGACAGAAAGCAGGATCCATCCTGAGGCCAATACCATAACTCTGCTGTCACAGATCACTACTGTTATTACAGCAGATCCTGTAGAAGTCCCCCAAATCCCCGAACAATAACAAGAACCTGTTTCCTGAATGCATATTACAGTGCAGTCAATTCCTGTAGGAGATGCAGTTTAATGTGAAAATTTCCTCATTCGATCTTTGCTAGTTCTTTCTGAATCACTGGAGCTGCCCTTCACTGCAGAGTGGTCCTACTGTGCCCTTTCCTGACGTAAATCACATTACGCACAGCTAGGACTCTCCTGCCAAATCGACAGCAAGACTCGCACTTAATTTACAGGTATCTACATTTGCTGACTTGTCCTATTAAGCAAGTTGACTGGCTCTTTTACTAATTAAGAGTGCAATAAAATAAGAAAGAGGCAGAAAGAGGAGTGAGAAAGCAAGAACAAACTGAGAAAATACAGTGGCTGACTTTCTGGAAATTTGTGGTAATTTACGTGTGGTAACTCTGAAATACCTGACTGATAAAAATTGCCTGATGGGTTCAGAGCTGCCAGTGGGGAGGGAAAGAATGCCAGACAAGCAAAAAGGCAATGTGGTTATATAGGTCTCATTTCCCTGGTTAAAACACTAGGGAACAAAACAGCAGAAAAATACCGGGGGGGAAAAAAAAAAAAAAAAGTCATGGAAAATTTTCTTGGAAAATTCTAGCCCTTTCCAGCTACTCTATCAACACAGTTCATCACTGGTCACAAGGCCCATGTGCCACCTATATCCCACATAATTTTATTTGTGGAGTAAGTGCAGCTCCAGAGGGATGGATTTTTATTGCTAATTCTCTCTGCTTAGGTGAACACTTCATTCTTATTGAGCAAAACTTGTCAAGGGGTTGAACACACAGGCCATCCCTCACTTGCCACTAGAAGTAAGAACAAACTGCAGATACAGAAATAAGTTTTCATAGAGCTTGATGATGCTGGGATGCTTTCTGCTACTTTTGTCTATTTCTAATTGTCATAGAAAGGATGGGGGTTCTCAGAGCAATGTGTCTTACCAGGATGTGCTAGATCCACCTGACAATCAACATTAGATGATTAGCTGGAGAAGAAGATCATTTTCTGAAAGACAAAATCAGCTCAAAACTGACAAGAGCCCAGAAAATAATCCTTGCAGCAATTTTATGTTAGTGGATATGTAATGCTGAAAGAGATCAATAATGTATTTTATTATAGGAGTTCTGATAAAGAAATGTGCTTAGACTTTGTCCAAATTGAATTTGTTCTGGGTTGGATGAATAAAATGTAGTGTCAGCTGAAGTGAAAGGCAAAAATGTGAGCCACTTAATCTCATCAAAACAAAGCTGTTTCTGAGCCAAAATGCTCCCATTTGAAACATTTTGTTATTCTGATTTATCAAATGATTTCTCTTATATGGAATCTTTAACAACGTTAAAAATTCCCTGAGGTATTCATAAATCAGTTGAATTTTGCAGAAAATAAACAGTTTTAATTTGCTTGGGACACATTGTGACTGCATTTCTCTAGACAGCTTTCCATGGAAACAAGACTGAAATTCTTCAAAATGCATCCCATTTTTACCAGTGAAAGTCTTGACCAGAGCTTGTGACACACTGTCTCTCACAACAATGACCTAGTTGAAGGAGATAGTCCAGTCTGGAACTGATTCTTTTTCCCTCATGAAAATACCAGCTAAACACCAGCATCGAACACAGCAAAGATGATAAAATAGAGTTGGTTATAGAGGATGTGTACGTACGTACATACACAGCATGCCAGTTTTGACAATCAGTGCATGTAAGTAGCTGACTGCATACTCAAAAACGTTTAGTTTACAGCCAAAACCAATAACCTATGGAGCTGGTGAAAGTGTATACTATCACAGATGCACTACCTGACTATTAACCAAACAAAATGTTTATTTTGTACTCTTACTTTCTTTTCTACCTGAAAATATTTATTAATTGTGGTTTTATTTCACCCAATACACCATATGAAGACATTCATAATTCACCTGGAAAAGGCTCTGAGCAATCTTATCTATGTTGACCCTGATTTCAGTGATCAGTTGAACCTCCAAAAGTCCCTTCTGGTCTATATTATCATACAGTTCTTTAAGTTTACTTTTTGTTGGCTTGATTTTGTTGTGTTTGTTGTCGGGTTTTTTTGGTGGTGGTCGTGGTGGGTTTTGTTTTGGTTGGTTATCGCTTTGTTTTTTAATTTTTTATTTTTAATAAATACCATTTAGGTGCATATGTAGGAATAGAAAAGGAATAGCAATAACTTCTGTGTCCTAGTGATTGATGGTAGTAACGGGTGCATAGTCCTAAATCTGACTTTAGGGCAGGCACACATTCTGAAGAGTGAGCGGGGTGCAAGATGCACTGCTAAGTAAAGTTGTTGCAGATATTTTGTCTCACCTAGGTAGGCAACATTGCTACCAGTGCTCTACCGGGAAATGGGGAGGTGTTAATATTAACACCTTTTCGCTGGTTATGCCAAAGCCTTCCTTCCACTGAGTCTCCATTTAATTAATCAAGCATGAACAGAAAGCTTCAGCCAGAAACAAACATTTTTTAAGTTCTTTGATTTTCATAACAACTGAAATGTGGTGGGGTCTTTTTTGAGAGGAAGGGATGAAAAACAAGTGATTTTTTTTTTGTATGTTGAAGCATATGTCACTTTCTGGAAAGAGTTACTGCAGGGCTGGAAATAGTTTCAGTCAGTGGAACCTTCCAAAGTTAAAGAGCCCTCTTAGAAAGCTCTGGCAGAGCCTTGTGTCACAGTCAGAGTGACCTGATGGGAGTTTGGTTGACCCTTTTCTAGGGACATCCAGAGACCCCTGTTCCCTCACTGCCCAGGCAGCAAAAGTTGCTGCACACTCTGGAGCCTGGCACTGGAAGATGGTGCCTGTGGAGGACCTCCTTATCTCCATCTTCTGCTGCCCCATTGATGACTCCTGCACCTTGACCATCCATGGGAGTCCTGGCTTCATCTGCCACCCCTGTCCCCATTTCCCAGAAAGGAGCTGGAGGAGGTGGCAGGTCCCCTCACTCTGGACCAGGGTAGGGACTGCTCAGCTGAGGGGCCCCAGCACCCCCTGGAGAGGAAGCCCAGCAGCCCCCAGGCCCTACAAAAGGCCACCCCATCAATGGGTCTAGGAGGGCACCCCACTTCAAAATAATTCAAATAAATAGTGCTTTCATCATCTGAGAAACTCTCCTAAGTATTAATAGTAGATACACCTGGAATTTGTTCTTTCAGAGAGTGTTTGAAGGAAAGCTGATACCATGGCATGCTTACATTCAGTGATTAATTTGATGTAATATGGTTTTTTTTTTCTCTCTTATGGAAGGAGTATCTCAGAGAAGCAGATTAGTTATATCTGCCCTTCTCACTCCCAAAGACTGACAGCAGCACCAGAACCAGCAGGGTAAATAGTATTTCTGTACCTTTTAGTTCTGCACGGTTGAAATAAGTATGTTTACATTACTTTTTGCTACTTGGAGTTTTCACGGCAAGAACCTGGTTATCTCTTGCCTCACTTTGTTTGTGCCTTTTCAAAGCACATTTAAAATGGTCCCCTTAGCATGAGCAGAGATTTTGCATTTTTTTTGTCTTGTGCATAGAACTGGACACATTTTATCAAGGTAGAGGAGAGGCTAACTCCCTATATAGCTATTCACACAAAGGACTGTATTTCCTACCTATTTCTCTTGACAAAATGAACGATGTATGAAATCATAAGAAATAGTCTCTGAGCTAAGCCCTTTCCTACCCTCCTCATTCGTCTCTCTGAAGGATTTATGATCCAGTCGAGCACAGATTCAGAATTTTGAGTTTTTATTATAGAAACTGTTTTTTTAAATTTCTTAAAATTTGCAGTGTCATCATCAACATTAGACTATCCCCTCTTTCCATCTGAAATTACAAGCTAGTTTGAATCACATTTCCTATTTTTTTTAAATGTAAGGCATATGTTCTTTCCAAAGGTTATGTAACAGAAAGCACATCTGTAATAACTTTACATGAAATACGAGTGCAGTGTTTGGCTTTCACACAGTCATCGCAGGTAGCATACTGTGACATCATTGTCCGTAGTAACAATACTTCCTTTTTTTGTTTTGTTTTAGTATTTTGAGCCAAACTCCCACGCACCTATTTCCTATTAGATCCAGCCGATTTAACTTACTGAGTACGGACAAAAAACAACTAATGAATTTCCTGTAGCACTGGTTATAAAGAGCATCCAAAAACAATTCTCAATGTCCAATCACAAATTTGCTTTGTCTTTCATGACATGAAAGATTTCTTTGGAAGAACCTTTACCTTATCTCAGACTTCAAGCCATTTATCATCAAGAACTATGGTTTCTTTAATCAGCCAACCCTAATAGCCATTGGCTCTGTTACAAGAATTAGGTATATACCTGCCATCTTAAAGTCTTAACATTCTCTAATTTGGCAGAAAGAAAAGACAATTTCTGTAATGAAAGGGCGACTGTGAGAGATTTTGAACTCACATTGAAAAAAAAAAAAGTCCTTTATCCAGCAGAAGGAGAGAACATTCCTGACACTGAATGCCTTTGGGAGTTGCTCTCATAGTGTTTATCTGAATAGTCCTGAAGGAGCATCTTTACAAATCCAATATTTATATTTATGTTAAGACAACTGTGCTGAAGACCAGGGACCCTTTGTTCTGTTTTCTCTAAAAATATGTGTAAGAGACTACTTGGCACAGATTACTACCTGAATAGGCAGTGCAGGGAAAGTGTGGAGAGAAGGACACATTATGGTTATTGCTCACATTTCACAAACAAGGGACTGAAACCCAAGGAGGGTTGTGCTGACCCTTTGCAGTGTAATAATCACACTGGGAATGGAGTAAGCTGTCAGGCAAGTGGTCTGGTTCTCCACTTCTGTGACCAGTTCCCATTCCCCTGAAGAATAATACCAGGAACCTGCAAATTCACTGTCGAAATGAGGATGCTCATGCTTCAGAAAACACAGACTCTAGGTAGGCATATAAATACATAGTTTATGCTGCTACTTGCTTTTCTGGTAGTGAATGGCAATGGAAAATCTTTGAATACAGGCAAGTGAGCTATATCCCTAGAGATTTCACTAAAGAACTTGTCTGCCCCCAGGCCTGGGAATAGGTACAGTAGGTGTCATGGTCCCATGTGTGCAAGGTGATGTCTGGTTATGCCAGACCTCACCGCTTTGTCTGGACTGGAACTACAATGGCCTCTCTGGACTCTCCTAACTCAGGCAGGATCTTAGCTGAAAACCGGGCTTGATTGGAAAAAAAAAAAAAAAAGCTACAGAGAAAATGTCCTCACCTTTTGACTGATGATGTGTACCCATTCACATTAGCCTGACCACTTTCAGCTCTTTTCTGAAGAATTATGTCTCATGGGAAGGGAGTATGAGTGGAAGTCCTGCTGCACAGGTTCTATATGCAGCACATTTTATGGCTCTAGTTTTTCTTCAGTCAGTTCATTTCTAGATAACCTAAATAAATTATCGTCTTTGAATGAGGAGAGATTTGGTGGTGGGGAAGCACAGTCTGATCATTGTTCTTACAAAGATAAGTCTTAGTATATTTATGGGCTAAATCTAAAGAAGTATTGTGTCCCCTTTCACTGTGCAATGTTTTTATTTTTGTTGAGCTTCTATATTATCCACTGCTTCTGTTTTCTTATTTTTAAAAATTCTCCAGGTCAGTTTTCTCAAGATTTTCCAACTCACTAAGTTTTTTCACATTCAGAGAGGTTGGCTACCTGATTCTTATCTACCACGATCACCTGTTATTGCAAGAATGAATGTGTCATCAAATTTTATTGTAAAATGGTGTCGGGTGTATATGGTTTATTGCTATGTATGTATGTGTACGTGTGCTTATCCAAAAAAAGATATTAAGGAAATGTACTCAGTTGCCAGCTCTGTCAACACAGAACACTTTCATATTTAATCACATATTGTCATTACACAGTATTATTATTTCTGAGACATACGCAGATATGACCTTTATTATTCAAATTTCTGCTTAATGTATTATAACATCGCTGTACTTTTGATTCATGTAAAATAGGGTGGTTTTTCTTTTTCTAAAAATAGACTACTTAATAACAATAATGAATGTGAGCTTCAATCTGCATGCAGCTCTGTCCTCTTACTCCCATAATGTACTAAATTAGGATCTTTTCTTGCATTGTAATTTGGGAAGTTGTTCCTGAGCAATTGCACACACAGTTAAGCTAATCTTTCTTCCCCAGGATGGGAGATTCCTTCCTGATGCAAAACTAGGGACTATGATTTCCTTTTCCAGGATACTTGACTTTGACTGATAGCGGCTAACCTATTCCTTAAAATGTCCCCTGAAGCCGATGCTGCCAAGCCCAGGGCTGTGTGACCTGCCTTCCTCAGGCAGAGCATCCTGTGCGTAAAACTATTGTGTCTCAGGGCGTGTGTGCACGGAGGTCTCTGTGGGTGTGTACTGAGAGAGCAAACTTATTTCATCCCGATTTCTGCAGACTTCCAGCTGAAACAGAAGGCAGAATAGAAACATTGAATCGAAGTCAAGGCAAGAAAGTAGGAAAAAAAAAAAAAAAGTGCTGGGACAGAATATACATAAAAGAAAAAAGAAAACTACACTTTTTTTTTTTCTACTGATGCTAGCAAGAAAAACATATTGACATAATTGAACGAATCACACAGAATCACAGGATGTTAGGGATTGAAAGAGACCTCTAAAGATCATCCAATCCAATCCCCCTGCTGGAGCAGGAACACCTAGATGAGGTTGCACAGGAATGTGTCCAGGCGGGTTTTGAATGTCTCCAGAGTAGGAGACTCCACAACCCCCCTGAGCAGCCTGTTCCAGTGCTCTGTCACTCTCACCGTGAAGAAGTTTCTTCTCATCTTTAAGTGGAACCTACTGTGTTCCAGTTCACACCCACTGCCCCTTGTCTTGTCATCAGTTGTCACCGAGAAGAGCCTGGCTCCATCCTCGTGACACTCACCTTTTACATCTTTATAAACATTAATGAGGTCACCCCTCAGTCTCCTCCAAGCTAAAGAGACCCAGCTCCCTCAGCTTGAATGGGAAATGACATGTTCTTCTTATCTGTCAATGACCTTTCTGAGTCATTTCCTCACTGTTGTGAGCTGTTACGTGGTCATTTACACCTGTGCAGAGTACAAGTCTAACAAACAACTTTCTTCCTTTTGGACCTGTATTGATGCTTTCCATTTATTTTCTGCTCATTCTGCAGCGGCAGCCATGGAGAATCAGCCTTTCCAGAGGTGCATACCAGGTAGCTTCAGTATCACACCCTCCATTCTCACTTTGATATAGAGTAACAAGTTTGCATTAATGCCATCTCAGTTGCTTTAAGAAGGAATTCATGTAAACTCATCACCCACCCCAGGCCACCACCTGGGTTCCTGCCAGGCTGCCAGCCCTCACCCAGTCGGTTCCTCCCGTCATTTGGTCACTTCAAACTGCTGACATCTTTCTCCCTCCTGCCAGTTCCCTTTTTCTGCCAGGTCTGCCCAGAATTCCTTGTCCAGCATTAGCCACTTTCTGATTACAGTGCTCATTTACCCTACAACCCCTTACTTGGTGTCTCCCCATGCCCTCTCCAGTCTCTACAATAAGAAAGCTCCTGTCCTGATCTAGGCTACTTCAGCCTCCTGCCAGCTGGTGTGGCATTTTCTTCTCCTTGATGTAAGCGTTGCATGCTCAGGACTCTGCAGGGAGAGCACAGGAGGCATGTTCCTCCACCTTCAAAACATAGCTCCTGTTACCTCCCTGGCTCCTTGAGGACAGACCCAGGAAGGGTGCAGAAAATTCAACTGCTTCGGGACGTAGCCATGTCCTGTGGCATGCACAGCCCAGAGGAGCTCCTTTGAGAAATGGTATCCTGCCCTAACAAGTCTCTGTGGAGCACGCATGAGTTATCTTGTCCTGAGGGCTTGTAACTTAACTTCATCATGTGATTTAAATGACCAGCTCCTCTGGTCTGCCTCTGAATACCAAATGCTCACCACACAGCATGCCGGGACCAGCCCAGGAATCATCCACAGGATGAATATCTCTGAGTACAGAATAAATCACAGCAAATAGTAAGCTGCCTTATGACTTGCCACAAGCATGAGGGGAGGGGAGGAAGACGCTGAAATTAGAAAATTACCTTGTGGCAAATTCTTTACTTAGTTCTGAGAAAGGAAAGAGGCCAAATCCTCAGGTGATGTAAGTCATGTAAGTCACTTGACTTGTTGAGGCCAAGTAATAAATTTCAAGACTAAGTGGGACATCTACATCGTGTAATTTGACCTCTATAAAGACATAGGAAAGGAGATTTCACTCATTCATCTCTTTTCTGAATTTAATAGTAAATATTTGTCAGAGGTGACATTAATGAGGTGTTAGTCTTGATGTATTTTTTTCCCTGTTGCAAAAAATATTTTATAATACTGTCATTATGGAGCAAATACATATACTTATATATGTCTACATATTCTTGTGCATGTGTATGTTCACCGTAAGCATGTGCCAAGTTCTTTAACATCATGCCTATTTAATTAAGCTCATAGAAGAGGGGCTTGTGAACTTGTTTTCAGCTGAGGTACACCTGTATGGCTGAGTGACATTCACAACTCCTACACTTTTTTTTAACAGAGCCCTAATGTTTCCCAGTGTCTCTGGCTAAACTCCGTCAAACCTCGGTGGTGTACAGAGTTTTCTCCAGTCTGTTCTCCTTCGTAGCACCAATGAAGCACACTCTGGGTGACTGGTGTGAATGGAAGGTTAAAAATTCAGAGATGCATCTATGAGTGTAGCAGGAAAAACAAGCAGCATACCACAGAGATACAGGAGCAAGGAGGCCCCATATTCCCAAGACAGCACATCATCAAAATTATGGTTGATATCAAGTGCTGCTAAGATGTCAAAAGTTTGTTCTTCTCTGGGTCAGAATCATTGTGACTGTAAAGTGTGTGGACACACGCATAGACCTGATGAGTTGCTTCTCTCAGCCTTGAGAGACAGAATCCGAGGCAAAGAGCACAGCTAAGGCTAAAGGGATATAGAACTGCCGTCTTGCAGAGAGTAGGTTTGGTAACCAACAGAAAGAAGGCAGTAGGTGACTTCCACTGAAAACAGGGGAACACACTTAAACCAAGGACAGAAACCTAGTATTTTCACATGCGTTAATGACATACTGTGAATTCTCTTGTGTTTTCCATGCTATCTATGTGTGTGTGTGTCTGTGTGTGGTTACCAATTAGTTTGTATGACAGAACACAATATAATTAAAATATTTTTTATTAAATCTCACCATTAAAAATTGCTAGAACTGATAACCTGTTTTCTGAGTTTAGATTAATGGTGACATCTAATTGAGTTGTAACTGAGCTACAGCTGGCTATCCATGCCTCATTATGGGAGTGCCCAGACTCACAGAGGAGACTGATAGACATCAGCCTGCCGTGCCTGTCCTTAGTGCGTTGTATAACTTGGGACAATAAAACCAATCATACACAATTAGGTATGAATTTCATTATCAGAAGGACATTGTCAAGAAAAATATGTCCCTTGTGCTCCTGGTTAACACGTACGTAGTAAGCAGAAGTATGGCAGATCATTTTCACAAAGCAAATACTTTCCTACTATGAAAATTCTGTTAAATAGCTTAAAAAATTGTAAAGGGTAACTGCTTAAAAAAAATCCCTGGTATGTAGATTGCGATTCTTCATTCAAGCACCCTAATAATTGTCCAGTAGAAGTGAAAAAATGTTACCTATAAATTTGACTAAATGTTCTCCCGCTGTTGCTTTTTCCTCATTCAAATACATCTTCTAAATTGCTGCTTGTTTGTTGTAACGCTTATAAAGGCACCATTTTACCAACTCTGTTTCTTGTTCCGTGACACTAGCCTCTCCTTAGTGACCATGTAATCTTGTTTTTGTTTTCAATCCTGCTCTGCTGCTCCTAGCTTCTTCCTCCTATGTACATACAGAGGAGACAGGGGAAGAGGAAGGGATTTCTGTTCTTTTGTTTTAGTGTCTGCTGCATCTGGCATGGTTCAAATTGGTCCCAGTTCTGCAGCTTAAGCCCAAACACCTGACACCTGCCCTGCTGCCCTCAGTGAGCATATTAACTGATACTCTGTGGATTTCAGATTGCAGTCCCTTGAGAGAAAGCCATGTCTTCATTGTACTGCAAAGTGCCTAGTACATTTATGAGAAGACTCAGTAAACATAATGATAAAACTCCGCTGAGAAAAATTTGCAGAGCTTAAAGTTTTTAATCTTCTCAGAGTATTTTTTCACTTTGATTTTACAAATATTTTTTCCTATAATTTAACCAAGTTTATAGTCTTGATTTCTAACCTATCTTCCAAGCCTATATGTAACATAAAAGTAAGAGCTTTGGACAAAGTCTGTGAGGGCAGTCATGCCTCTTTAATGCATAAGACAGACTTTTTAATCCTCAATGCTGAAGTGGTGTCACTTGTTTAGTTCTCAGCTACCTCAAACAAACCATACACAACAGCGCAATATGAATTTGGATATTGATCAAGGGATTTTGGGGACAATACAAGCACAAGAACGAAGCTGGTATAGTTTCAACTAAAATCCACAGTTAAATGAAAAAGACACACAGACATTCTAATGATGCTATCTAGGCATAGAATATTTATGCAGCTCGGAGAAGATATAAAGGAAAAACTAATTCAGCAGAGACAAATATTTACTTTTGGAAAACACCATGTGAGTTGCATCACGTGCCTTCTTCTTTTGTGATATCACGTCACTGAAACCCCCAGTAATGCTTTGAATATATAAGGATAATTGCACATTTGAATAACTTTTCTCAAGATTTTGGTTAAAATTTGATAGTTCCTATCAGAATCACACAGAATGGATATTTATAGCATTTTAACTCCTGTTATACACTTCCTTTCATACAGCAAAGCTTCACACCATCTTGTTTAGCAATCACAGAATAAATATCTTAGAAGATCACACCATTTCTTCTGTAACAGCTTTTTGTATTTCAGTTGTGGTTTAAGCCCGGGTGGCAACTAGGACCACACAGCCACTCGCTCATTCTTCCTAACTGTCATGTGGTGGGAGGACTGGGTGGTGGGGGGAAGGAGAAAGCTTGTGCGCTGAGATAAGAACAGTTCAATATGACAGCAAAGGCAGCGAAAAAAAGCAACAACAACAACAGAATCTACAAAACAAGTGATGAACAATGCAATTGCTCACCAACCATGACACCAATAACTGTTGAGTTCCCAAGCAGTTGGTCTTTGCCCACCAGCCAGTTCCAGTTTATATACTGAGTATGATGTGTTAAGGTAAGAAGTACCTCTTTAGACAGCTTGGTTCAGCTGTGGTCCCTCCCAGCTTCTTGTGCATCTGCACCCTTCCTGCTGAAAAGTCCTTTACTTGGTATGAACATTGCTTGACAACAACTGAAGCATCAGTGTATCATCAACATTGTTCTCACACTAAATCCAAAACACGGCCCTATATCAGTTACTGGGAAGCAAACTAACTCTATCCCAGCCAAAACCATGACAATTTCATTACTTTTTGCTATCTTCTACATGTGTTGTTAATAGAATTACTACTCTTTAATCAACAATTAATAGTAGCAAGATCACTTCTGTAATCCATTTCTTTTTAGTCATTTTGTTTATTTGGACATCTGTTAGAAAATTGGAGATTTCACTGCAGATAAGATTTTCCGTGACTGGGTTTGCATTGGCTTATGGGATATGGTTTAGCTAAGAGCTAAAAGGAGAAAGACTGATTTGAAATCAGGTTTTCCTCCCCAATAATGTCCTCCACAACTTTTAAGATTTTTATTCTAGACCATATTCTGATCATTATTTCAAGTCAAAAGAAAAGACTACAGAAGGACATACATATTGCTTAGCTTCACAAATTGCTCTGGGCTTCAGTTCCCAATGCTAAATGGGAATACTATATTTCCCTGGTAATTCTATTTATATTTTCCATCTTAGTAATGCACTGCTGCCTAACAAGGATGTCATGAGAGCGAATGAAAAACAGATAACAAGACAGTCACTCAAAATACTGGTGTTTTATCTTGAATTCAGGATAGCGTACCCTTCTTTCCTAAATAATGCCATTACTCCCCATCCTACAACTGTTTGTTTCTTCAGGATATGGAACCATGCTAAGGTCTTAAATAGTGCTCTAACTTTATAGTGCAGTGCTAACATGAATCTCAGAACATATAGCAGTAATGAATGCTGGCTTAATGGCTTTATTTTTATAATGGAATAATCACTCAGTTACACTGGGGTATCTAAGTGACATTGAAACCATGACTCAGTTGCCACAGAAAACAGAGCAAGAAGTCATCACTTTGTCATGCCTCTTTGGTCAGGTCACAAAGACAAAAAGTAGCTGGCGTTCTCTTCTGAAGATGACACAGTAGCAAGATGAGTCCCTGCTTGTCCTAGGAGATGTAGCCACAGCCCATTATGATCAGGGAAAAGTGTGGCATGGTACAGAGGGACTGAGCTATAGGCACTAGTGATGATCATTGTAAGACAGAGGAGAGAACAGTTCAGTGCAATGGGCAAAATTTTGGGGTTGTTTGGATAGTCCTGTTGGTGACACGTGATGAAGGTCTTCAAGATGAATTCTGCCCTCCCTCTCCCATCTGAAAAACCTGATAAAACCATAATCAATCTTACTTACAATTTTCCTCCTGTTACGATACTAAACTGAAGTTTTCCAAGCCTCAGACACCTGAGTGTGTTTTCTTCTGTTACATTTCCGTATGTTTGACATCCTTTTTTTTTTCTTCTGTTCCTCATGCCAGCGCAGCCAATACAAGCATTCCAAAGGACGTTTTGCTGCAGTTCAGCAGTGGAAATTGCTGTCTATCCATTTGCAATCCAGGCATAATATCACAAAATGGATAGACACTGTATGTTCTTTGTTTTACCACCATCTCTCTTTACACCATGTGGCGATCTTCCCTTTTAAATGGCACAAGGTGCTCCACATTCCACTTTAAACATTTGTCTACTTGGTAACAATATTTTTACAGGATCTTACAAGGTAGAAAGCAAAGATAAATGCTTGAAAGCTTGTTTTGAAGAGTAAGACTTGGCAGCTGCCTGTGAAATTAACTACATTCCCTTCCCCCTCTCAGCCTGATGTACAGCGTCCCGGATGGTGGTCTGACAGCATAAACAGGGACCGAAATTTCTTATTCACTGTTTCATAGTTAGAGAGTAATTTCTCCTCTGCCTGCACCACAGTGTGCTATGGAAATGCAAAGCTCCTACAAGGGATGATGGACAGTCCTGCTGTGCGTAACTAACAGGTGCCACACAGAAAGATTTTGCTGGCCAAGCTGGATATGTCTCTGCAGAGGGTCTCCTCACAAGCTGTCATGCAGACTCTGCTCCTTCCATCAAGGTTTCATAAATCCACAGGCACACATGTAGGCTGTGGGGAGGAAAAGAAAGATGACCTCAAATGAAATTTTATATAAATTACTTCTGTCTCAAGAAAGTTCACGCAACGCGGTTTCTGGTGTCATTTATGGTGGTGAAAAACTGGAGTTCTGCCATTTACCTCTCTGGAGTTATAACTGGATTTACACAGGTATGACCAAAACCCATGTTTGCTTTCTATAGAAATATGCATATGTATCTTTCTTGATAAAGTGCTGAAAACCATGGACACAAATCTGGCAGTGTGCCTTAGCTGTAACCACAAAAGATAGGAAAGAATGGTGACAGTTTAGAAATTATTTTTCCTCCTATATTTGAGAGTCAAACGGGTTCCTACCTCTTGAACTGTAAATCCATTAAAAAATGAATAGGACTCAGCACTTCCTTAGGTTTATAGCACACAGACATGAGGGAGGAAAAAAAAGAAGGAAACAGTTTTATTTCTTTTCTGTTTTACAGTCAGTCTGAATCCTCTCTGTGAAAAAGGCTCCACTTTTTCTGACCTTTCCCACCATGAATTTAAAAAATGTTGCCTCTCTGCTCAGTCTCAGATTTATAGCAGAATGCCTAATGCCCGGGTTGTGCATAAACAATTAAAAAAATAAGAATCGCTGTTAGTAATCCGTGTAATACCATGTGGGTGAATTTGGGTGAGCATGAAAGCTCCAGTGAACTGTTCACCTCCACAGTAAATGTAGCAAACAATCCTGTCTAAGTTCACAAACTGAATGCTGTTTTCCCATGAAGAAAAACTCTTTATCATGCAGCCTGAATGTGCCCATTAGGATGGCAAAAGAGTGTGGGTCTAAAGAGAAAACTTTTTGCTGGCACTGTGGGAGAAGTATCCTGCAGTCCCATGGCAGGGCAGGGTCCCCACGGCCTCAAAATCTGGATCATCAGCACTGCCCTTTTAGCCAGAGTCAGCACTCAGCTACCTGGCTCCAAAGCCAAATACTTCTCAGTTTTATAGGCTGTTTCAATTTGCGTCAGTGAGCCTGAGACCAGAACCTGGCCTATTGTGGGCGGTCTGTCTGAAAGACTCATTACTTTTCCCTCTCAGCTTCGAGGCAGCATCTGGACTATTGATAATAATCTTGGAGCCAGAAGCTGTGAAACGCATCATGAAAGCTGAGCTGAGGATGGCTGTGTGAAACACAGCAGCATAGTCATTAAGGCCCAGTTTTCATACTAGGGCTTCAACCATCCCACCTGTTTGCCTTCATAAACACACACCATCAGATAGATCAAGGCTAGAAGCCGACTTTAACACACCTTAAAGCATGAAGAGTTATCCCTAATTACAATTTTAACCTATCTAATGTGGCTGTGGATGGCCTAATTATCTACATAAATGTTTAATTACTTTTTGAATAATACTAAGGCTTCAGACTCAGTGGGACTGGCGGCAATGATTCACAAAGGTTACAAGTCACAATTAGATAGCAGAAGGGCACACTCTGGACGAGATTGCCACCCAGCATCAAGTAACTCTGCTACTGACCCAGCAGGGAATTTAGGTTTTCACTACGAGAGATGATAAACGTCTTGCTTTGTAATCCTCTGGATGTTTTAGCCACAATACCTTGTCTACTACAAATTCTTTATATAATAGACACTGCCAAGTTGCTCTGGTTTTGAAAGATTTTCCACTGTTAGGGTTTACTGAATGAGAAGGGGTATGGTTTTGGTTTTTCCTTCTAAAAGAGTAGGAATGTGTCCCAGTTTTGGCTGAGATAGAGTTAATTTTCTTCATAGTGGCTACTATAGTGTTGTGGTTTTGATTTAGAATTAGAAGAATGTTGGTAACACACTGATGTTTTGGTTGTTGCTAAGCAGTCAAGGAGTTTTCAGCTTCTCACTTCATGCCAGGTGCACAAGAAGCTGGAATTGGGCACAGCCAGGATAGCTGATCCAAATTGCCCAAAGGGATATTTGATATCATATAACATCGTACTCAATATTTATTTGGGGGAAAGCTGATTGGGGGAACCACTGCTTAGAGATGTGCTGAGTATCAATCACCAGGTGGTGAACAATTGCATTGTGTATCACTCGTTTTGTATATTCTTTTATCATTAGTATTATAATTGATTTGTCTTCCTTTGCCGTCCTATCAAAGTGTCTTTATCTCAGTCCAGAAGTTTGGTTTTTTTTTCTATTCTCCTTCCCCTCCCACTGTGGGAGTGAGAGGGGCGGGCATGGAGGGGAGTGAGTGTCTGCATGGTGCTTGTTTGCCAGCTGGGCTTAAACCATGACAGTGTGAAAGGGCAGAAATGTCCCTGTATTCCTTAGTCAGAGCCACCTTGGCTGCCTCCTGTTGGGAAGGTGTGATGATGTCCAAATAGAAAGCGCAGATAAGTGAGATGTTTGCAAAACTGAAAAGAAACTTAATCTAAAGCACAAATGATAGCTACAGTCTTTGCTTGGCTAATTACAACTTGCACAGCTGTCACTACCAAAGAGACATAGAGGCTATCATGATGGATAATAAGGTTCCTATAGGGGCAGCACTAGAGGACTCCCAAACTGCCAAAAGCTGGCATGGCTGCCCTTAAGAACTCCCTGCTACGTCACCCTTTCAAGGTGGTCCAGGTTTGCTCGGGGGAGGCAATTCGGAGCTGGATCAGAGTGCTGTGTACAATTCAACACAGTGGAGCAATGCACAAGGGAATGTTAAAACTGCTGTCCCTTGCACCAACCCACCCAGCTCAGCATGAGAGGGAAAAAAAGCAGATGTGATTTAGAAGAACTGTCATCATCCAGCTGATGACTGTCCACCAAAGCCTGGACTCAGAGAAGTGGATATCATGGAACACGCAGGTCATCTGGGACTTGGGCTTGTTACAGCTGTCTGCCTTCTAGTTTTGAGATGTTGGAACTCACCAGGTGGGTATGAGCTCACCAAGCAGGCAGCAACACAGCTGCGCTCCCAGGACTGATTCTCATTACACTTCTCTCTACCTGAAGTCTGCTGACTAAAACCATATTCATAGCATGGCATGGCATGTCACAGAAAGCTTCATACAGAAAGAAAGCAAATTGTGCTTGAATGCCTGTGTTTGAGCTGCCTTGTATCTTCCTTGCTGTGCTTTCCTGTGAGCCAGAATTTCAATAAACTCTGTTACATAAAATGCAGCAACTGCATTTACCTCGCTTTGTGACCAAATTGAATAACAATAGTAGTCGAGGAAAAGCTTGTGAGAGATAAGCATTAGCACTGTGAACAAATATTTCTGTAGAAAACCTTTATCTTCTTCTAACAAACAATATTTTTGAGCACTTGGACAGCCATTGCTCTGAATGCTGTTGCAGAAAAGCTTGGCTCCAGGGGCAGCTTGTTTCAGCTGCTGCTTGCCATTGTTTCTAAGCCCCCTGCTGTTTTTCTAAGCCTCTGTGCAGGCCAATAGTACATTTGTTTCACTTCAAATTCTTGCACAACCAACACAAAAAAGAAGCCCAGTTCTTGCACTCAAGGGAATGAAGGGGTGGGTATAAAAGGTCACTGGCTGAGGGATGCTTCTCTGTAGATTAATGTTGAGCTTTATTTTGTCTGTTCATTGTTGTCTGTACCGAAATAGACAGCTCACTTTCGGGGCTCACTGCCTGAAACAGTGACTAGCTCCCTTTGCAAAGCAGAGGGCTGCTCACCCCAAGCCCATATGGCCACATTATGTGCATGTTGCAGAGAGCTGCAGCATCCACTGCGTTGCTGGAGATGATACTGCAATTAGCCACCGTCCTTAGCTGGTGACAGTCCAGCCAGAAGCATCAGATTCCAGCAATGGCTGTGGGAGAGGAATAGGGAGAAACAAGTAACTCAGTGTGCTGAGCATCCCTGAGGGAGCTGGGGAGAGAAGAGCAAGCTATGGTTTTGTGTACACCTTCTGCTTGGTCTCCTGAAAGCTTGCTACTGAATGGAGCTTTAGATCTCCTGTCCTTTAGTGACCACACTTGCCTGCAGCTCTGGACCATACACAGAGCATGTCCTTGGGGTGGGAAGCTCCTTTCTCCTTCACCTCCACTCTGACACACAGCAGTTGGATTCATTCCTGTTTCATGCGGATAGCTGTCTTGCAAACAGAAAAAACACCAGAGAATGTGGAAAGTCTGACCTGGGTGCTGGTGCTCTTCAGAGTGAGGGGAACTCTAGGTGTCAACCCGAAAGCAGCAGGAGACTGCAGTCTCCAGCTTACCTCGTTAATTCATTTTTATCCTTTTAGTATAGCAACCAGCACAATAGGCACTGTGACTTTGTCACCATGACATTTCATCATGAGAATGAGTGCAGCCTTGGACAAGATTAATGGAAAATCATTGTAGTAATCAGTGATGAACTAACTTATCCAAAATCTTCACTTGTTCAAGACTCAGAAATATTCTCCCTGCAAATCTGTTTCAGGATCTATCTAAAGAGCAAAGACTCTGATGATAACTGGACCTCTGACAGCTGTGTTGAAGAACAGACCTGTTGTATTAGTCTTGAATGTAGTTTTACCAGCTCATTATTTTGCTCTGTTTTTTAATCATCTTGCCTGAAGGTCTGTGTCAGTTCTGCCTTGTCACTTATCCCTCTGTCTCTTGACCTGCTAAAATGAAACACAGAACACTGGTAACATACTAAAAAAAATAAATCAGGAAACATTAGGCATTGCTGAAGATTTAATATGGAAAACTTTCATAAAATGTCAGTCAACACATTCAAAAATATATTAAACACTTTCTGTACTACAGAGGCAAACAACTACAAACCTCAGTATTCCTTATGAAAAATCAGCATTTCTTCCTCCTTCTTCCAAAAATGGATAGAACAATATAGATTTTGGTTGAGCAAGTGGATTGCTTTAGAGGCTTTTTTTTTCTAACTGGAAAAATGAAAAAATTATTCACGTATAACAAGGAAAGAATAAGTGGAAAGGCAGCACCATATGAAGGTTATTTTCAGTTCACCTTTCTGTTATTCCTAATTGATTAGCTAATTTTCAGAACTTCAAAACTCCTAAATGGTGTTTGTTTGTCATCTGGGCATCTGGATGTCTCACAACTATTGGACTGTGGCTTACGAACTTAGCAATGAGATTGTAAAAGCCCTGTTGGTATTGAAAGACCTATCGTAAGTGTTTAAAGGCAGACTTCCACACTATGTTAAATTCCATTATAATAGTGACTGCAGTGGCAAGCTTATTGATTTGTATTTTTCATTTCATGTTCAACATGTTTATTTAGAAGCTTAAAGCTGAATTTGAGTCTGTAACTTTGTTCTTATTACCAGTAAGTCGTACCTATGCACACACACAAACACACACACATGCAAGTTTTGGTTTAATGGTAGCTGTTAAATAAAGGGTAGGCCACGAAGACAGCTGTCACTCCTTCAGCTTGCCGAACCTGGGAGCTGCAAACATTGCAGGGAGTGGAGTGGTTACTTGGAGTTTACTGGATTACTGGCAGCACCTGTCAAAATAAGACCACTATGACGGACAATTAAAAGACACATGTTACAGATCTTTTGGACTTTACAGATTTAATGGCTTGACAATGAGGTTTAGTGGCAAACAGTGCTGCACAGTATATCAGTACTACGCTGCTGCAAACTTGCTTACCTGAAGCTTCCATTTACTTCTTAAGAGTAGTCCTAATTACAGTGCTTAATTGTGCCCCAGCTTTGATACTTAAGGGTTAACAATTAAACAAGTCCTGTTTAACTGAAAAACAGCTTCTGAACAAATTACAGATGAAGAATAAATGATAAGTTTATGCCTGTCTCATGTTTGAGTGAGCAAATTGCAATGAATCTATTACTAATGAGAGATGGTCTTTTACAAAACTTAATCCTTAGCTTAGTTTGCTCTTGGGTGTTTCCTGTCAGGTTCATTTCTTGTTCATCTAGAATGAGCTTCCTCTTATTCCTTTTATCCCCACCCCAGCCTTCTTTTAGTATGTGGGAAACCAGAATCAGAATATCACTTCAACATCTGGGAAATCACCTGATCCAAACTCAAACAAATTAAACATTGTGAGATGTATTATCTACTTGGTATCTTCAACCATGTATAAGGACTTGTACAAATTTTTATATAAGTATGTAATGCCCATGTTCTCTGAATTTAAGAAATTGTAAAGACAAACAACATTACCAGCACACTGCATTTTTTTCATGGAAACCCTCAAGGAGCAGGGATGGTGAATTTGTCGCAGTCTGACATTATCATTCCAAACAGCTCAACCAGTAAGAAATATTACAGGTTCCTTTACTTCCCACACTGGTATTATCTTTAAAGAAGAACATCCTGTGGTGAAGTGTTGCACTTTGTTCTGCCTGATATAAATAACTGTATTAGGTTAATATGATTAAGGCTAATGAGACTCTGAACCTCATCCAAAAAATTTGTCATTAAAGCCCATTTACCACTGATGAATTAATTAGTAAAATACAAATCACCTTTCAAGCAGGATGTGTGCCAGGGTTAGTCCAAAAATGCCAATATCCAAGTATTTTCTCTGTGGTGTCTTCAGCTTATAAATCTAAGAAGAGGATAGAAGTATGAGCATGCTGCTAATGTATGCTCTGGCACTGATCCTCAGAACCCAGAGAGCAAAATTTAGCACAGAGAGAACAGGGAAAAGGGCAGGGTGGGTATTTACCAACATCTTTAGCTCAGGGAATTGTCTCTGCAGCAGTTTCCACCTGTTTCCACCCTCTTTTTGGTTATATTTAGGAGCAAAGAGGAGCGGAATGTTTAGCAAGATTCTGTGAACAGCAGAGCATAGTTCTGGATGTATTTGGGGACTATAGGTCTTATGACTGGTTTTCTCGTGAGATATATGTGGACACTTCCCAAGCAACTTACAAGAAAACCTTAAGAACTACAATTAGAGCCTCAGGAAGGGGATTAGCTTCACTTTTCTGATATTTAAAGAGGTTTCAGTTCCTTTATAATTTACCTGACTTCAGCTGAAACTAAAAGATCGATTGAAGTCAAGGTGACATGACATTAAAAGAAGAAATGATCATTCTTTCTAAATGGACCAGTGACAGCATCACAATCTTTGTCTATGACCCTTTTCTCAATAAAGTCAATTTCTATTGTCTGCATATAGCAGTAATGTAACGATAGGGTACACAGCAACAACCCCCTTCAGCGCTACAGGCTGGGCACAGAGTGGCTGGAGAGCAGCCAGACAGAAAGGGACCTGGGGGTACTGATTGACAGCAAGCTCAACATGAGCCAACAGTGTGCCCAGGTGGCCAAGAAGGCCAATGGTATCCTGGCCTGTATCAAAAATAGTGTGGTCAGCAGGACAAGGGAAGTGATCCTTCCCCTGTACTCTGCATTGGTGAGGCCACACCTGGAGTATTGTGTTCAGTTCTGGGCCCCTCAGTTCAGGAAAGATATTGAGGTGCTGGAGCGGGTCCAGAGAAGAGCAACAAGACTGGTGAAGGGACTTGAGCACATGACCTATGGTGAGAGGCTGAGGGAGCTGGGGTTGTTCAGCCTGGAGAAGAGGAGGCTTAGAGGTGACCTCATCACTCTCTATAACTACCTGAAGGGAAGTTATAGTCAGGTGGGAACTGGTCTCTTCTCCCAGGCAGTTAGCAATAGGACAAGGGGACATGGGCTTAAACTCTGCCAGGGGAAGTTTAGGCTGAATATTAGGAAGAAGTTCTTTACGGAAAGAGTGATCAGGCATTGGAATGGCCTGCCTAGGGAGGTGGTGGACTCACCGTCCCTGGAGGTTTTTAAACTGAGATTGGACATGGCTCTTAGTGCCATGATCTAGTAAATGGGCTGAAGTTGGACCAAGGGTTGGACTTGATGATCTCTGAGGTCTTTTCCAACCTAGCCAATTCTGTGATTCTGTGATTCTGTGACTCAAGTTCCCCAATTCTCTAGCACTGTTGCACACTGTTGCACACCCAGATCTGACCTGTCCCGTGCCATGCACTGACACAATGCTGCGTGCATTGGTGGTGTGTCTGCTCTCCTATGCTGTGCAAAGCCAGAACACAATCAGGTCTCTGCTACCTAATGCAACTGTGTGGAAAGCACTGTGGTATGTAACGTCAAGCCCCTCTGGTTTAGCACTTTACCATACCACTATATGTGCTCAATATATTCAATAAGAGCAAATATTTAGTGGTCAGAAGAATGCAGGTAGTACTAACTGGGTTGATACTGGTTGATTAATGGTTTTATATGTCAGCGTAACAGCCTGAGTAAATAATTAAATGCAAACTGTAACATTTTTTCCAGGGAGCTTTTAAAGTTGACTGTGGAGATTTTTCTTCAGTCCATAATTAGCTCCATTGGATTATTTCTTTTATGAGAATATGAACATTTTGATGACTGAAACTTGTTCACATCCCAGTTTTCTCACGAAACCAGCCTCTCCTGGGAAGAACCAAAGGATTATCAAGCCAGTCTCTGAGCAAAGTCCATAGAGCTTAACATGATACTTGCACAAAATCAGAATGGTAGTCCTTAGCAAACACATACCCCATGACGAACTTGTTTATCAAGCCCATCAGATAGAGGGGAAATTTAAAAGAGGCCATAAAATAAATAACAGTGGTCATCAGGTAACTGTATTACAGAAGTGGTGATAGATTGACAGCTCAAATTTTTGCAACCATTATGGGAGTTACTACAAGCCATGCACAGTCTACTCTCTCTCTGCTGAACTGAGCTCAGTACCCTTGCAGTGAGGCACAAACTGTGAGTGGTTTGGGCTGAATTAACAGAAAACAAATAATAGGGATAAGTAACAATAAAACAGTGTTATCAGTTATTAGAACAATTTGGCTAGAGGTGTAGTGAAGAGTGGATGCCTTAGCTCAGTAAGGAGCTACAGACTTGATAAAAAATTACTTGAGACTGTAAAACAGCTTATGTCACAGAGACACAGTGGTGTCAGGAGAAGCATCACTAAGTAATAATTTTACATTATGCCACTTTGAGTTTGATCAATCTTTCCATTTCAGCTGAAGTCAGGTAAATTATAAAGGAACTGAAACCTCTTTAAATATCAGAAAAATGAAGCTAATCCCCTTCCTGAGGCTCTAATTGTAGTTTTTAAGGTTTTCTTGTAAGTTGCTTGGGAAGTGTCCACATATATCTCACAAGAAAACCAGTCATAAGACCTATAGTCCCCCAAATACATCCAGAACTATGCTCTGCTGTTCACAAAATCTTGCTAAACATTCCGCTCCTCTTTGCTCCTAAATATAACCAAAAAGAGGGTGGAAACAGGTGGAAACTGCTGCAGAGACAATTCCCTGAGCTAAAGATGTTGGTTAATACCCATCCTGCCCTTTTCCCTATTCCCTCAGGTACCTGAGCAGCCATAAGAGCTAAGCAGACAGAATCATAAAGTACGCAACCAATTTACTGTGCAGCTGACACACAGAGGTGGGAAGATGCATCATAATGAGTCAGAAAGTACTTATGGAGACAGTACATCTTTGCAACAGGTTGTATGTGATTAATTTACACACACGGCAGAACATGTGCCAGTTACTCTTACCACATCAATGCAGTTCCTAAAATGAACCCTTTGGTTTGACAGGATCTTTGGTCAGGGATTCCCAATCTCCTTCAGCTCATGTGCAATGTCATTATCTTTCGTTTATTGTTGTCTTACTTAGAGACTGCAAAGGCCAAAACTCCCTGAACGTTTGAAATCTACACAGTTACCATGATTATATTTTCATACTAAGAATTACACAGTCAAGAGTCCCTTTAAAATATACTTGCAAGTATAAACCATAGTTTTGCATGTAATTACATGTATGCCTAGTTATATGTAAATGAAAATTCAGTACTTGCATATGCAAACATACAAAGCTGTGATCAGCACCGAGAGTTGTCTAGAAAGCATCTGCCAGAGGAGGGAATTAAACTGATGTTATTTTTCTTACAATTATGTGTATCACCATTACCTGATGAATCTCATGCACAGGGTGTGTTTGCTTGTGATCTACAGCTCCCATTCCCCTTTCTGCTGGAAAGTTATTGTTCTTTGCAGCATCAGTGACACATTTCTTTCCAGTTCAACTGTCTTTTTTATGTTTTCTTCTTTATTTCTGCTAGATTTCATATATTTGCTTTTCTACATTTCATTTTTTCTTTCTCAAGACTATTCTTTAGAAGAAAACTAAGTCCAGAGTTTCTGGACCTGAATGCCTATATTTAGACTTCTTTAATCAGATTTATGGTACATAAACAAATAGCTTAATCATCAAAGTTGTTGAGAACCCATAATTATCATCAACTTCAGCATGTATCTAGTTTCCACAAATCAAGAGCTGCACAGGCTGGTTTTGAAAATATGCAGACCAGTGAGCCTCTGTTTTTAAAACTGTAATCTTTTGTGGCTTGTCTGTGAAACCAGTGGCAAGTTTAGAACAGAGGAATTTCTAGCTTCCAGGCCTATGGCTGATCCATTAGCTGTTATAGACAGTTACGAATGCACAGGTAATTCCTTCATTAAAATTCCTTGTCTTGTCTTAACAGGAAATTTGTTAGTTCTTGAAAGCATAAGGTAGCTGTACACCTAGCCCATAGACAAACTTTTTTTTAACGACACAAGAACCTACAAACTCAAAATGAGTCTTACAGTTTGGTTCCCTGCTACGTGATCTTGTAAACTCCTAAGTATATAATTTACAATCCCTGAAATGTTCCAGCAAAATTCACCATTTTCTAATTTGCAGGAAGCTCTCTTTGTATGCCAAAGCTAAACAAATGTGAGAGAAAGAAAACTATTAATGAGGACAGTTACAAAACACATAGCCACTGTGTAAACTTTCAAGTGAATGCAACTGATTTTTTTAATATTTTCTCACAATGAGCAAAATTTTTTGCTGTGGAGGGACACTGAATGGTCACAGCAGATCACCCTAGTGGGATTATTCTTTCTTCAGGTATGCTGTTGCTCTGCTTTTTCCTTGCCTTTTTTTGCTATAGATACTATGAAGGTCAGAAGGTTTCCTCATTATTCAGTTTTTATTGTAATCATTTCATTGTGCTAGTCCTTTTCCCCCTGTACTCCCCAGACCCATCCACCTGTTGCCATTTGGTAAAGCTGTGGTCAATCAATTCTCTGTAAGGAGACCTTTTGGGTTTTCTTTTATTCAAAGGTTTGCAGGGTGAGGCATGGGAGCAAAGTCAGAAAAGTTAAGACTTTCTAACTTCCATCACTGCTAGATGTGGCAAGCTGAAAACACTGCCAGAGGCAATTATGTGAAGGATGAGAAGGAAAATATATTCATTTGACACTGGGAAATGCTTTGAAAAGAGTCTTTTCCTGATGGTGTAAATTGAGAGGATAGCATCCATTAACAATAGGTCTCTTGCTAATGAAAACGATTATGTATCTAGATTCCAAGATTTATTTTGTCACTGTTTTGACAGTCGGTGATGTCTGTAAGTGCTTTTCCAATATTCCCATGTACTGAATGAAGCTGACATTCATTAACTAGCTTTTGGCTTCTGAGTTTCCCTTCAGTTTAATTAATGTATTTAGGCAGCTGGGAGCTACATTTACATGAAAATGAGAGTATAGCCAGTGGAACATTTAGTGATCATTTCTGATGTATAAGTAGAGACATACTTGGGAATGGACATGGACAGTGAAAAAATCCAAACAAAAATGTATACATTTAGGGTAAAATTAACAGCAAGAATACATATGAAAATATGAAGCATTGAACACATTATTGGAAGAAATGTGACAAAGACAGACATTATAAGAAAGAGGGTGGTTTGGTTTTGTTTTCTTCTTTTTTTATTTCATCTTGATTAGCTGTTTCATTACTGTAATGCTTTTCCAGCTTGTAACTAATTAGTTATGGTTGGTCAGAAGATACCAGAAAAATGCTTTTTACAGTGTTGCCATGTCATCAGAGCTAGCATAGGACCAAAACTTGCCAAAAGGCTCCTGGAGTCAGCCTGCAAAGGCTGATAAACTTCCATAGAAAGGGATTATGTATTAGATACAGTGCAGAATGACAAAATGAAATTGCTGTACAGGGTGCATAGTACAGCAATATGGGAAAGGAATTGGGGCCTATGCATGATGATGACACACTGGTTTATGTGGATGTTTATCACTAAAAGGGTTGTCAGAGCCTCTTACCAGCAGGAGGAAAGAAATAGAGCAGAGAGACCACACACAGACCAAGCTGGCATAAGGAATAGGGTTATTTTTCAAGCCTTTCCCCACATCCACTTTAGATTATTCATACTTCCATTTAATCTGTTGTTTGCTGCCTTATATTAGTGAATAATTTGCTTTAATGAAGACCTATTCAATGTCTAAAAATAAGACAAGTTGAGCAACCTTACACTAAGGGACAACACTAGTGAAGCTTTTTCAGGAAAAATGGTATTGTGTGAAGTAAGGTAGTTTTTTAACTAATAGATTTCAAAATTAGGATCTGCAGGCTCAAGCAATTTCACTTCACAGGCTTAACATGCTGTGTAACCAATTTTTATATCAAAATATGTACCTTGAAATGCATGAAAACTTGATGCATATTTGGATGCCTGGTGTATGTGTGAAATGCATCTTGTGTAATAAATATATTTTGAGATTATATTATATAAATAAGAACAAGGAAACAATTTTGCTTTGCTGGGATGAAATAAAATTATAAAGAAAAATTCATTCTGATTCTTAAAAAGATTTGGACCAAACTGATCCTATTATGTGACGTGAAGGGGAAAGACTTTGTCTTCAAAATAGAAGGGATTACTTACTGACTGATTTATTTTCTTCCTATCTGTCTCTCTCCATTATTTACATTTTCTGGAATAAATGACACAGTCCTGAGTAGTGAAAGCATAAGGTTTGGTCATGACATTTTGCTGCCTTGACTGATTCCACTAACCTTCGCAGAGCTGCACAGATGTCCATGAAGGTGTCCCCGCCAGCCACCCAGATCATTAGGCTTTTGATGCAAGTGCCAGAGAGCCAGTGTGGAGTTTAGTGTCCTGGCTGCTAATGCTCTCAAAGTTGGCCACTTTTCAAAATGACTTTGGTGTAATGACATGGCTACCAAGGAAGCTGAAGAAGGTCAGAGGGATGCAAATGAACAAAAAAGCCTATGCTGACCAAGGGGAGCAGAGATTTTGGTGCTTCTGTCTCTCCTAGCCACATAACTGAAGGGAGGCCTCATTTCCACATAAAGGGTATGCCTCTGAGCAGCCAAGATTTTGGGGTCTGTCTGTTCTTCAACAAGAGTATTTGGTCATGGTACCATATGCAGTGTTTTCCAGGTTTTATGATCCCTCCCAGTGGTGTAACTTCAGTTGTGGTGTAACTTCAGTTGTGGTGTAAGGCTGTGAAAGTCATCTACACAAATCAAGTTAGAAGTCACTCAGAGACCCTCTGCCTGATGTCCTGCCATCATGACTCGTGTCTGTGCTGGAGGGCACCTTCTGTGAATGAGAAAACAGCTCTGGATTTTAGCTTCTGTGTTGAGTCTGTGGGGTGCTAAAAATTTAGAAGCTTTGCATCATAGGGCAGTGGTTGCGCTGCTGCCACGTCCCAAAGGTTTTTTGGAAAAGCTGTAAGGAAAATTTAGAGACTCATATAAATACTTAAGCAATGACATACCTTTGGAAGAAATGTATTTTTTGATAGGTGTGAGGAAAATAAACTTAAACTCATATCTCCAATATGCTATTTCAATAGCATTTGGCAATTAAATATCCTTGTGGATCTGAGTTTCCTTAACTGATGCTAATAGACATGATGGTTTGATGACCTTAGGTGAGAAAAATGTGCTATGACATAACATGTTTTTTTTTTACATGTAAATAAATGTCAGCTGTGTTTTCTGGTAGCCTATTAAATCTTCTCATAAAGCTGGGCAAATGTTTCAATAATTATTTAAAAATTATTTAAAATTAAACCTCTGTATTCTCATCCCATATAAAATCTTCTGAAACTGAGACTAAACAAGTACAATTTCACAATCACATACACAGATATGTAGTACATGTGACTGATCTGATGAGATGGTAGGTCACAGCAACTGGCGATCAGTCATTCAGCTTCTTAACGTGGCAAGACTAGTGCCTTGTTTCAGGGCAGGGAGATGTTTAACACCAGTTTCGACACCCTCTTTTTTATGAGGGCACAAGTTCAAATGTAAGTTCACTATTTCGACTGGGACAGTCATAGTAATGTGGAGTTCAGCATCTTGTGTGGCAGGAACAGAATAGCAAGCAGAATTGTAACCCTGGACTTTAGTGGAGCTAACTTCAGCCATTTCAAGCAATTGCTAGGGGGAATCCCATGGGCAAGACTGCTTGAAGGAAAAGGGGCCCAAGAGAGCTGGATTCCATTCAGAGATTGCTTCTTCCACGCTCAGGATCAGAGCATTCCCACACATAGGAAGTCAAGGAAGGGAGCCAGGAGGCCTGTGTGGTTGAATAGGGATCTGTTGGGTATGCTCAAGCAGAAGAGGAGAGTTTACAGGTCGTGGAAGCAGGGGCTGGCCACTTGGGAGGAATATAAGGCTGCTGTTGGAGGATGTAGGAAGGCAGCTAGGATAGCCAAGGCCTCCTTAGAATTACAGCTGGCGAGAGGGGTCAAGGACAGCAAAAAGAACTTTTTCAAATACATAGCAGATAAAACTAATACCAGAGGCAATGTAGGCCCACTGATGAATGGGGTGGGTGCCATGGTGACAGAAGATACAGAGAAGGCAGAATTACTGAATGCCTTCTTTGTCTCTGTCTACTCTGCTGGAGGCTGTCCTGGGGAACCCTGTACCCCTGAGGCCCCGGATGAAGCCAGGTCAATGGAGGAGTTTGCTTTAGTCAATGAGGACTGGGTTAGGGAGCAATTAAATAGTCTGGACATCCATAAATCCATGGGTCCAGATGGGATGCATCCACGGGTGCTGAGGGAGCTGGCTGAAGTCATTGCTAGACCGCTCTCCATCATTTTTGCCAAGTCTTGGGAAATGGGAGAGGTGCCTGAGGATTGGAGGAAAGCAAATGTCACTCCAGTCTTCAAAAAGGGCAAGAAGGAGGACCCAGGTAATTATAGACCAGTCAGCCTCACCTCTGTCCCTGGGACAATAATGGAACAGCTTGTCCTTGATGCCACCTCGAGGCATATCAAAGATAAGAGGGTCATTAGGGGCAGTCAGGATGGCTTTACCAAGGATAAGTCATGCTTGAGCAACCTCATAGCCTTTTATGAGAATGTAACAAGGTGAATGGATGATGGCAGAGCGGTGGATGTAGCCTACCTTGACTTCAGTAAAACCTTTGACACAGTCTCCCACAGGATCCTCACAGCTAAGTTGAGGAGGTGTGGTCTGGACAATAGAGTAGTGAGGTGGGTTGCAAACTGGCTTAAGGAGAGAAGCCAGAGAGTGGTAGTCAATGGTGCGGAGTCTAGTTGGAGGCCAGTATCTAGTGGAGTGCCTCAGGGGTCAGTACTGGGGCCAATATTATTCAATATATTCATTAACGATTTGGACGAGGGAATTGAGTGTACTATCAGCAAGTTTGCTGATGACGCTAAGCTGGGAGGAGTGGCTGACACGCCAGAAGGTTGTGCTGCCATCCAGCGGGACCTGGACAGGCTGGAAAGTTGGGCGGGGAATAACCTGATGAAATTTAACAAGGGAAATTGTAGAGTCCTGCATCTGGGCAGGAACAATCCCAGGTTCCAGTATAGGTTGGGAAATTACATATTAGAGAGCAGTGTAGGGGAAAGTGACCTGGGGGTCCTGGTGGACAACAGGATGACCATGAGCCAGCACTGTGCCCTTGTGGCCAGGAAGGCCAATGGCATCCTGGGGTGTATTAGAAGGGGGGTGGTTAGTAGATCGAGAGAGGTTCTCCTTCCCCTCTGCTCTGCCCTGGTGAGACCCCATTTGGAATATTGTGTCCAGTTCTGGGCCTCTCAGTTCAAGAAGGACAGGGAACTGCTGGAGAGAGTCCAGTGTAGGGCAACAAAGATGATTAAGGCAGTGGAGCACCTCCCTTATGAAGAAAGGCTGAGGGAGCTGGGTCTCTTTATTTTGGAGGAGACTGAGGAGTGATCTTATTAATGTTTAGAAATATATAAAGGGTGAGTGCCATGAGGATGGAGCCAGGCTCTTCTCAGTGGCAAACAATGATAGGACAAGGGGTAATGGGATCAAGCTGGAACACAAGAGGTTCCACTTAAATATGAGAAGAAACTTCTTCATGGTAAGGGTGACAGAGCACTGGAACAGGCTGCCCAGGGAGGTTGTGGAGTCTCCTACTCTGGAGTCATTCAAAGCCCACCTGGACACATTCCTGTGCGACCTCACCTAGGCATTCCTGCTCCAGCAGTGGGATTGGACTAAATGTTCTTTTGAGGTCCCTTCCAATCCCAAACATACTGTGATACTGTGATACTGTAATGCAACCATTCTAAAAATTTTGTTTCATTAAATCTAATGGCTTTATTGTAGAAGAAATGGACAAGTTCATACAGTTTCCTTAAGTCTTCAATGTTTAACTTGTCTTTTGAGTTCCTGAAGACATCCTATCCCCTAAAATTCCTGATGAACTCATCAGTTATTTCCTGTTACTAAAGTTTAGACCATCATATTAGGGAACTCAATAAGAACTTAGGTTAATCAGAGTCCTGAAGTGCCCTTAAGTACAGTGAGCAGAGACCATCATTAGTGCTTAGAATATTACATACAGCCCACCAGGCTCATTTTTGTAAAGGTGAGGAAATGGCAGTACTTGGTTACTGTTAACCGATCTGTGCTGGTACTACCCTGCAGGCTCTCCTGGCAGCCCCAGCGCACCCTCCATATGCTCCCTGCTTCCCACCCAGGTTCTTGTGTCATAGTTTAGCCCCAGCCAGCAACTAAACACCACACAACCACTAGAGACAGCTAACAGGAATATGGATGGTGAATTACGACAAGTTACTCTGGGCATATGCCTTTGAACTTGAACATGGACTGGCCTGCTGTGCCTGCAATCCTCTGCAAGAAAGAAGGGACAGGAAAAAACACTCTTTCTGCATTGCACCTCATGATACGAGCTGTATCTCAGGAAATAAGGGAGTGCCCTGTACCCCTGCACATCTGCTGGGGCTGGCATGTCCCTCCAGAGTTAATTTTCTCCCCTTGCTCCCAGCCTGGCTAACAATGAGGGGTTCCTGCTATGTTAAACCCTATAACCTGGCCCAAAGGGACCAGGGGTGGACATTGTAATGGAAATACCTTTAAATTGTTGTAATACATTATTTCAGTCGTGTATTATAGGAATCACTATAGCAGGAACCAGCTGAACCAATAGAGGACAAGCCTTACAAGAAGTAGTGCAAGTGCAGCAGTGACTCGACCTGAGCTGGCTTTGGTGCCAGTGACTCAAATCAACACACACCACCTCCCCTGTCCTGACTGACCACCATACCAGATGGAGCCCAAAGTCATGCACTAAATGAACTCAGCTGACATTTTGTGGACATTCGTGTACATTTATGGATACTTTACAGACATTGCACAGAGGTGGTCCATAGACCAAAGGAAATACCTGTGTATTATATCAAAGGATGAGAAGGGTGATGATGGGTAACGAAAATGTATTGGATAGTGTGAGACCCGAGCAGGATGTAAATAGTATGGAGCAAGAGATGAGTAATGTGCTGGTTTTGGCTGGGACAGCACTCATTTTCTTCATAGTAGCTAGTATGGGGCTATGTTTTAGATTTGTGCTGAAAAAAAGTGTGGATAACATGGAGATGTTTTAGGTGTTGGTGAGTAGTGCTTACACAGAGTCAAGGTCTTTTCAGCTCTTCACACCACCCCAGCAGCAAGCAGGCTGGGGATGGGCAAGAAACTGTGAGGGGACAGAGCTGGGAGAGCTGGCCACAACTGACCAAAGGGATATTCCATACCGTATGACATCATGTTCGGCAATATAAAGCTGGAGAAAAAGCAAGGGGGGAAGATGTTCAGAGTGATGTTGTTTGTCTTTGCAAGTAACCATCATGCATGATGGAGTCCAGTTTTCCTGGATATGGCTGAACACCTGCCTGCCGATGGGAACCAGTGAATGAATTCCTTGTTTTGCTTTGTTTGCTTGCACAGCTTTTGCTTTACTTATTAAATTTTCTTTCTCTCAGCCCATGAGTTTTCTCACTTATTTTATTCTCTCTCCCATCCCAGTGGTGGAGGAATGAGTGAGCTGCTGCATGCTGCCTGGTTGCCATCTGGGTTAAAACACCACAACAGGTAAAAGTGGAGACGTAATTAGTCAACAGAAGGTGTGCTTTGGTTGAAAGAGCCAGTACTGCTTCCTTTTCTTTGAGACAAAGGGAAAGGCAGAGACAAGACAGTGACCCGCAGAACTGAATTGCTCTGGGAGCAGTTGAAAGGAATCATAGAGTACCCGAGCAGGTTACAGATGCAATTCTCAGCACAGTTTCTAGCTGACACATCTCTGGTAGATTGCCCCATTTTAAAAAAGTACTTAGGTGCCTGCATTTGTGATCTCCATCCTAAATGGGCAAAGGGGCCAACTACGTGGAACAGATACCTTCAGTGTAAAACATTAGTTCTATGGAACTCGTCAGGTTCACCCGTTGCTCCTTCATTTTAGGAAGACTTTTTACTTTATTCAAATTTTTGGTTCACCTGACTAGTTTCATCTGTTTTTCCTGATGATTAGGATTGTTTTCCAAAACCAAACACAACATCATTTTTACTTCCCATCTGTTTCTCGTTATTTGTTGGGGCCATTAAAGAGAACATTGTAGTAATTAATGTTAGAGCAGGAGTTGAGGTTTGGAAACCTGAGCACTCCTATCAGCAAATAACTTCAAGCACTTTCTCAGTGCTGTGCCATTGCCTGTTTTCCCCAGAGCAGTTATATGTTGCTGTGTGATTACAGCAAGCCTCTCTTGTAGAAAAAGAAGACTAGAGACCAGTTTCTGAAAATCCTAACGTTTCACTTTCAGAATTAGCAAAAATTGTCTGCCTGACAAGTGTCTCTTGTATCACGCTGATGATCCTTTCACCTTTCCTTTAGTCAAGTCGTATAAATTCATGATCATTAGTACACAGGTACTTGGTATTCCCAGCAGTCTAGCAACAAGGGAGTTGTCTTTATTTCATTCTAGGATTTTTACTTTCGGATTTAATGTAGTAAGTTCCATTATTTGTTAAGCACAAAGGAGTCCTATGGCTGTTTTCTGAGAAACCACTTGGACGGGAATGGGGCAACATTTTCTGCCGTCTTTCTGACAAGTCTCCAGCTTCAAAGAATTAGCTTTTAGGATTGCCCATTAGAAAACTGAAGGGGCAAAAAAAATAAAGATTACCATAACAATTACAGAAGAAAATAATTCTCCTGCACCAGCAGCTATGGAACTTCCTGATTTTGCTTTGCAATCTTGGCCCCAGTAGCTAGAGCTAAAAATTAACCTTTACACTGCTTGACAGTTATTACCATTTATTGTTCATGTTGTTCTACTGGGAGGCCCCAGCCAGTGATTGAATATCTTCTGCACCCAACATTCCATACGTGTGAAGTATAAAGACAGACCCTGACCTCAAGAGCCTACTAGATGCTTAATTTGATCGTATACCCCCTTTTCTGCTTGTATTGAGATCTGTTCCTTAAATTGTCACATCTGTGCTCTATCTAATAGTTAAATAGTAATAATTAAATAAGGGGAAACTGTTCAGCCTCTGTTGTGTTTGCTCTAACTCTCCACAAAACTAGTTCATTCATAGTAATGACTCTTCTACAGCCACAATATTGCAGCCATTGTATCCTGTCATGCACTTACATAGAAGCCTCCGTTCAGGGGCTCCCGTAGCACCTTTATATGAGGGGCAAGAAAAGAATTAGAACCTTGCATCCAGAGGTCTCTGAGCCCTCTTCTATTGGTTTGTTTCTGGGTTGACTTGTGATTGTGCTGCATGTGTCTATTCTTTCAACATTTACATTGTAAGAGTAGCAAAGTCTGGTTTTCATTCTTATTTCATTTGTGAGAAGAGAAAAGGCTTTAAATAAAGAAAAAAAAGTATTTGCAATTGTATATGACAGCTTATCATGAACATCATTGTTATCCTGCCAGAGAAAATACAGTAGCTTTAGTTCCAACAGAAGAGTATCAGAGCTATACAGATTCTGATCTAAATTACATGGCATAGATACAGAGCAGTTCTTCAGCCTACCTGATTTATTGTAGCACAAGTGAGTTCAAAGTAGGTCTTAGTATTTAATCTTCAGATTAATATTTTATTCATGTTTAGAAATACTGCCAAAATGGGCCAAGATATTAATAGAAAGAGACCAATGCAATACAGAAGTAGGTTGTTTTCCAAATCTCCTACCCAGAATTCTGCTACAGACTGACTGCAGATTATTGAAGCAACATATGAAATAGTAATAGCTTCAGATGCCTTAGATGAAGTCTACTGTACATATGTATATTAAAAGATTTGGGTCAGAAATGTAGTAAGACCTTACAGAGGTTTCTGAAGAAAAATGCCAGTCCTTGCATGAATCTGTATGAACCTGTTACATGTGCAGTCATCCCAGATGCAGAATCACAGGAACTGTTCTTGTAATGATGTTCCTGGGATGAATGGTGTGCTGGGATGAATGAGAGAAGCATATGCAGAACTGACACTCATGTAGTACACTGCAATTTGGTTTTCTCTGTTTCACTAAAGACTACTTTTTGCCATTTCATTTTCAAAGGCAAGGGCGTGGCCATATATGCAACTGCTGTGTTTTCAAAAACACACTAACATTATGTTGAGGGAGAACTCAATGCTGGACAGTCAAGGATGCAAATTTCCGATGTACTAGCTCTCATTCTCTCACCTTTGTGTCACTATAATAAGTTTTTAAATTTTATTATATGACCTTAAAACACTTTCTACTTGATGCCCATCTTGTTTCTGAATAGACTCAGCATTCAGCTAATGAATGGCCTTTCCATATTCCCCTCTCTTTGCTCCAGGGCTGACCACAGACTCTATTGGATGCTCACAGTGCAAAAGCCTTACTCTGTTCTTGGGTTTCTTATCTCCTCATGGGCTTTTCTAAGGTGCTTAACAAAATTTAGTACCAGGATCAAAAAGAAACAGATTTTGTGGTTTGGTCTCAAAAGATTTTGTGCCTGCCCTGCCAAATGCTGAGCTGGTTGATTAGGTCCCCTGAATAACATGTGGCAAGAGGTAGGCATGGCAAAAAGCAACCTACGAGGACGTATACAGAAAGATGCAGCATCCTCCCCATGAAAAAGGAGTCACCTAAGTTTAACCAATGAGGAGAAAAGGAAGTCCTGCTTCTCCATGGGGCTTGTAACGCCCTGGTCAATATGAGCAGGCCATGCATCCCTACACTCAGACTCCAAATTTTCCAGGGCTTGTGACACCTTCTTCTTGTTTTGGGGAAAGCAGAAGGGTTTACTTCTTTCTTTTAGAGTGTGGCCAGCAAAAGAAGAGGAGAAGGAGGTGCTGCTTACCTTCTATTGGGAGCATCAGGAGTAGAAGGGGAACACGCACAGTCTGTTTCTCTTCTACCCAGGAGAACAACGGTATTCTCCCAGAAATCATCCAAGCTTTTACTGGGTTAGCAGAGGGAAATTCTCTTTGCAGCCCATGGAAAATAAATGCAAGATGTCTGGGCACTGGAGGTCAGAAAATAATTTTCATAATGGGAAACATTGAGAATATTGCTAATAAGCGGTGGTAGCCCTTCTGCTGATGTCTTCTATAACTTTTTTTCCTTCTCAGCCATCCATGGGGCCTTAGTCTTACTACTCCTACCCAAAAAGAAATAGTACTTTACTTCCTCATGTATTAGTGATGCCCAAATTGTGGCAGTAGGAAAGATGAAGTAAAAGTCCTGAATAGAAAACATTACTGAAAAAAACTGATTATTTTAGGGGGTTAATTATTATTTTTATTATCTTCTCTTTTTTTTTTTCCTTTGAAAGGACTTATAAGCATGAGGCAAAATCACCAATGAGTCATTTATGAACAAAGATCATAAAATGAAGGAATGGTTTGGGTTGCAAGGAATCTTAAAGATCACCCGTAGGGACACCTTCCCCTAGACCAGCTTGCCCAAAGCCCCATCCAACCTGGCCTTGAACACTTGCAGGGATGGAGCATCCACAGCTTCTCTGGGCAGACTGTTCCAATGCCTCCCCACTCTCATGGTGAAGAATTTCTTCCTTATATCTAATCTAAATCTACCCTCCTTCAGTTTAAAACCACTACCCCTTGTCCTATCACTACATACCCTTGTAAAAAGTCCCTCTCCACAGCTTTCTTGTAGGTCTCTTTAAGATACTGAAAGGTTGATATTAGGTCTCCCTGAAGCCTTTTCTTCTCCAGGCTGAATAACCCCAACTCTCTCAGCCTGTCCTCATAGGAGAGGTGTTCAAGCCCTCTGATCAACTTTATGGCCTCCTCTGGGCTTGCTCCAACAGGTCAATGTCCTTCTTATGTTGGAGCTTCCAGAGCTGGATGCAGAACTCAGGTGAGGTCTCACCAGAGTGGAGCAGAGGGGGAGAATCATCTTCTTCAACCTGCTGATCACAGTTCTGATGTCACCCAGGACACAGTTGGCTTTCTGGGCTGCAAGCACACATTGCTGGGTCATGTTGAGCTTCTTACCAACCAGCAACACAAGTTCTTCTCCTCAGGCTTGCTCTCAGTCCATTCTCTTCCCAATGTGTACCTGTGCTTGGGATTGCCTTGACCTGTCTGGAGGACCTCTCAAGCCTGTCAAGGTCCCTCTGGATGGCATCCCTTCCCTCCAGCATGCCAACCATACCACACAGCCTGGTGTCATCAGCAAAGCTGCTGAGGGTGAACTCAGTTCCACTGTCCATGTCGCTGACAAAGATGTTAAAAATCGCTGGTCCCAACACCAACCCCTGAGGAACACCACTCATCACTGGTCTCCACTTGGACGTCAAGCCACTGACCACAATGCTTTCAGTGAGACCATCCAGCCAGTTCCTTATCCAGCAAGTGGTTTATCCATCAAATCCATGTCTCTCTAATTTAGAGACAAGGATATCATGTGGGACAGTGTCTAATGCTTTTCACAAGTCCAGGTAGATTATGTCAGTTGCCCTTCCCTTATCTACCGACACTGTAACCTCACCATAGAAGGTCACCAATTTTGTCAGGCATAATTTGCCTTTAGTGAAACTGTGTTGGCTGCCACCAATCACCTCCTTATTTTCCATGTTCCTTAGCAAAATTTCCAGAGGGATCTGCTCCATGATCTTGCCAGGCACAGAAGTGAGATTGACTGACCTGTAGTTCCCTAGGTCTTCTTTTTTTCCCTTTGTAAAAATGGGGGTTATGTTTCCCCTTTACCAGTCAGTGGGAACTTCACCAGACTGCCACAACCTCTCGAACATGATGGACAGCGTCTTAGCAAGTTCATGCACCATTTCCCTCAGGACCTGTGGATGCATCTCATCAGGTCGTGTGGATTTTCGTGTTCTTTAGATGGTCTCAAACTTGATCATCTTCTACAGTTCTTCATTCTCCCAGTCTCTGCCTTTGCCTTCTGTGACCTGGGCAGTGTGGCCAAAGTACTTGTCAGTGAAGACCGAGGCAAAAAAGTCTTTTAGTATCTTCTCCTTCACAAATGCCAAGTAACCAGGTAACCATTTCCTTCTGGAGAACACTTACATTTTCATTACTCTTCCTTTCATCACTGATGTGTCTACAGAAGCTTATTTTGTTACCCTTAATGTCCTTGGCCAGGTTTAGTTCTATCAGGGTTTTAGCCTTCCTAACCTGATCCCTGGCTGCTCAGACAATTTCTCTGTATTCCTCCCAGGCTACCTGCCCTTACTTCCACCTTCTGTAACCTTTCTTTTTGATTCTGATTTTGTCCAGGAGCTCCTTGTTCACCCATGAAGGCCTGACTTCCTTTCTCTTGAGATGCATTGCTCCTGAGTTTGGAGGAGACGATCCTTGAATATTAACCAGCTTTCTTGGGCCCCTCTTTCCTCCAGGGCTTTATCCCATGGTACTCTCCCAACCAGATCCCTGAAAAGGACAAAGTCTGCTCTCCTGAAGTCCAGGGTAGTGAGCTTGCTGTGCACCCTCCTCACTGTCCTGAGGATCTTCAAGTCCTCATTTCATGGTCACTGCAGCCAAAGTTGCCCTTAAGTTTCATATTCCCCACCAACCCCCTCTTTGTTAGTGAGAATAAGGTCCAGCATAGCACCTCTCCTCCTTGGCTCCTCCCTGCCCTCCCTTTAATCCTGACCCTTAAGCTCTTGGTCAGCTCCTAATCCAACCCAAGGCAGAGCACCTTGCACTCCAAACACTCAATAACATAGAAGGTGACACTCCCTCCTCATGTCCCCTGCCTGCCCTCCCTAAAGAGCCCATATCCTTCCATTCCAACACCCCAGTCACAGGAGCCATCCCACCACGTCTCCATGATGCCAATAAGACCACAGCCCTGCAGGCGTGCACGCATCTCTAACTCCTCTGGTTCCTTCCCCATGCTACATGTGTTTGCATAGAGGCATTGAAGTCGGGCCCTTGATGAAGCTGACTTACTGGCTGCAGTGGCTGAAATTCCTTTGTGCTGCTCTTCAGCTGCTCTCCCAATGACCTGTGAGCCTTCTCCAGATGCTGGGCATCCACTGCTGGCAGTGTCATCAACTGGTAGGGGTGGCACGGACTGAGGTTCCCTTCGCCAAGTAACTTTACTTTGCATTGCTTTGCAGTGGTGCTCTGAACATGCAATTATGTGCACATATATATGCATGCTTGCCCACAGATAATTAATCTGAGGATTAAGGGTTGAGATCACAAGTTTCCTTCTAATTTGCATTGAGCTCCTAGATATTCCAACATGCTTTTCAGCACAAAAATGGATTGCAGGTTCCTAAATTACAAGAGTGCCACTGGCAGCAACTCAGACTCCAAATATCATGTAACAAAAGGGAAATGAATTGCTTTCAGAGGCACAGTGCCTTATGCTAAGAAACCTTGCAGATGAGTTTATAAACCTTAAGAAAAAGATGGATGAAAAGGAAAGACCACCAGTGGTAGCAGCTGATGTTTTTCCAAGGAGGAACTTGAAGAATTAATTCCATCTTGAGTCCCCACTCCCATCTTCCCTTCTTCTTGTAACTTGATAAATTTGTTACCATGCCACATTTCCAAACATGACATCAGAGGGCATCATGGAAGGGAAAATATATTTTTAGATGAAAATCAAAAAGGAGCCACAACAAAAGATAGAATGGGTAAGAGCTCTTGCTACAAGGTTAAAAGTCCATTTAAAATCCTCATTGTCAATTGCCCTTTACTGTCCTGCTCCCCTCCATTGTGCAAGTTGTTTGCAGCATGGCAGGTTTCCAAAGCTATTTTTCAGATGCTTTGCAGCAGATGTGATAATTACAAGATGCACCATCATGGGATTTTGGCATTTATCTGTTTTCCTTAATTTCGTTTTTACTACCTTTCCTTTAAAGACAGGATGGACTGAGGCCATAAACTGTCAAATTCTGTGTCTTATGAGGCGACCAATATCACAGAATGCAAAATGATTTAGATTTTCAATCAAATGGACAGAAATGAAAAATTCAGCATAATTCAAATAGAAGCACTTAAAGCTCCCAAATGGGATGTTTTACTCCTCCTTCTAGTCTTTGTAATTCCAGTACTAACACTAAATTAGAGTTTGCAGAAAATTTTCATGTCCAAAAATTAGATCAGTTTAATAAAATAGGATTCTAAAGCAACCCAAGGTTGTTTCCCTTCATGTTTTCCTTGGTGCTTGTAGGAACTTCCTCCCCCTACAAAATTAAGCTCTGTGGCATGATTAATTCTTACTGTCAAGAAACAAAAATGCTATGCCACTTGCTAATCAGCAGGGAAAAAAGGTGGCAAATAGTCACTCATCTGCTCTGAAATAAGGATTTCTGTATCTAAAGATCTTAACATTAATAAATCAGAGCTGCGATTGTCAATTAGAGTAAGCACTCTGTGGACAAAGCAGCAGATGCAGCTATTCTTTTTAGCTAAAAAGGAGCATCTAGAGTGAAGGCAGTGTGTTTCCCCTCATTGCAATATGACACTGTGAACACACACACACACACTTCTGTGCACAAACGCGCACGTGCACACACACACACACTCATCACAAGGAAGTAAACTGATCGTGTGGCACAGAAAAATAATACAATCTGTGGAGCACAGGGAGGAGCAAAAGGAAGGACATATGGTGATGTTTTGCTGTGCTTGATATTGTCTTGACATGAAAGACAACTCTGCAGGAGGATTTGCAATGCCCATCAACATGCAAAAAGCAGCTTTCAGCTAAGCAGTTCTGATAGCATTCAGTAGCTAACAGGCATGGAGAAGTGCAGGCCACCTTGGGTCACAGGATAATTAAATGCAATTCTGGTTTCCTTTCCTTCACTGGGAAGGACGAAGAGCCCTGACCTCAGAAAAGCAAACATATTTGCAGCTTATTCTCATGTAATTAGTTACTACTTTTGGTTAAGTTTTTACACACAAACATACGAGCTTTCACAGCAGCTTCATTTCTCTGTGCGACATGTCATGGGATGACAGTGTCAAAAATTAAGGAGATGAAGCAGGGGGAGGGAATCCATATTCCCACCTGAACTGTTGAAGCCACTTGCTCCAGTAGCTTTTGTCCAGTTATTTTGCATCAAAGCTGTTTCAGCCTTGTAAAACATTCAGGTATTCGTTGGGCCAAAGGTGATGTTTATGGCAGTCATCACACTGGGAGAGCCCACACAGACACAGCTTTCCTGCATTCATGAGAACAGTGAAGGCTTCTGGGCACCAGAGGATGCAAACCTGGGTGAGGGTTTTTAATGAGCTGCATCCGGTAAAAACCAACGCATATTTTGTTTTGTATAACCGCAGCATGGCTTGGATGGGAACAGACTTCAACAAATGAGGGCAAGAGCACTTGGCTTTGCACCCTTCCCCTCTCACAATACGTGTAACTGAAGCTTTAATCTTGCATAAGAGTTTTCATTTTGGAACAAAGGATTTTTATTCAGGTAGGATTTTGTGTATATAACTGCTATTCTTTCAAACACATTCCATTAACTTTGCTTTATTAATGTAGAGATTTCAGGCTTATGAAAGCCATAGTTCATGGAAAGACTTCCTTTTATTTTTTTTAAGCTAGATAATAATCCTCAGCACTCATATAATAGTACCACTTTTGCATACTGAAAACACTTTACAAGCAAGGCCTATGAAGTGGGAGCAAGTCATATAATCTGCAATTTACAGACTAAGACATTGAGGCAAGAAACTAGGATTTTACTATTTTACCTCCAATACAAAACCTTAGTTACTGAAAATCTTTTTTCTTGCATTTCTTTGTTGTTTCCACTGATTCAGCTCCAACATCAGAATGTCTGCTAGTGGAGTTTTCAAACTAGCAAACCAGCATTCCTATACTATACCAAAGTTTTTGGTGCACATTTGCTGATTTCTGATCCTTTGTAAAATAAGCCTTTCTCATTTTGATTAAACAAAAACAAACCTTACTAAAACCTTTCCACTTCCAGCTCTCATGATACACTAATTATTAACTTTCCATGTTTTTTAACCTATTATGTATCCACCGGTTTCCAGCAGCACAAGAACCTTCATGAATGCATCTCCTCCAGCCCAGAAAGCTGTTACTGATGTTGCTCTGAAAATTATTGAGCCTGAGGGCTCAGTCATAAATTCTGCACTGTTCTCTGCACAAAGGCTTACCAAAAAGACAGTTCTTATCAGGAGGAACTGGACTGAACAATTTAGCTAGTGCTTACCAGGAATATCTATTTTATTTGAGCTTAGGAGCAGTTTAATTTAACATAACTTGAGGTCCATGGTGTTTCTCACTGGAACTCACAGCAGGCACACGTGAGTCAACATGTCCTTTACATGCTTGCATTTTTAAGAGGCCTAGGTTCAAAACTTAGATGAAAAAATCTTTTCATCTTGCTGTGTCTGTATCTCTGAATTTCTCTCTTCTTTAATATTTCATGATAAAACTGTAGTACTGGATTTTGAAAGTATTCAAGGGATTGTGTTAGTATGACATCTATTTGGCAAAGTAAAACTGCATTTTCCTGTAAATTTTTGCTTTGTATCTAAAGCCACTGTACTTTCTGGAATGTTTTCTAATGATTTCAGGGGCTTTCTTCATACATTCCCTAGCAAACACTGGAGTATTTGCCTGTGTATGTGGGTGCTAGCTTGATTGTCACCAAGTTGTTCTAGAGCTCAGTAATTCTGTATTATTCAGGCTATATTTTATTTTATGGAATACAAATATTAATGATCCTTATGTCCATTTGAAAAAGCAATAATTCAAAACAGATTAATTATGTGCCAAGACATGCATTGCCATGGAAAGAACGGGATGCTGCTTGAAGTATAAGCAACACAGATGTTTCAGCATTTCATCAGCTTTAGGTATGCCTTTATTTCTCCCCAGTTTCACTCCTGTAACACTGCAGTACTGTACCTCATGGAATGACATGAGTATGAGGTCATATGCCATAAATTACTGGCATGTAACAGCAAATTAGACAGGGAAATGTTAAAACATACTGCGCTGTAACAGATACTATATTTTATAATAATTTGTTTATTTTATTGTCCAAGCGAATATTTGCCTCTGGCTTAGAGAATGACCCTTTAAGCAGTAGTATCCTTTGGCATTCTTGGACAAAGAAAGTCTTCTTGGCAAGGGAGACATATCCACCGCTCAGGAATTGTAAACTGCTCTGCTTGTTGCAGACCCATGCGGTGCAGCCCCAGGTCCCTGTCACAGCCAGAGTACATGGCACAAACTGCAGAGACCCAGACAGCTGGGCAGAGAGTCACAGCCATCATTCGAGCCCCAGTGAACACAGGGAAGATTGAGAGCCTGGCTTTGCATCTTCGCAACAGTGCTTACTGTCAAGTGTTGACTGTGAAGAGGGCAACATACTGTTAGTTGTTATTTATGTTCAACAGCACCACTGTGGAGTGTTTTACTGACCATGCTACTTTTCTAATTAAAGAAAATCACTAAGATTTTTATTTCCTCTGCAACTCTCTAAAAGTCATTTGACCACTTCAACTAAGTAAATGAGGAGGATTATTTAGTTTTCTATTGCTTTCTATCCTGCAGCACAGAACCACACCTTTCATAATGAGAATATCAGGGAGTGACAGTGAGTACTTTGTGTCTAAGAGCATTAATTTCTCTCCAACAAAAGCTCAAAGAGAACGTTTTCATTTTTTTATTTCCCGTATTTCATGCCAGTCTTTGCCAAGACAGAAGTCCATGGATGATTTACTTTACGATGTTCAAAACACTCAACAATTAGTAAGAGTCCACATAGGCAAAAGGAACAACACAAAATACACTCAGCAGCCATTCGCTATTTAAGTCCCAATTAGATACAACTTTTTTCCCTCTGTCTTCTTCCCTTCCATAACCACAGAAATTAGGAGATCAATTTATAATAAAAATATTATTATTTGGTTTTAAACAGGCTGAAAATTCAGGTTGATGTTTAGGTATATGGGTGGCCTGAGCCTTTCTCCTTCCCTCCCTTGTGCTGGAAATCTGCTGACAGTAAAAAATTACTGAGAAGGTCTCAGAAAATATTCAAAAAGAGAAATAAGTTAGTGCAGAAAACAAGTTCAACAGTGTACCATCGAACTTCAATGAAAATGTGATATGGCAGTATCATGCCATATGCAGATGCCCTTGCTCTTTAATTAGACAGGAGCTGTCTTATCTGCAAATCCTATGAAATTAATTGTCAATTTGCTTGGGATTAGTCTAAATCTGTGTAAATACCATGCAATCTGCAGTTTGCAGAAGGTAGTTATTATATCTGATACAGGTCACAATTAACCATATAATCCCCCTAGGTACAATTCTTCCAATATCTTCTGCTACAACAGCTGGGAGTAGCTTACTATGTGAGTCATCCTATTGAGATCCATGCAAAAACTATTCATGACTGACACAACAACAATAAGCCTTCAGACAAAACAAAAGATGTTTTTTGATTCAATGATACAAATAGTTAAACAATAAGAAAGTGACAAGGCCAACATCCATCACTTTTAGGTTAGCATAACCACACACATACATTTAATTGCATCTGGAACAGTACGATCTCATGACATTATGAAGATTACATTTTTGTTAACCAGAAGCGAAATTGTCACAATGTCTCCCATTAATTTTAAGACACGTCTTAACATGATTACATTTGCAGGAACTCAGCTTCCCCAGTAAGGCCAGAATTCTCAGAAAAGCCAGACATTAAAATGAAAGCTGACTTTTCCAAAAGCATTCAGTGCTTAAGGCTGCCCCTGCATGGTATGTGTGGCCATGTTTTCAAAAAAGCTCAGCTTTAATGTGATGAGAAAAACATTTTTGAATGCTGAGCTATTTTGAAAACCCTGGCCATAAGGTAAAGTTTTCAGAAGTGTCTGAGACATTGTTTCAGAAATTAAAACATGATCTCAAATATATTAACAGATTGCTGTGAATAAACAAATCAAGACTTGCCAACGTAATAAATTGTCTACGTGTGCACTGCTAGCTCTTTTGCACCTAAGCCAACTCAAGGTGCTATTATTCAATATTGACCGAGAGAACATCTAGGGCACCAGAAGCACCTTAGTAATCAGTTCATTGACCGATAAAAAAATGCATATAAAAATCACAACACATCTTCAAATACATGTAAGAATCCAACTTCTAAAAAAAATAGGAATAGAAATGTTTGTGAAGTCAGAAACAGACACCTTATCTGCAAGCTTTTTCAAAGTTTAAAGCAATTTTGAAAATGTGTTTCTAAAGCAATTTTGACCCATAGTAGGTACATTTGTTTAGTCTTCCACAGGCAAGTGTTTGGTAGACAAGGGTGAATAATTTAAAACTTCTAATGAATTCACTATTATTGCTTCTTTTCTGTTCAGGTGTTTTCTAGAAGGAGTTATGTTCTCTGAAGCAGGTAAAAGTATTTGCTGATATGTTCCATCTTTTAATCTAGACCCTGTTCAGTAACAGCTCACTGGAAATACTCAGAACTGAAGAAATGTCATTTAGTTAGATAAATTACATGATACTGTTTCTTTTTACCTAAATGAGTGACTTGGATAACTAAGCAGCAACAGGAAGATATTCAAATTGCAATCCAAGCGTAAAACTGGGCATTTGGAATTACAGATGTAAATAGAAACTTGCTGCGAGTTACACGTGTGCATATATTCCAGTAACGGGCCCATGTATGCACACGCACATGCCTTCAGGATCAGCTCTTTGTCTGGTGCAAATCCAAGTACCTCTGTTGAGAGCTGAGAATTTGGCCTGTATGTTTAAATCCACTTTTCAGAGCTGTGTAAATCAAGTCATCTGGTATTTGCATCTTCTTCAAAGGACTCTAAGGAGTGCATTTCAGGTTTTCATGGCTGGTGGGCAATGTGCAGCATTTCTGTGCAAGTCACAGAATCACAGAATGTTAGGGATTGGAAGGGACCTCAAAAGATCATCCAGTCCAATCCCCCCACCAGAGCAGGAACACCTAGATGAGGAGTCTTCCCAGATATCTTAGTCCTAGCTGGATGTCTTAGTCCTAGCTCTTAGCCCAACTCTGGCCAGCTTCTAAGCCTGAGAAGAGCACTGCTTCAGGGTAGACACAACCAATTTATTTTTTTAAGGACGCTGTGTGAGGCATTCTCAGAGTGATACACCTCAGTGCCTCTTGATCGACTTCATAATTACCCAGGAGAAGTTGGTGCAGCTGTATGCTCCACACCTGATTCTGATTTTGCTTACACTCAAGCAGGATCTGCTAAGAATACATTAGAGTTTCAGGAGTTTGAACTGGGTGTAAATAAAGATCACAATCTCTCTCTTCTTTGAAAACTTAATACAGATCCAGATTGGCCTGTGCTCTGCCAGGGCATTAGTCAGTGTGAAAGTGATAATAACGCAGCTTTAGTCAGCTGCACTTCTTTGGTCTGTTTTTCTTTCCCTTAATGGAGACAGCATGATATCGCAGGTCACACAAGATAGTGCAGTCTGAGCCATTGGTTCTCTTGCTGTATTTGTCCATCAGCTGCTCTGCCATCTGGAGATGTCACTTCACCTTTTAGACATTACTCGTCTGTAAATTGCATATATTAATATTTATCTCCCATGAGAAGTCCCATATGACTTAGTCTTCTCAAGCTCTCTGAGACCCATAAGAATGAGCAAAGAAGATTACAGTATGTTGCTGTTCCTTCGACATGTTAGACTTTGCATCCTCATCTGTATCCCCATGTTACCTGCAAAACAATCTTCGGTGTAAATTACAGTTCTTTATTTGGTATTCGCTAACATACATGTTTTGGCAAGAGAAACTTTGAAACAGTGATACGTGTTGATGAATATTGTGACAAAAGCTCTCATGCATTTCCATGCTTAGCTGGCTTCATGTCCTATGCATTAAGATGTATTGATGGCAAACATACTCAGTAGAAACTAAACCACTTTCAACCAAACAGCAGGCACCATGGCTTGTCAAATTAGTAAGATTTCTGGAGACAGAGGCTTCTTGCTAGTGAGAGCAATACAAGCATTATCAAGCAATATGGGCAGATCTAATTTCAGCCCTAGATCATTTTCAAAATTCAGCCATGGGAGGAATTTGCACCTGCAATTTAAATACATGAGTAAATCAGAAAAATTGTTGCTCTGTGTGTTTAATTACAGGGTCAATTAAAATAATTAGAGAAAGAGGTGTACAGAGAGCTGTTCAAAACTCTGTTTTTCATGCCTCAAAGCCCTTTGAAAAATTTAGCCCTACCAGGGCTTTCTGAAAATGATGACATAGTGTTCCTTAAGATATACCAAATTATACTGCCTAGCATTCAACCCACCAGGTAAAGGCAGGTTTGACTGTCAGTCTTCTAAGACAGAAATATTGTACCTGTCAATTATGTGGAAATGCGTGTGACATTTGGTGAAAGTCAGTCTTTTCTGACAACATGAACCCAAGCCCCTGAGAGAAGTTCTTTCTGGCAAATACCATATAGCTGTAACCAGAGAAAGACGAACTCTGTGATAGGGGGGGAAACAGCTCATGGAAAGTCCAAAGTTTTTTGTTGGCAAAATTATAATAAGGGTTACCATGCCCTGAGTGATTGTTTTTTTTCAGTACATCTTCATTTTAGAATGGTAGAGTTAGTTACAGGATTGCATGTCTCCAAAAGAATTTGCAAAATAGTTAAGTATGGAAAACTTGGTATGGATGCCTGATCAGCTACCTCAAGGGATAATGGATTTTAGCAATAACACAGAGTATAAAGTCCTGTCTGGAGGTCTCTTGCAAGGCTCGTTCATTCTGTTTGCTTTATTTAGCTTTCTGTTGCTCTGCTTTATGCTTCAGTCAGTGAAGTTACTCCAACATAAAACTTGACTTAGATGTGAATCACCTCTTATGATTCTGTAATGTTTTCAGCTCAGTTGTGGCTGCTAAATCTTGCTGTGGTTGACTCACTATTGATTTTGTCCAAACACTTCTTTTTAATTGATTTGAACTATATACATATTTTAGAGCAATTAAGGAAATAAGAATTGAATATCTAGCAGTACAACATAGTCTGCAGACCTTTGATAGTCACAATGACAGTTTATGTGGTATATTTCTTTTTATTTTTTTAGCAGTCTATGTAAATTAATAGCCTCTGCAGATCTGTTTTTACTGTGATGGATATAAGAAACTGTAATGATCTAATAATTCTCATGCTGCAGGGCAGTCAGGTATAGCTGCTGCAAATTTATTTAACTAAAATTATACAGACAGGACCTGAGAGCTATTGATGCTGAGCACCCACAACTCCCACTGAAATTCATAGAAGCAAAAGGTGTTCATCACTTCTGAAAGCAGGATAGTAATGTATTCATGACAGGCTTTGTATATACAAGCCATCCTGCGAGCGGCAGCACTAATTAGGCTTGATTTCAGGAAAACTGTGTTCATACTTGCCCCCCCTGCAATAACTCCCACTCCTTCCACCATGGCCCTCTCTCACCTCTGTAACCTCAGCTCCCCTCATTCTGCTCCTATAACACCTTCAGCCCATGCTCTCTCCTCTTTCTCTGCATATCCTCTGCCCCATTCCCTCCTTAATATTTCCTCCTTCTTCCACACCTCCCCTCGGGCGCCATACAGCTACCTCTTGCCTCCTTTCCATTTGTCTTCTACACCAAGTGAAAAAAAAACCTGATTCATTATTCCCTCATGGGCTTGAAGTTGTTTGGCCTTGTTGGCTGGCCAGCTGGCAGGCAAAACAGAGCAGGTAATTGTTTAATTCACACTGAAACCCTCCCCTCACTGAGAGTACTAATTTAGCTCTCTTTTCCCTGTCTAGCTGCCAGTTTTTGTGAAACCTGAAGGAACATAATATATCTAAGGCTGATACCTCTGTGTTAAATTTAGTTGAAATAAGCCAACAGAATCAGAAGTTATTTGAGGGCAAGACAGGAAAATGAATGGGCAAGCAGTACTGTTATGCAAGTCTTATTTCCTTAGGAAGCCAGGCTAATAAAACATGCAGGCAGCTGTTCATTGTATTTTCCTTCTCATGACCTTTCCTGTCTGCTTGGATCCCAGTCCCACAACTTCATCCATATTAGAAGACCAGTGTGCCCATTCAGTATCCCAGTTACACTAGTGTAGCTCCCTGTAGCCTCAGCCATGGACTGTAGACCCCAGAAGGCTTCATTGTCAAGCTCTTTGGACGAGTGCTGTCTCATGACAGTGACAGTGCAGTATCCACTGTTAGCAGCTAGAGACCAGAGACCTCGTGCAGTAAAAACTTCTATCATCTTCTTCCACGACACTGTGCAAATTACTAGGAATGTAACCCATCAACAATAACTTTAGAGTTTGTACAGTCTCTTGGTATTATTTACTTTTGGGGTGCTTACTGTTGCAAACAACATGTGGGTTTTTGTTTTTCTTCTTAGATAGCAAACTAAGCATTTTTCTTGCTTTTTTTCTATTATAAATACTTGATCTTTATTTTCTTCCTCCTGGGAGCTTTTGGAGGTATCCATAGAGATGTGGCATAGACATAAACCAAACTGTGACTTTTCCTCCTCGTATGGGAGCTGTGGATGTGAGATACTGATTCTCAGAGCAGTGTTAAAGCCTGTGGGAGAAGTCTGACCAGTTGTAAACATGCATGTGCTTGTTAGACCAGGGCAGCTGCACTACTATGGTTGGCACAGCAGTGCTAATTCTTCTCATGAGTGGTAAAATAGAGTTCATTGGTGGTCCTGTAGCTTTTTCCACAAAAGGAAGGACTTTTGTCCTACTGTAGACAAATTCCATATGGAGCAATTTGTGGTAAATTAATGCAATATGGTGTTCTACACTTCTTGCCTTCCAGAGGCTGGAAGTTTCTTTTAGCCTTATCCAAAACCACTGGAGTGAACTGGGTTTAGAACAGACGTTCCGCAGACTAGTTGCATGCTGCCTGTGAGACCAGCTCTAATTCAGTAAAAACTCACAGTGATTCCATCAGCATATCCTAAACACAGCACAAGTGTATACCAAGAGGTTCTTAATTGCCACAAATGGTTCTGATCACAGTTCCACATCACACTTGAAAGTGATCCCAGCTGTGCCACCTCTGAGGAGATCCAGTTCTGCATAGACTTGCTGATCCACCAGCCGTGATCCAGCCCTTTTCACCACACTGGGACATCACAATGCCAGCACCGGGACATCACAATGCCAGCCAGCACAGCCAAGCAGCTCATACTAACCTCCAGTGATGCAAAGTCTATGGTACAGAAGAGGTATTAGGGTACAATTAAGAGGGAAGTTGTGCTATTGGGGCACTATGGCTTTCTAGCAACCCTTACCTGACTTCCCAGCTTTGAGTCTGTTGGCCTGAAGAGTGACGAGGAAAGAGAGACAAGGAAAGAGAGAAGCTCTACAAACTCAAGGAACTGCCAGCATCACCTTTGGTGCTTCATCCCTCCAGAGAGGTCCGGAAACCATCAGGAATGGCTGGGGCCTTGATCCACAATCTGCATTTCTCCCAGCCCACACACTGAGGCATGAAACAGTAATTTTATCAAGGTTCCTCACCAGTATAGGCTAACCAAATTTTGGTGGCATGCAGATGGAAAGAAAATCACTTCCCTGAGCAGATCCTCATTTTTTTCAGATTTAACAGAGCCCTTGCTCATCTGAGGCAACTGAGACAAGCTGTCTCACCAAACTGGATGGACTTTACTTTTGCCTGAGCTGTGAACTTAAGAGGGACAGCTGGAAAAGCCATCATCACCTCTTGCCTTCCTCACAGGCCCTGTTTTTGAAGAGAGGTCTCAGTCACCTGCCGGCTTGGTTCCATTCAGCACCACCAGCTTTGTGAGAAGGGTTAGAAGCCATTGTAAATGACACCCTGAGAGGGAAGGAGAATGGTTGGTGGGGAAGGAGGCATGTTCAGCCATAGGCAGCAGCCATTGCATAGGCACCAAGGCCATTGCCACTCCTCATTGTGGTGGTCTCTGTCCACAAAGCTGCCTCCCAGGGGGTCTCCTTTCCTCACCACTTGCACAGTGTGCCCATGGCCAGCACCAGCCTTCTGGTAGCCTGTTTCACTGGAGCCAGGTTTGGTTGCGTTTGACCACAAAGTTGGGACAGCCATTAAAATATGTTATTATGGAAGGATGCCTCCTTTTCATGCAGGTATGCCTTTCCATAGTTGCTGAGGTAGTGTAACAGCCTCTAGTCTGACCTGGCGCACACACCCCCAGTTTCTGACAATCCTATTCAGTCACATTCCTCTCAGGAGCATATAGAAGCCTTTGGCAGGTGTGGATGGGTATCTGCTGAGCATGGCAGAGGACCTGAACTGCTCTGATCCTTGCAGTTCTGCTTGTGTCATTTTCATTTACCAACTGTCAGGTCAAATGGTCCTTGTTGCCTGACTCTGCATGGGTTGAAATCTGTCAGTGCTAAAGGTTGAAGTGGCCAAGCAGCACAGTCAGTAAAGAAGTCTGAGTTTTCCTGTAGAGAGACAGCTCTTCCAGAGAGCAATTCAGAGCACTATTAAATCATTCCTTGGAAAGGTCTGCCTCTCACTTGAGAGAAGTCAAGCCTGGGTCTAATTGTGGGCTCCAGAAGAACTTAAAAGTTATAACATCCAAATGCTCATCCTAGCTGTGTGTTGTCTCAGTTCCCAAAACTTCCAGCTGTGTTTCTACAGAAAAGAAAACCAGGTCTGAATCTTGGATAGGAGTCATGGCAAACTCAACTGATCAATAAGCATAAAGCCAGAAGGTACTCCACAGTCAGTTTAAATCCAAGCCAAGAAGATTATCTTCCTTGCGCTGCCTAAACTAATGTGAATTCCACATAGTTTGGGACAGATCCTGCAAAAGATGTATGACAATTTATATCCATAATATCCGGTCCTGCATTGTGTGTCTTTTTCATGTATTTGTTTCCACATAATCTGAAAAAAAGAAATGTCTTACATTCTGTAGTTACTGCTTCTGTGGAAAAACTGGTAGTAAGAAGAAGATCTGCACAACTGTCCTGAGAAAGACAAATGGCACAAAGAGCTATACATGGATTCTGCTCTACACTAAGGCATCCTGCCTCCTGCACAGCATCAGTTAAAGGGACTATGAAAAATGCTGTAGTTAATGCAAATTTAGGTTATTAACCTACAGTTGGTTCTGTTTCATCCCAGTTATCACTTGAGAAATTTTACACATTAAAATGAAATAGTATCATTTTAGTAATATGTTTGCATGTTGTGTTATAACTGAATTATAGAGGAGCTTTTTGTAATTATCTGAATGATGTTGGAACCCTTGTCCTTTCTCATAGGGGAGTGTGTTAGTGGGAGAGAAAGGTGAAAGGATCTACTTCCCAGAGCTTCTTGACTTAACCAGTACCTGGTGACATTTGTAACTGAGTACAAGGAGAAACTTTAAAGAAGGAGGTTTACTGCCCAGCTGTGGCAGTCCCTCAGGGCAGAGGGACTCTTGATGTCCCTGAGTACACAGCAAATGCCAGGCAATTCTGTACCCTGAATATTTATGAATTACTTTTATGAATGACAGTGCAGATGGTGCCTTGGCCTATTTCTGTTTTTTGCCTTTGTCTGCCTGCTCCCCAGATCCGTCTGTAATTAGCAGGAGTGCTCTGCAATGAAGGGATAATTCTGGGGCCTTCAAACATGAGGCATGGTCCCTTTCACCTCTGCCTGTGACAGTGAAGGCCTGATGATGCTGTTTGTGTGTTGGGATGGAGGGTCTCCGCATGTGGGTTTTGCCTGTGATCCGTGCTGGACCACATCCCAACCTCTCTTTGTTCCCAGCTTTTCCCCATCGGAATTCTGTTTGATACAGGTGATGGTCTCATGACTGCAGACTAAATGCTACAGGGTTAGGCCCCAGGCTCAAAAGATTTTATTACAACAGTTGTACCTTGACTAAAACAGTTCACCTACTAATTCACTGGCCTGGAGATCATATACGTATTCTTTAATGTGCACAATAATAATAGAGAAACATCCCTTCCCTTAGGCCAGTCACAGACAAAGTATACCAAATCCATAAAGAAAGACTGCATAGGCTGCTAGGCTTTGCAAAAACAAATCCTTGGGGGAGATTTAATCACTAAATGCTCTGAAGCTGCAGCTGAACAAAAATAACAACCCAGTGGATACAAACCAGAAGAAGGAAAAATTAGCAGTCCATTTAACTAATAGTAACACAAACAATAAATACTGTGCGGGACTGGACAGCTTTCATTGTGTGATATAAAAATACATCTTATTCTTTCTGCTTACACTCAGTCCTTGGTGAAACCAGTTGTTCATCCCTTCCCCTCTCCTTCTAAGATACTCACAAAATGGGCCATTCTTACCTCACTTTTACTAACTCGTTTTGTTTCTGGAAGAAGAGACAGCTCTGTCAGTTGTAGTGTCTCTTCAATACTCAATAACAAGCAGAGGGCCTGCGCAATGAGTTAACCATTTATAATATTTAGAAAGTTACTCCCCTTCTCAGTTCTATAAACAAATATGAAAGGCTGCTAAACCAGAAAGAAATCAAATCCTACCACTGAAAACAGCAATGAAAAATGCCTGTAGTAAATTTTAACTCTTAGCTGCTATAACCATGAGTGGATAAAGAGTGAGTCTTTTGTATTGCAAAGAACATGGCTACATTTTTTTTCTTAACCTTTTCAGCACAAGAATATACAGAATGCTGTTCTCTGTAACAACCCTGCAACTTGGTCCTTCAAGTGTGACTTTTAAATACAACTGTGTGAAATGCAAGGCTTTCAGCTTGCAGGAGTTGGCAGGCTTTTTTTGTTTTTTTGTTATGTTTGTTGGCGTTTCAGAGGAATCCCCAGATCTCATGTCTAAGCACAGGTAAAGCAGCAACTCTCTGGCTAGCTTTGACATCAGATTTACAAAAACGAATTTGAGGTCTGATTCACCCCAAAGCTGTAGCTTCCCTAGGTTTCCTCTTCATCAAGCCCTTTTTCCTAAACACAGAACTCAAAGTGCACCAAAGGCTTCTTGCAACCCTGGGGAACCCTTGGCCAGTGAAAAGAAGAGCCCATCCTCCTCCTCCTCTCTTCAGCCAAACTGTAAGGATTGGATGCAGATGCACTGCACTGCCTTCCAAGTGCCTGCACTAGCTTAAGAGTCAGTGAGATAAAATTAAAAGTCAGCACAATGCAGACCCAAATTAAAGCCGCCTTTCTACTCCTGGGGCTGGTATGATGACCACCAGGCAGGGGGAAGATAGGGGTGAAGTCAAGCTGTTCTTGCTGAATGAAGAGCTCCTCCCTGCAGGGACAGCAGGCTGAAAGGTGGCTCAGTCACAAGCTCTTCAGCAAATTCCAGTTCTGTAATACCAGTAAACTTATGTACGATCAAAGCATTCTTCAAACATGGGGCCAAATTCTGATCTCAGTTTTACAGCACAAGTCCAAGTTAAGCCAGTAGAGTTGCTGCTGTTTAACATCAGTATCAGTTTGGCCTGATGCAATTTGGCTAAACTTGCTGAAATTATGGCATAATATGTAAATGAGGTATGATTTTAGTCTCATAACTCTCCTTTTCAGGGGTTTGCAATTTCTCTTTTGGCTCCTGCTCCCCATTTAATTATGCCAGGCTCTAAAATGCATTCTCAATGGCAAGCCAAGTTTGGAGTAATTGCAATGAATGGAGGATTTCTTGTTCTGACATACGCATTAGCTAATTTTCCTTGGGTTCTGATACTAACTATCAAATTCCACCACCCCCGTGTCTCTGGGCTGGGTTTGGTTTTTTCGTTGTTTTCCAACTGTAAAGCAGACATCTGGCAGCTCTCTGGTGGCAATAGCTGATACACTCGTTCTGCTCACTGCGCTTTACCCATTTCTCTGTGGGAGGTAAGAAAAGAGGCGAAAGGAGCCACAGTTTCAGATTCAAGCCCTTATTTTTATCCTATGTAATCCCACAGGGGGATGTTTCCTTCTTCCTACCACCCTCAGGCTTGTGCTTTCTATTATCACTGAAAGAACGGACTAGCAAGAAAGGCTTCCCCTGCCTTTAAAATCAGGGAGATATTTTCTGTTTTTTCCTTCTGCAAACAGCATTTGTTTTTTCTCCTCCTAAGTCTCAGATGAGGTCCTCTTCTTTCTCTTGTAACCTCAGAGCTGGGGCAGGGAGTGGTGGATACAGCGCTGCCCCCCAGCCTGCCTGATGCTTGCTGCCTTGGAGATCACAGCAACCAGAGGAGCGATGCTGAGAGCACCTGCCACGCTGTTTTTCTGTGGAAAGAGTCCCCAAGGGGAATATTGACACATGGGAAGGAGGGTGCAGGGGGAGGAGGGAAGCGGCACGTGACTTTATCTGCCATAATTTGCCATGTTTGTCCCTTGAGCTCTTGAAGGAGAATATGACAGAGCCCTCCATGACCTCAAGCTTTCACCTTAATATTTAATCACGATTTAGATTACTGCGATGTTGATTAAGACTGAGTAAATATATACTAAACATAAATGATTTCACTCTCAATCAACTGCTACATTTTTCCCAGTAATTATCGTTATTAGCCTGGAATGCTTCTCATGACTGCAATTTTTTAATAGATTGAAATTATTTTTATTGTAAAATAATCCTCACGTGCCCTCATGTAGTTCTGAATATTAATTCATTCCTCTTCCCATATTCATGACAATCCTGTCCGAAGTTGTTTAGGCTTATATGACAATGATCAGGTTTTATTCTTATGCAAACTATAGAGTCTTCTGTTCTTTTGATACCAACATATTTCAGCTTCCACACTGATGCTAACACTAATTGTTGAGGTATTTCAAGCAGTCTGTGGAAGGTTCTAATTTCATGTGATACTTTCTTTGTTCTCCATTGCAGAATACATGCTTGATAGTCTTGAAATTACTTTGATAGCTGGTTCCAACTGTGCAGATTTGTACACATAGTAAACAGATACCTCCATCATGCATTCATCCTACCGTATTTACCCTATTCTCTTTAATGCAGTTCACCTACATTGCAAGGAACAGTTCCTGATACTTAAGAAAAATTAGAAGTACTGAAAGTTGCTATTAAGCAGACTTATGTCTCTGCAAGAGTAACAACTATGCTCTGCCAGCCTCAAATAACATCTTCAAGTCATTTTCTGAATAATGCTGATTATTCAGTCTCAAAACTGAACTTTTCAATTTCTAAACAAGCCATCATAATGTTTGGAGTTGTCGTATGAATATGTATTATAAAGCTTTAGTATCTGAGAATGTCTGAATGTATAAATATGAAAAAGAACACAGAAGAAAAATTGAAGCGTTTCAAAAATAGGTGCAACTGATTGAATACTCCGTCTAGAAATTTCTGCATGGTGTACTGAGAATGCACAGTAGCAGTGAGCCTGATATGTTGAAGTTGTGCCATTACTTTTCATCCCGTATCAGCTTGAGACTGTCAGCAGCTCTTAATGTAATGTATTAAAGGATCCTCCTAGAACATCTAGAATGAACTTGGTGAGTAGACACCAAAAATAAAAACAAAACAAGCCAACAAAAACCAAAACCAAAACAAAAACAAAACAAAAAAGAAACAAAAACACCAACCTGCAGCCCACAGTTCTGGCTTCACTGCAGGTGGTAGTAGTAATCTGCACTGTTTCCTCTAAGCTCTATCACAGGGCAGGACGGTAAGGGCTTGGGAAGACTTCAAGCAGAAAACTGAACATGAAACAGAGGAAGACAGTACAAAACCAATAATTTTGTGGAAGAGTCTTCTTTCCTAAGTGTATTTCTTGTTCAGTTTAAGAAAGGCTAGTGCAGCACTTGGGCTAGCTAGAGGGACATTTGGGTTCTGCAGCCAGAGAAATGGTCTGATGCCAATCTAAGGCCAGATTGCTACCAGCACGATGGTTTATTTATCCAAATCACTGGCCCATTAGGACCATTCTAAGTTTCAGAGACAATTAGTGCTTCAATTGCCGCTAATTTTTCCTGCTCCCTGCTTCTAATTGCTGTATGGAAGCCCTTTCTCAATGTGTTACATGTGAGTGGATTGCTCCTTCTGTCTGCTAAGACTGGGCAAGGTTACACTCAGCCTGTCTGTCTGACATGTCACTCCCAGCCCACAGGTGGAGTTCCGCCAAAGCTATCATCACAGGCTGATGGCATACATATAGTCATGATCTGCAAGATAGACTATTTTACTGCTTTACTGTATGGCTTTTCTACATTCTGCCTAAACTCTAACGTGTGCAAAGTGCTGCTGTCAGAGCCCCAACTCAGAGTAAGCTGTGTCAGCATGTCACACCAATCTTGAGAGAATGGTTTGGCTCATTTTCAGGGTTTCAATTAATTTTAAAATTGCTTTGATGACTTACATAGTTGAGGAACAAATTGGGGAAATAGTATTTGTCTCTCCATGTACGTCTGGGTACCACATGAGAGGTCTACACCCTCTACAAAAGCAGAGGTTGGAGTCATAACATCCTCATGCTGTAACTGCTGTGCATCCCATACCCAGAGCTTAAAACTGATTACAGTCAGGAGGGAAAGATCAGTAAACTCCTTTTAAAAGCAACTTCCATTCTAGTGATTTTCACACAGTATCTCTTTGTAAATGGAGCTACTCTGTCCCACAGAACTTTGTCCCCTTCAGATTTTAAAAAGTGATCTACTTTATATTACAGATTGAGCCTGATTTGTTTCTTGCTTGTATGGAAGTTAATCAAAATTTCAGTATTGGTTGAGTGAAATAAAAAAGGCTCAGCAAGAGAGGTTTAAGCACTTATATTTTACCTCACATTTGGGACAGACTAATCACATGCATGTGATCGGTTACTGAGGCTCTGCTGATCTGCAGTAACTTTAGTGTCTGTCTGAGCCCTGAGGGTTTGTCTACACACAGAAGTCATAGTGTTTAACAATACCATGAAAGTGCAACATTGCCCTCAAGGATGGATGCAGTCAGCTTGATATAAAATTATGTAAAACCGTGGAAATTAGTCTTGTAAGAGAGTAAAAATAAACTAAAGGTACGTAAAGTACCTTTTTACTTTGCTATAACATTATCTGTAGAACACACCAGCAGATCTCCACTCTATGCAATTATATCAGTGCAAATACTGTGCAGAAACCACACTTGAAATAGTACAGTACCCTCACTGTTGTTAAAATTATAGCTGAACACGTAATTCAAATCCTTCCCATCCTGCAACGTGTGCCATTCAGCAGGGAAAGAAAATATTTCACCCAGATTACACACGGGAAAAATGTGGAGTGGGAAGGAAACACGCAAATTGTAAAATGTCACAGGAGTCGTATATGAGAGAGATTAAACCCTTCTGTTCAAGAAAGAAATGGTGTATTAAAAATTCAGGAACTAAAGAGCAGGAAGAAATCTGAACCAAGGGTCACGTTGAATTGCTAAGCTTTCTGCATTACGTGTTCATTTGGTAATTCATGACAATTAGATGACTTTAGGAAGGTGAAAATTAAGAAAATTAATGTGATAGTCAGCAAACAAGTTTTGTTGGAGTTCTTGTAGGAGCTTGATTTGAGACTGGGGACCCATCTATAATGTATTCACTGTTTTACAGGGGAGCAAGAGAACATGAGCCTTGCAGATGTATTGGATAGACAGAGCTAACATCTAATATGGAATACACTTTATGTGCTGCCTATATGCCCAGAATGAGGTCTATGAGGAAATTCTTCGTGGCGGAGGGACAGCATTGCTTCCTGGAATGCATAGTATATTACAGAACATTTCTATTTACATGATTTAGAACTATTACCAATATTTGTCATAACATCATCTGCGGTGTGAAGCAAGCTCGCAAAATGTGTAGGGCATACTCTTTTTGTCCTCTGAGGAAGTATGAGGTCTGAACTTCAGTGCAGAAGTGGTTCCTGCAGGGGCTGGGTTATCACTGTCAAATGCAAAATGACAGCCACAGTTATAGCACAAATGGCCATCCTTCATTTATAATGCATGACTTTTTACTGTTGTATTTCCGTTTAACCTCCATGGTGTGGAGTTATATGTTAGAGTCTGTTGGGTTTACATGGCAAGGTTTTGGTAGCAGGGGGGCTGCAGGGGTGGCTTCTGTGAGAAGACACCAGAAGCTGCCCCCATGCCTGACAAAACCAGTTCCAGAGGGCTCCAAGACAGATCTACTGCTGCCCAAAGCTGAGCCCATCAGCAATGGTGGTAGCACCACTGTGACATCATGTTTAAGGAAGGGTAAAAAAAGCTGTGCAACAGCAGCTGTGAGAACAGTGTGAGAAAATGCAAGAGAAGCAGCCCTGCAGACACCAGGGTCAGTGAAGGAGGGGGAGGAGGTGCTCCAGGTACCAGAGCAGAGATTCCCTTGCAGCCCATGGAGAAGATTATGGTGATGTAGGTCATCCCCCTTGCAGCCCACAGAGGACCACATTGGAGCAGATACCTGCAGGCCGTGGAGGGTCCCATGCTGCAGAAAGTGGACATAGCCCATGGCAAGTAGCCCATGCAGGTTCAGGTGTTCTGGCAGGAGCTGTGACCCTGGGAGGGACCCATGTTGGGGAAGTTCTTGGAGAACTGCAGCCTGTGGGAAGGACCCGCTCTGGAGCAGTGTGTGTAGAACTGTATCTTGTGGCAGGGACCACACTGGGAAAAGTATGTGGAGGAAGGAGCAGCAGAGACAGAGTGTTATGAACCGACCACAATGTCCACTCCCCCTGCATCACTTGATGGGAAGAAGTAGAAGAGTCAGGAGTGAAGCTGATTATTACAACAGTGTGGAGAAGGCAGTACCACTTCAGGCCTTCCTCTATTTAAAGAAATATTGGAAAGAGTGTTACATTACTGGGCTTTGCCTCTTATAGCAATAATCCTCGTATCTCTGAAATTAAGAAGGAACTAATGTTTACAAAGACATATGTGCAGAGTTTGAGGCTTGTCTATTTCCGTCTTATTTTAGGTGTGTCAAAGACTGTCTGTTGACTAGATACAGCCTGCTCAGCACCAGAGAGCTAGCCTGGCATTTCTTTTTTCCTGTAGCCTGGGACACTGTCCAGAGCCATAGCTACTCAGGATATGGACTTATCCTCAGAAAGTGTAAATGACTTTCCAGTCATCCGTTCTGGTTACCTCTCGCTACCTTTAATACATCCTCAGTATTTCCTCTGTAAGAAGTGCTGTAGAGAAGGATGTGCAGATGATAGCTAACTGGATATGATTCTTGCATCACCTAAGTGGCAAAGAAGAGAAGGTGCTCTGAGGTTTCTGCAAAATGAGTCCAGCTCACCTGCAAGCCATCCCAGCATCCAGTGGGAATGAGTTCCTAGACAGCCCATGGCCCATGTTTCCTTGACTTAACATATTGAACCAAGTGTAATTCATATTAGGAAAACTGACCACATACAAACTTGTACTCTTGTCTCAAACATGCAGTAAAATGCAATACCATAACAACATTCAGCTTTCACAAGAGAAGACACATTTTACCTCACCTTTTAAACAACTGTACATTTAACCAGCTATCACAACTCAATGCGTAGTACACAAAGTAACTCAGCCTTGTGTTTGAAATGTGTTAGGTCTAATACATTTGTCGGTATGTGAAGATATATATGAACTTCAATTTATTTCTTCTTCTACTGGTTTTAGATCTATGTATGTCAATAGAGTTCAATTCTTGCTACCATAAGTGAAAGAGGCAGCAACTCCATAGATAGGAATAACTTGCTTACTTTAAAAACAGAGTTTAACAAAATACTTTTGGTGCAAATGATGCCTTCGAGACACCGCTGCTACTTTATGACACGAAAGATGACTGCTGGCTAGTAGTGGTCTCTTTCTCTTTTTAGTTTAATTTCATTACAACTGCTATGTAATGTATTCATTAAAAAACTAATAATTAATGCATTTGTGATGCATGTCTGACAACGATAACACACTGTCCACATAGCAGAGCAGGGTACTTCCGCTGTATAATTGCATTTCATTTCAGAGCTTTCAGAAAACACAAATTATACAACATGTGGAATAATGAATCACCAAATAAGGTCACATGCAATTAGATGAAATAAATGATGTGAACTATGCAGGGCTCCGGAGTGAGATCCAAATTTCTGAATTAGGTGCTTTCTGCTCCATACATGCTGCTGAGGGAGAGCAGGGTCTTCTCTGGAGGACAATCTGAGCGTCTTGCTAACTGAGCAAGCAATTAGGAAATCAGAGTGCCTGAAACTTCCCCCCACATAGATGCAGATGCCAGAGTCAGGCTTCCACATGTTGCAGCTCAGAGCCTGGCTTCTGTCAGTGCATGAATGTATACTTCTGTTTTACTGAGATGCAGAGCAAAGTGAGAGGAATGAACAAACTCTGCCCCTCCCTGTAAATTCTGTTTTCCTCCCCCTTACAATAGTATGGAAACAGTCTCACCATGATGCCACAGTTTTGTTCCAGTGTTGAGTGCCTCAGGTATCACAGAGATAATGTGGTGCTGTGCAGAGACAGGAACCCTTGTGCTTTCACCAAGCACAGCGCTCTGCCATTGCTGCTGCAGCCTTCTCTCTGGTGACTAAAAGCCTGGAGAATGATGAGGACAATCAGCATTTTTTGTTCTTGCTTTGAATACACAGGAGTGGGAAATGACATGCAAGGTTTCTCAGGCTGTGATGAGGACTGAACCAGTTTCCCACAAACTGGCTGATTTTGTTATCTAATGAGCAGTGGCTGCTCCTTTCTCTCCTGAGACAAATAAATTGATCGCATCAGTATTTGGATGAGAATGTGAACGTGCCAATAAGCAGTCACGTGTATTTGGAGGATAGCAACTGGGTGGAGTCCTGTGTTGTATTAGGCAGAAACAAGGAGCTCAGCTGCACAAGGATCTTTGAAGCAGAGGTCTGGATACACCAGGGACTCTGAAATCACAGAGGATGTGACCAGGGGAAAGCAGCAATTGGAGGAGGGTATATGTGAATCTCAGTTTTATACTTTCATGCCACAGTTTCACTCAAGTTCTAGTTTAGTTGTCAAAGCCCTTTACTGACTATAATTCATGCTTTCATCTTGACACAAATAACTGGATCTTCAAATTAGGATGAACTATGGCTGAATCACTTATTTTTCCATATGTTTGTTGTGTTTCCAGATGTTTGATCTTTTAAAAGTAAGAATTAAAAAAAGCTAAGATGAGACTATGACATGTTTGTATTAGATTTACATTTTATATGCATGCTCAAACCTACCAGGAGGAAAAGTAACCTTTGATGTCTTGGTGAGGTTGTACCATTGTGTTTCTAACATAATGAGATGTTCATGGATGGACTTTCACTGAAGAAGGTATCTATGTCAAAACAGGAACATATCGGTTAATATTCTTTTGTCTTTAAAAAAATAAATATGTATATACATAAGAAGGGAGCACAAAAGTGTTCTGCACTAGCAGAATTCTTTAATATGTCTACTTAGTTTTATGCAAACTATTATTTTCAGGACCTCAATATTGTAAATTTTACAGTCTTGGAGCAATTCTATACAGAAAGGAAAAAGGAAGCTACAGAAATAATTATTAGTAGATTAAAAATAACTTTCCCATGAATACATGGTTTTAAAAAAAAAAAAAAAAAAGGATCATGCAGTCACTGAAGCTCTGTTTGTTAATACTTCCTGGCCAGGCATACATCAAATAGCACTTGGAAACAGAAAATAAAAGCTCCGTGCAAGTGCAAGTACAAGACAATGACATTAACACAAGCTTCAGTTCATTTTAACTGTATATGATTTATAAAACCCTAACACTCTTTCTTTCAACATGGTTATTCTTTTTTTATCATGTACCTTTTTTTCCCACTTAAAGATAGGCATTTGACAAATTCTTTTCAGCTTCATTTTCTGGGTTGACTTGATTTTTTCAAAGACAAATATTTAGATTACACAGAAGATCCACGACTCAAAACTGCAATATTAAGGCAACTTTCAATTTTTCTTTTCTAAAGAACCTAAGATGTTGTCACTGGTTTATGATCAGTTTGAATTTTAGTCTTTATGTGTGTTCCTATATATTTTCAGAACCTTATCAGAGCCAGAGATTTAGGACCCTGAGCCTTTCTGTTAATTTTGTGCCATCCCTCTCTGGGGAGGCTTTAGGAGGATTATTAGGGCATTTTATATCACAAGATTATAAGAATTGTCTGAGTGAGTCAGAACTTCTAGCCTGATACATTTTCTCTCAGAAGGGTCAAAAGTGTTTTCCCAGAGAAGTGCCTTCAGAGCAAAGCAAGGATATACTTAGACTTCCCCTAAATTCTCTCCACCTCCCCACAATTTCCAGCTTGTAGTCTTCCTGAGTCAGATGTGATTTTTCACATCTTTAGAAGGCTTCAGGCATCCATCTTCCAGTAGCTAGTTCAATTTTCATTTGACCCTGTGTGAAGTGTTAGGTTTCACAGCATCCTGTTCTGAAGAATTTCCACTGTGTAATTACCTACTGTGTGTGTAAGATCCACCTCCTCTGATTGTCCTGACTCATCCATACCTGGACATTTTCTAAATCTACTACAGCTTTTCTGAGAGAAAAAAGCTATAAGACTCACCACATATTTATACAGTGGTAAAATTCTATTGTCTGTATTCCTTCCTACTACTTTTCTAATAATTCCCAACAGCCATTGTGCCTTTTTGACCACTACACTGACATTGTCATTAAACTGTCTGTTATAAACTCAAGATGTCATTGCTGACTCGTTACAGTCAGCTCACACACCATATATTTTCCCCACAAACTCATGGGGAAAAGGAGAGCAAGGCAAGGTCCTGTGTGCATGTCTGTATTTATCTCATTAAATTTCATCTGCCATTTTAATCCCCAAGTACAAAGTCCCATAAAGTTCTTCTGCAGTTCTGCACAGGTAGCTACATCATTACTACCCTTAGCAACCTGGTTTTGTCAGCAAACTTTGTCACCTTTCTATTCACCCTCATCAAATAAAAAAAAGTTTCCTAGGTCTGTGGCAGTCAATTCTCATGCACATCTGCACATCCATGCAGGAAAGGGAGAGAAGCTATGGAGGAGAACAGTGGAACAGCCACAGGTTTGAATTGTTTGCTCATGCATTCATTTGAATCTAGATTGCAGGAAGCTGATGAGGAAAAAATGAGACAACATCAATCTTTGGGAAAAAGTCATCTCTAAAGCATAGTCCTGTTCATAAACTAAAATTCCTGTAAGGCACATCAGTTAACTATATTTTAATGGAGTGTAGAGTTTAATCCAGTTTAACTAATTCACACCTAAATCAATTTAGAGCCCCTCTAGCAGATTTAAGAAATATATCACAAAGTAGCACATTTTTATTACTTGAATAGTAGACCTGCTATAATAGATTACAGGTGTTGCTACCATGCATACGTGTCCAGGGTGCACAAGAAATCTGACACCTCAACACATTGTACTGTTACCAGAAATAGCAAATAGACCCACAGCAGTCTTCCAGCATGCTTTATTGTGACAGGAGGCAGAAGTATTCTCTCAATTCCTCATTACTTTTGTGTTTATTTACATGCTTATTTAGTGAAATACAGGCACTGTTCACAAATACTGTTGTATTTATCACAGTCAATCCCTCCTTCTGGCAAACTTGACCTACCTTGCGAGCTGTGTGTCCTGGGTCAACAAATTCTGACACTGCTGGACATATGGAAACCAGGAGGATCCATACCAGATACAACTGCTCCCTCTTGCTAACGCACAGGTCCTTGAGCTTCCCAAAGTCAGAGCATGTGGACAGAATTAGATAAATGGCATAGAAGATACATGAGCTAAGAAATTCCCAAGCTAAATAGAAGTAGACTTAACACAGAAGTAGCGCAGCTAAAAATGCTTCTGGAAGCAGTGACTGTCACACAACCTGGAGATAATAGAGCATGAGGATAGCTGTGGAAGTGTATAAGCACCAGCAGCTGTGGTCCAGGTTGATCAGTTTGTGCCACGGCCATTTGTTGCACCACCCCAAAGTGGTGGGACTGCAAGGAAGAAGGTAGAACGAAAGACTCCAGGGCTACATAAAGTACTGAGTAACTGGCCTGGGGTAATGCTGGTTTCTGCACATTGATGCAACCTTTTCCTGGCAGCCTGTGGGCCATAGGCATTCAGCATTGGCTCTGCATGCCTGCCATACCAGCTGGTTCTGTTTTCATGTTTTCAGATGGCACCTGATGTGTGGCCTGCCAAAGGCTCCTGAAAGATTAATCTGGCCTTCAGTAAGGGAAATAACCTCTTATTAATAATTCTTCCTTCTTTTTTTCCCATCCCCTGCTGTGGTTTTTTGCCCTGAAATAACAACATAATTGAAATTAAAGTAGATAAGACAGAAATTAATAAATATACCTATCTTCTTTTAGTTCTTTGAATTTCCAAATTAATGCAAGAACACTGTGTGACTCAGAAAACAACCAGTGACTTTCGGTCAGCATGTGTAATGATAATGTACGTCCAGTGAAAATTAAAAAGTTATTTCCTGAGGCCACCTTATTTTGCTGCTGGCTGGCTCTTTTGCAGATAATAGCACAGTTGTGCGCTTTGTGCTACTGAGTACAGATTAGCATCTAAACTGTGGAAGCAGACAAAATAGCTTCACTAGAATGTATCCATGAGCAGATCATCAAAACCTGTTCCTAAATTGCCAGAAGTCTTGTTTACCCATGGTGAGTTTTCTGATAGAAAGTTGAAGGTAGTCAGGAGATGCCCAGTGAGTTAAAATTCGAGGGAGCTTCTTTAAACTCAGCAGTCTTGAGGGTGGTGAGGAATTGCAGGTGACTACATGAAATGTCTGAGAGGAATGCTGCCCTCTCTGTCCCCTCCTATAGTACGTTCATTGTTGATAAAGGCTGTCTTCCTTTTGTTGGTGTTCATTGTGGAGAGAAATGCACTAGTTATTTACTGGTGAAAATGAGATGGCAGTAACAAGCAATGGAAGACAGTGTTGTTTTTCATTTTGCATTGATGCCCCTCTGCAGAGGCATGCATTTCTCACATTAATCTTCTCAAAGCCTTTATTGTCCTGGCTTCCTGTTACAAATCAAGCTGGTGATGGCAGCCTCATGAAATCCCATTAGCATACTGAGAGCAGTGTATTACAGTACCAGGCAATAGAACAAATACAGAACAATAAGTATAATAGGGAATGCATCACCCCAAAACGAAACAGCAGCTCTGTACTGCATGCCAGTTCTATAAAGGTGCCTTCTTCACTGCCTGAAAACAAATAAACAGCATTTTTGGGGTTCAGTTTCACTGTCAATTAAAATCTGCCTAGTCTGAGCCAAGGAAAACAGAGACACAAGAGGAGCTGTGTACCCAGGTGCAGCTGTCTGTCCCCCTGCTCATGGACTTTAATCTCTTTGAAAGACTGACTTTCAGGTATAAAAAGCTGCCTAATTTTTGATCTACAGATATAACTGTATCAACAGCTGAACTTATTTTAGACTCTTATTCTTTGCTTTGCTTTGCTGGCATCAATAGCAGCACATGATGATAGCCTTCAGAAGAGAGGCTGTCTTTAAAGTCAGCAGGGTTGATTTTTTTAGTGTTCCTTCTTGCAAAGCCTGAACTAGAAGGGAAGTTGCCAGTTCGTAGCTAGGGAAGCAACAGCCTGCTATGGATGAGTAGGAAGACAGCTGGGTCATCAACATATGCTAATACTTCAGTAATGCTGACAGTTGTCAGGGGCAGGCCTGTGTATGTCCTCTCCTTAGGTGGTCTTCATGATCTTGAAGTAAGTGTGCATACAGTGCGCAACTGCAAGCCACCTTCGGAAAAACTGCAAAATCAAATAAGATAAGCAACAATCCTGTAGAGGTATTAAGATTTACCTTTCCCTTGGACAGGGATTGTAAAAGCCTCTTCAAAAATGTGAATTCCCATTTGCTGTCACATAGTGGTGTATTCAAAGGTGGGAAAGCAGCTGTGTTTTTCCAGAATGAAAAGGATGACAAATTTGAAGGGCTTTTGAGAAAAACTGTCAATCATTTTAAAAGGGCAGATCAGACTAGATATTGGCATATTGTTTCTGATGACAAATCACTTTCCAGTTTTAAATATAGGTTGTAATTCTAAAAGTGGAAACAGTACATTTGGATTTTTTCATAAATACCAGATGGAGAGTTTCTGTGTTAGTAACTTAAGACGATCCAATGACACAAAATATAATTTTCTCTCTGAAATGGCTTAATTTTTAAGTGGGGCTGTGGCTTGGCAAGCAGGTCCAGGGGGGCTCTTAGACCACCATATTTTCAATGAGCTTTGGGCTCTCTCTTTGAAAATGAGCTTGCAAAAGTAGAGTAAAATATGACATGAGAACTTCTTTCTGAAGATTTGTATTAGGACAAGCATTTGCAAGTTTGGTTCTTCAGATAAATATAGCTGACATACATTGTCGTGGGACTTAGTATAAGTTAATGTTGTTTGGTATATTCTCCTGTCACCCCCCATGCAAAATTCAAACATCTTTTTTTTTTTTTTTTTTAAGGTTAAAAAGATATGAAAATAAGAAAATATGCAATGTTGTGTGATATCTGTGTATTTCATCTTTCCAGATAGGTTAGGCCTGCTTTGACATGAGAAAAACAAGTAAGGTCTTCACAAATTAGGCCAAAAATGGTGATGGGAGAGGAGCATGAAACCTGAACATCTCCGGGAGCTTAGAAGAAATGTTCCATCCAGGAGCTGGATGATGCTTTGAAGGTAAGATATTCAAGAGAGAGCTGACACACAGAAAAGCACCAAGTTTCTGCTAGTTTCATTTAAGCTTTCAGGCAGCTCTGTCTTGTCCCTGAAGAATTATTGTTGCATAATGAGTATTTCCAACAGTGGATACAGTCCTCATTATGTGAGCATGAAGGGACTCGCATATCAAAGAGGATGCCCACATGGGTTTTGCATAGAAACATAGAGCCTAGAAAGACCATTTTGGTCATCAAGAATAGAGAAGCACGCAAGAGATTTTTAAATCATGTAGGTCCACAAGATCTCTACTTCACTTGTCCCTACATATCACACACTGAAGAAAAAATTCTATCGCCTTAAAATAAATGCACGCACTTCAGTATAAAAGATGAAAAATAATGTTTAACTACAGGAAGGTGGCATGAGACCTCGACAATATTGCTGCTATAGTCTTCTCCAGAACCCATAAAATGCCACTTGCTCAGCAGCACATTTGTTTAGGAAGGTTTAAGAACAGCCATCTTAGCAAAAACAGTTTGTCCCTAACTCCCAAATAAACGTTGAAGAATTCTTAAATATAGAAAACTACAAGGCAGGAAACTTCAGCAACTTTCTTAATGATAACTCCTTAATTAATGGGTGGAGGGTGTTCATCATGTTTTTCAAAGAAAAGCACCACATAGTACATCAAATATTAAGACATTTGCATGTCTACCCGTAGTGTGGGAATGTGTTAAAAACGTCATATCTGAAGGGTAATTGATGCACAGCTTTTGAAATTACTAGCAGCAATGATGTTGTTTTTCTCTCTATAGTATCATCCATTACATCTTATGAAGACCTATGAAACAGAAACTACCTCATGTTCTCCTACCTGCTTCAAACTAGTGGCCTTGGAGATTCTCTTTAAATAGCTTTGAAGCTGTTTCTGAATCATTCCTGGAAGTGCATATGCAATGCAAGGTATTGGGTGAAATTATTCATCCCTTAACTATTTGGAAGTTCCGCTTTGCCACAGTGTGCTCATGCTTTCTAAATTGTTAGTTGTGGTCATTGTGAGATGAGTCTTCCAGAAATCACCAACACACATGAAGAGAGACACACATTTTTCTAATCTCATATTATTCAGCAGCAATGAGTGGCACAGAGAGCTGGTTCCGAAAGTTCAGTTTCAGTTTAAAGTGGGCCCTGAAGTTGACTGTTCCTTGATGTTTAAGTTCCTCCCTTTTAAGATTTCAAAATACACATATGGCATAAAAATAAAAGTACTAATATGATACACAGCATTTAAGATGAGAAAAACATTAATGATTATTTTAATAATGCACAATTATTTCTAAATCCTTGTGAGAAAAACTTATTAAAACAGCAATCTACTCTCCTACTGTTGAAAGCAAACTGGATGAAAATCATCTCAGAGGTGTGTCTGAGCATAACTTCCGTCGAGCATGAGCACATTAAGTTTTATGACAGACTGAGCTTCATTTATAGTAGTCCGTAGAAGCTCTTCAACAATTAAGGCATTACTGTCCTGTAAACAGATGCGATATTCCCAGGCTTCACTTTTAGATGTTCCCTGTAGTCTGACTTCTCCTTCAGATCTGATAACAATATGAAATTATATATTTATCTTTGGGAAAAAAAAAAAAAAAAAAAAAACACACCACCAAAAACTAGTCTGCAAGTGATTCTGTTTGCTGCAGGCACTGAGAAAATTCTGTGCATTTGCCTAAGTCTCTCCCGTGATTCTGGTTGGATTAGGGTTCTGCTGAGTAAAGCCCTATTGTGCAAAAGGCTTCCAGTCTTACAGACCACAAGCCAGGTTCCAGAAGAGCCTTCAGGAATCTGCAATAGGCTTCAGCTGCGTAAACATAAATTGCAGTCCTCACAAATATCACTGAGGTGCTGCCTAAATCTGGAAAGTGCTCAGGTTTTCAGCATTACACCAACCCAGATTACGGTCATTCCCAAAATTACTGAGACGCCCTGACTGGGGAGCACTTTCTGTCTCATGTTCAAGCCCCAATGAATCCCACAGTCCAGGTCTGTTGCCTGCTGAGTGGCTCAATATAATCTGACCTGTGATAGCACACCTGCCAGACGGGGTCCTGTAGAAGTCATGGCCATTGCATTGCTCCCAAATGTACGAGATGATGGACAGGGTACGGCACTGCTCCTGCTGCTTATGGAAGATCTGTTTTCATTCTATTCCTTATCTGAGAAGAACTCAACCTATCTATCTGCTCAGACCCATCCCTTCTCTCCTGTCACCTGTTAAGAGAAACTCCTCTACTGTCTGTTTGTCCTGTTGTTGATCCACTTGCTATTGAATATGACTAACTGGGGACAGATAGTGAGTATAGATGTGTCCATCTGTCATACTAAGACTCTAGTCCCTGCTGTATTGACATCAGCTATTTTATCAAATGACCATTTAATGTCAAATACAACTAAGTAGGAAGAATAAGGCACACTGTCTGCCCTTAATTCCTGGTGGTATGTTTGCAAGGTATGAATAACTTAAAGGAATTTGACTACAGTGACCTACATTCAGTGTGTTCATCCAGTTACATTGGTCAAAACTGCACTGCAGGACGTCTGCTTGGTGCTGTATGTTACCTTCCAGCACACCAGACAATGAGGCAGTCAGTAAGGTATGGCACTCACAAGCTGCTCCTTCCTGGGATTTTTCTAAAAGGAACAAGAGGAAAGAAAAGAAACAGAGAGAGGAAGGAAGGAAGGAAGGAAGGAAGGAAGGAAGGAAGGAAGGAAGGAAGGAAGGAAGGAAGGAAGGAAGGAAGGAAGGAAGGAAGGAAGGAAGGAAGGAAGGAAGGAAGGAAGGAAGGAAGGAAGGAAGGAAGGAAGGAAGGAAGGAAGGAAGGAAGGAAGGAAGGAAGGAAGGAAGGAAGGAAGGAAGGAAGGAAGGAAGGAAGGAAGGAAGGAAGGAAGGAAGGAAGGAAGGAAGGAAGGAAGGAAGGAAGAGAGGGAGGGAGGGAGGGAGGAAGGAAGGAAGAGAGAGAGGGAGGGAGGAAGGAAGGAAGGAAGAGAGGAAGGAAGGAAGGAAGAGAGGAAGGAAGGAAGGAAGAGAGGAAGGAAGGAAGGAAGAGAGGAAGGAAGGAAGGAAGAGAGGAAGGAAGGAAGGAAGAGAGGAAGGAAGGAAGGAAGGAAGGAAGGAAGGAAGGAAGGAAGGAAGGAAGGAAGGAAGGAAGGAAGGAAGGAAGGAAGGAAGGAAGGAAGGAAGGAAGGAAGGAAGGAAGGAAGGAAGGAAGGAAGGAAGGGGAATACTTTGTAATGCTACTCATGCCTAGTTTGTGAAAATGTCAATTAGCTCTCAGTTACACACTCAGAGCATTACCATGACATTGGACAGCCTACCAGATCTATTACCATGCTTGTAACACAGTTATTCTGTATCATTGGACTGATGGAGCTGAATACAGCTTAGTTTAGTTAAAAACTATTACTGGTTCGATGGCTGATGAATCCTGTCTTTCATTAGAAGTCCATCCATTGTGAGGGAGTTTGGATGTGCTTGTTTTTGCTGAACTCAGTTCACTCTCTCTTTTACAAAAGTTCGTTTTTGTTGCAGGATTCCCTACTTTGGCTACATTTTTTTTCTTTTCTTCTCTTTAAGTGCCCTGGTTTTTTTGTATTTTCAGCCAGAGCAAAAAGAAAAATATTGCAAAAGATAAAAATCTTCAGTGGAGTCACAGTTACAAAAATTTACAGGCCTGTTTCTCATCCAAAGACATCTAGGAAAGTTTGATCAATCTCTGAAATTAAACGTACAGCTCTACTGAAGCTCCGTGTCAAGGCATTACCACTTCTAATGCTATCAGTATTGCACTAACATGCCAGAGAACTTCGGTCCGATTTTACAGCAGCTAATCACCTCTGTGGCTCTGCTGGCCTGCCTTCACCAAGGCTTTCACATCACACACCTCGCCCACCTGCAGAAAACAGGCACTAAACCGCTCTCCAAGATCTGTATAGATATCCAAAAATATGTACATTTTTTTAGAGGTCTCCCAGTCACTTATTGCTCCCATTCCCTCATTCCTTGGAAGCGTAATTCTGGAATTAATCCTTTATTCGCAGGAATGCATCAAAATAATAGAAGCCTAGACTGTACAATACTTTCTAAGGAATAGCCACAGTTCAAGAAAACTCTAGAAAAATATGCTGTTATTCCTATTTGTTGTAATGTCCTGTCTTTCATTATTACACTTCTCTCTTGCAGAGAGACCTCCAACAGCTTTGGTGGGGGAAGAGAGGGGGAGGTGATTAAGATCCCCCTTCACCAAGGTTAAAAAAAAACACCACCACAAAACACATCCATATAAGAGGTCACTTCATTACAGGTTTCTCAGGGGAACAATCCAGACCTTCATTGTAAATGAATTATGGTTTCTAAGGTACCTTTGTGTTTTGGATGGTGATTCCAAGTAATTAGAAGAAATATACAGCATGTAAGTAAAGCTAGTAATTTTATCAGGCGCTTCATTGAAAAATGAAGCTGTATGATTTTTCTCTCTGGGTTTTAGTAAAAGGGAAAATACAAGAAAAAATGAGCTTTTTTTCTTCTGTTTGAATTCTATTGAACCTTACTTGGACTGAACAGGGAAGAGAGCTATAGAGGCCCTAGAAAACCCAGTCTTATCTGTTCAACTAGTACACTGATTTATTTTGCTTTTGAGTGAAAAATGATGATTCTAAAAATGCTTGTGAAAAAAAAAAGGAAACTCATATGTCTATCAATTTCCAGAATTTATAGCTAAGGCAGCATTTACACTGAAATTTCTTAGTTTCATTGTTCAGTGTTCAGAAGCCTTTCTTGCGTTTTAACCTTTCCACAAAATTCTGTTTCTGTTTATAGGAATATATAGGAAATCAGTAGTCTAGGCATTGTGAGAAAACAAAATATATTCATATTTTTGAGTATTTGAATCATGGAAAGTTAGACAAGTCACATCACTTTATTTCTAGATCTATTCTTAATGATCCTACATATTTAAGCTGAGGGAGGCATTACAAATAAGCCCTAGACACAGTATACTTATGAAGTTTAATTTTTTTATAAATTCACATTTTCTCTGAAAGTGAAATCGAGTGATCTGTCTTACTTTCAACTCAGTAGATTAAAATAATCTCTTAAGGTCCTACTGAGAAAGAATTTTACAAACACTTCATTAAGTCTATTTATTTAAAGCTTCACTACCAGCACCTCTGCATCTACAAAGCAGCATCTTTCCACAGCTCAGTTTGGGGATTTTATTTTACCCTTATCCAACAGTGGTATCCTCAAAAATAATGAATGTTTCTGTCAGAACTCCCACAGTTCCTTAAGAATACCACAAGGACTTTATTGCTAATCGAAGAAATAGATAACATGTGTCTTCACTTCAGCAGCCTTTATTTATTTTATGAACATTTTTCATCAGCTTTCAGACGTTTTCTATTTGAAATTCTGCATAATTCACTGTTCCCCATCTGGAATGTTAATACTCAGCATGAAGAAAAGGAAGTCAAAGGGAAAGAAAAAAAAAAAAAAGTAACAACATTTCTTTGACTCCCGTGTCAGTAGTACCAATTAGCTACATGAATTTTCCATCTGCTTTCGCTAAAGAATAGGTGAACAGCTGCATCCTACAGGAAGACAACCTGATGCAGCCAACAGAAACTGTCAAGCACCTGGTCATTTCCTGTCACTAGCTTCACTAGTGCTGCAGATATCAAATCACACAGGCTTTGCCTGCTGACTTTGAACAAACTCTACTGAAAAAAAAAAAATGCTGCTATTCTGCATTCCCTTAGTGAAATCTCTTTGCCTACTGATTTAAGTGTTTTGGATTTATATTTTACTTTATGTGCATTGGACTGAATAGCAAAATGCCATATGTGTGGAAAATTATGGGCCTCACAGTCTTCTAAACAATAAATACACCAGAGTAATGCTGCAAATTAAAGAGAAATCAATGTGGTTTTGTTGGCATGGTCTAACTCTGCTGTTAATTGCTAATATATATTGTGCTGGGTAGTTGCATCTTGTCTATTTACTTAAAGAAATACCTACCACTTTGTCCTTATGTTTGACTGTATTTCAGGCAAACTTTATTATTCCTCAAATTTAAAATAGGGAGATTTTCTACCTTCCTCCTCCCCACCCCTTGCCCTCCTCTCCCCAACTCAAAAAAAAAAAAGCATAGAGATTATGGGGATAGATAACTTCAAAATGCCTGACCAGTTCACTCACACAACTGGAAGAACTGACGTTGTCAGATATTTTTGCATGAAGCACTAAGTTTCTTGCAGGATAAATAGACCTTTTGCTAGTGCCTCCAGTCAAAAATGTTAAGACAATATCTTTCTCCTTGCTCATTGTTGAAGCAACCTTCTTACTTGCATGGTATTGTTCAACTCTCTGGCTGAATCAGTGGAAGGCTTACAAAGAGGTAAGACCATCTGTGGTGTTAGGAAGAGAGTGAGAATGCTTTCTGGAACTGTCAGGGGAATTAGGAGATTTCTAATAATTTTAAACCCAAGGACTGCGAACCCTATAATTTTGACCTTGTGAAATAACCAATTTTAAAAGAAATAGATAATTTTGAAAATAACTGTGTCAGCATTTAAACTTACACTCAACATATCACAAACAGCATTTGAAAATCATACATTCATATACAGTTTGGGACATAATGCACATGTATTCATGTAATTTCAGTGCTGCATCTCATATCAGAGATATGTAAGAACTGCCTTGTAGACTGCCTGCCTTATTAAATTTGCTGATACCATGGCTGTGGTCTGCAGAGCTGTGAATGCAAGACCATCTTCTTCATATTTCTATGTTTATTAGGATTTACATTCCTCCTAGTTCCAAATGGTCCGATAAACTGTCTTCCTCCTCAGCTTTCACAGTAAACACCTTTAAAAACAACTGTTGCAACAGAAGTTTTGTATTGTACATGCATGCATGCTCCATGGAAATGCAGTCAGGGTTTGCTAATAGTTTCATGCCTAGAAATAGGAAAGATGTTTGGGCAGGACTTTTCCTGTGCTCTTTGAAGGCCTCTGTTGCAAAGTCTTGTTCTGTGTTGCTTCCACTGCTCCTTAGCACAAGCAGGCTCACAAAGGGAGCAGCCTGCAGGGAAGCAAACATCCACATGGGAGCCTGGGCAGACTCTGGGGGACAGCTTTATCTGAGTTATGCTAGCATAGCTGCATCTTCGCAACCTATTTCTGTTAGGTCAGCTCACACTGGGATGCCTGGCACAGCAACAACAGCCTATTTGTGTCATTTGACTGGGAAAGACATGTTTTCTGCCACAAATGCATTGTGGCACCTCATTTCTACGCATTTGTGAATCTCCTGCATTTTTAGCAGAGGGAGCTGAAATACAGGGATCAGAGCTATAACCATCAGGTGTCTTAGTTAATTGTCGGTATTCATCCCACAAAACCCACAGCGTAAGTTTACAGTGTTTCACGACATTTCATAAGTTACAGGTGAGCCGTTTCATCTCACTCCTGTGTTCACACCTGTCCCCACAGTGCCTGTCCCTCATCTTTTCCTTTCACAGTTGACAGCCCAGCCATTTTTTGGTCTTAGCCTAAGGAGCTACAAAAATAATCATTTGGACTCTTTGATTTATGAAGTTGTAAGTAAAACTGAGTAAGTATCTTGGAATGGGAAATGCATATGATTGGTATTCAGTAAACTGAAGTTGTGATGGTGATTATTAAAATTCAGAGCTCACAAGACCCCTGAGAGATAAAAAAGAGTTCCCTTATGACCCCTTTTATAGTATGTTTTTCTAGTCTCCAGAATACCCAAACATCTGTATCTATGAAAAAAGCAGTGACTTTTAATATAAATATCTCTGTCTTTTAAAGATAATAGCTGAAGCTAATACTGCTTTTCTTAAGATATATTTAGATCCTTCAGATAATGTTTGTTCATTCAGAAGAGAACATAAATGCCTATTTTTGGATCCTGAATCACTAGGTTATCATGTTATTAGGGTTTTTTTAATCACAATGTAGAAGTATTTGTTTCACAAGTACCTTCTCTCTTTATAATCCATTCTGCTGTGGATGTATCTCTGTTCTGTGTTTCTCTTTTAGGAAATTGCCCCTGACAATGTCCTAACAAAATCAAACTTTAGGTCTGAGAACTGAAGATAATAATAGGAGATTCTGTTATTTGTCCTCAGAGATAAGATAAAATACCTATGAAGCAAAGATTAAGCTGCGGTAGATATTCTTCTTCATTACTGGATCTACTTGTGCACTGTCTATTTCTGAGTCCTGTTCAACAGCTTCTATACTTGCTTTAGCCATATATAGGCTCCTGTTTCAAAAGATTTATGGTAGGTGTGCTATTATCTATAAAATCAGCTCCAGATACACAGCTTTTGAAAATCAGCACCTATTCTATAAGTTCCCAGCTCTAGCTTACCCTCCATAAACACCTCCCAAGCACCTAGACATTATTAGTCTCCCATAACAGTGTAACTCTCTTTTTAAGACTCTTTTATGATGACAAAATCTCTGATAAGGGCCTCCTAGTACATCATGCTTTATCATTATCACCACTGCTTTAAAGGTACCGCTCTACAACACACAAACAAATTGGCTTTTGAAAATTGTTTTAGATTGCACGAAGTATCTGTTAGACAGACATATACAGTATGCCATATATCTGCATTGGATAGCAAGCAAGGAAGTGGCAAAGTAGCCCATTTTTTTGGATGAGGGTCTGTCTCACTGAATCATTCGTGTTTTACTGACTGACTCACTGGATGAACCAAATGCTGCAGAGCAGGGAATTATGTCAGATAAAAATACTGAACAATAATTCAGTTAAAAACTGAAATAGAGGTAGGTGTATTATCCTGTATTGCTTTATTCAGAAAGCAGAAGGATTTTGAACCTGTTGAGGTAAATTTATTTTTATTTCTTTTGATTTACAAAGCCACCCATTTTGCAGTCTTTAAGTTCTGCACATTTTGTCATGTAGTAAAGGTTCATAATCTGAAGCATCAATCACCATGTGTATCTAGATACAAGGCAAGGACCTTCTAATTCCATAATAGCCACCATATAAATATGTACACAAGTATAGAGCATCAGCCACCAATTGCTTCAGTGTTTCCCATCAAGTTTAGAGCTCTGCTGAGTTAGGTGCTGTACTAAAATGGAAATATTTAATGCCTTTTATATTAAACAGAATGGTTTTCATTTAATCCCTATGGTTACTTCCAGGCCTAAGGACGTAAGCAACAATAACAGATCTCCAGAGAAAGGTTGATAACAAGTACTGCAATGAAAGATTTTGTATTTGCGCAGCCAGAGAGGTACCATACAGTATCTGCTGGTATGGCTATACAATATTTATCCCTTTTAATCACCATGGAGCACTATAGAGAGACAGAGGGTCGGTAGCAGAAAGAAAGAGCAAAAGAATGAGAGTAAGAGGGAGATGAGGGAGAAAAGGAGACAATAGTTGTTCGAAATGTGAGAGGAGAGGTGGTAAGGGAAGAAAAGCAACTTATTAGCAGCAGTCAGCTATGAGGAGCTCCACTGGGGAGACAGAAAGCACAGCTTGAAGGCATTGGTGTGAAAACCATTGGCTGTGGTGTCAGTTTCGATGTGGTTCTGTCTCTAGCTACTACTGTGGTTGCTCGCACTGCTCACATCTATCACTCCCACAAGCCTGAAGGAGAAGGCAGGCTTTGTACTACCACCGGGTGGGTGTAAAAAAACAGAGAGCCACTGGACTGAGGAGGGGGAAGGAATTTCTTGCCCGTGAGGACACGTTGAGCCTGTCCTACTAGCAGCTCCATCATTTAAATCACCAGAGCAACAGCTTGAGCTCCTCCAGTCACCCCAGTAGTAACGTGCTGTGAAGGGAGTTATGGTTTCTCGGTTACGCAGATTTGTGCCAGAAATCATCAGTGTCAGTGAAAATGAATGATATTGCATGGGAGGATTTGTGCTGATTCTGTGAGTAAAGCTTTACAGCGGAGACCTCACAGCTTTATCATAAAGATTTCTAAAGGAAGAAGCTGAAAAGATGGTGCTTAGTGACTAATTTCAGACACTGTACACCAAGAGAAAGGGAAAAGATATTCAGTGGATGTTGGACACAATCATGTCAGTCAACCAGCAATATCTTCTTTCTTGTTCTACACAAAATATTTTCCACGTTGTTCAAGTTTCATAGATTTTTTTTTCCCGTCTCAGTGATGTTACTATTATATAGGCAGAATCCCTGATATAAATTAATTCCTTGTTCTATTTGTCAAAGTAGTGGGACCCAAAGTATGCCTTACTAGCTATGTATAAATGACAAAGACTATAAAGAAGTCAAGTTAATTAAAAAGAGATGAGAACATGAATCGATTGTTTCCCATTGCTGCAATTTTTTCTTATAACCCTTTATGCTCTTTCTTGATGCACTCATGTGAAAAATAATGCTGCTACTTGAATCAGTCTTCCAAACTCTTTTCAAGTCTACTGTGCACTCCAACCTTTAACGACAAGCACTTAAACAAAATGCACTGTTCCACTGGATTTACTGTGAGCCTCTTAAGAGATTCTTCTGGTCAGCAAACTGATTTTAGAGCTGGAGAATCTAGGGGTTTTTTTCCAAGTTGAAGAGGAGCTAATTTAAAATCATTGTAGAAATCATATGTAGGAAATTAAAGAAACATATCAACAGAGGAAAGGTGAACAGAATTAAAGGGCCAATGATTTAACTGGTATCATCTTCTCTGGTCATGGATAAGTTATGCAAACCTCACCCCTCTTCTTGCTGGTACTTCTTTAATATCACTAGGGGTGAAATAGCTAGTTAATACACATGCTATGAGTAAAAATAATCTTAAAATATTTTTGCATAAATGCCCTCATTTGAATTCATATCCCTGTTGTGAATTAACTCAGTATAAGCTATATGTCTAAACTGGTTTCCATGTAGCATAATTTCTGGTGTGATCAGTTAACAGGAGCTAGACAATAACAAAGCTATGTTTGGATATATTTTTTCTTTTGAAACCAGTTACAAACCAAATTATTTAAGCCATAACCCTGTCTTAGTGGTCCTGAAACTAGTTACAAACTTGATAAATATTTTGACTTTAAAAAAAAAAAAAAAAAAAGTAGGCTTCAGAAAACCAAGGAAAGTGTATCAATGCTACCTTTGTCCTTTTTCATCTCATAGGCTAGTGATATATGTGCTCAGCCAAGATCAGCTCTCTCATCCCCCTGATGGGGATTTCAGCTGGCACTTCTTGAAGCACACTGCCTCTATCAACATGCCAAAGCTTATTCCAGGATGATCAGTCTCCCCATTCATATCTCATCAGCCTCACTGCTGCCTTGGTGCGACAGCCCTTCAGATCAGTCACATGAAGTGGAATAATGTCACAAAGGAGGCTGAGAGCACTCCAGCCTCACATGCATGGCAGCACTGTGGCAGCAGGAGCCCTCTTCTGTGTCCTCCAAGCTTCAAATCCTCTCAGACAAGCTCCAGATCCCTCTCAGAGGGATCAAACCCAAGCCTTGCCTGAGCTATTGAACAGACTAGTCCTCAGACAACCAGATGGATTAAGCTGCTGCTGCAACTACAGCAATGCCAACATATGGCTACTAAAACTTCCAAGAAAGGGAGATCACTCAACTTGAAGCTGAGCATATAAAGTTTTCCCCTCTTCACCCTCAGCCTTCTCATCTTCTTGCCCAGGCTGTAAACCACATTGTGTTAACCTTTTGATGCACAGTCACAGAATCATAGAAACGTAGAATCATAGAATCACAGAACCACAAAATCATAGAATAGTTTGGGTTGGAAGTGACCTTCAAAGGTCATCTAGTCCAACCGCCCTGCAATAAGCAGGGACATCTTCAACAAGATCAAGTTGCTCAGAGCCCCATCCAGCCTGGCCTTGAATTTCTCCAGGGATGGGGCATCTACCACCTCTGCAGAACCTGGGCCAGCATTTCACCACCCTCATTGTAAAAAATTTCTTCCTCACATCTAGCCTGAATCTTCCATTCTTTAGCTTAAAACCATCACCCCTTTTCCTGTCATAACATGCCCTGCTGAAAAGACTGTCCCTGTCTTTCTTATAGGCTCTAAAAGGTGCTGAAAGGCTGCAATAAGGTCTCCCTGAAGCCTTCTCTTTTCCAGGCTGAACAACCCCAATTCTCTCAGCCTGTCCTCATAGCAGAGCTGTTCCAGCTCTCAGTCCCATGTAACTATGGTTATCACTTTGTCTTTTAAAAACTCCAAAAGGCAGTGCCCACCCTGGTTCTCTGAGGTCAGCCTTCCGCAGCTCGCCTGGATTATCACCCTCTTCAATCTGCCAGGGGAGCTGTTGCGTGATTGTCTCTTTCATACATGTCAATCTGGACATGTCAGGCTGGAAAAACACTACCACTTGCATTGTTTAAGTCAGATAAAACACTGTTTAAAGAGGCACATGAGGGCCTTTCACACTTATTCTCCCTAAAAGTATTTCAGAGGCAAAATAGACCTCTCACTAGCAGGAGAAATGTAGAACTGTTGTGACTTTGTGAATGAATAAAAATAGCATGTCATGGGAACTTCTTGTTTTTTCCCAATGTCTGCTAAAATGAGAGAAAAGTAATCATGAATATGCTGTCCTGTTTTACACAGGACTAAATCTCAGACCTGAGATATAGTCAGAAATTGTCAAATCACACACAAGTTTTAATAAGACACAAAACATACACCTTCAACTGTATTTTAGGTCCTTGGGGTTTTTTTGTTGTTTGGTTGGTTAGTTTGGTTTGGTTTGGTTTTGTTCTTTTGTTTTGTTTTTTTTTCATGTCTCTACACTCTGCCGATTCCCATATGGAGAACTACCTTATTTTTTTATTTTCTTTACATAAAACAGTGATTGCTTAATTTTAAAATAATTTTACAGGAAAACAGGTTTTCATACAGGTTTTGTACTTGGCTTTTTCAACATCTCATCCCTGAGATATGCACATAAAAAGATTTCCATGATGCTACCTCTATCTGCTCCTACTTAACAGCCCCAGTGCAATTCTGCCCCACTGAACTCAAAGGCATTTTAAGGTAGATTGCTGTAGCACTGGACTCCTTACCTCTTTCCAGGGACAGCCTACAGAAATCTAGCAGCATATGTTTTGCTTTGAATGCAATGGATTAAAAGTGATGGAGGGCAGATTCACGTCTCTGTCTTTCCACTTGCTGCTGCAGCTCTATTTATTAATTCTGCAGCGGGTATTTTATAGGTGGCATGCAATGCTAGCTGAAGGTTACCACAATAAAGCAGAAAAAAATATGAGGACTACAAAGTCATTGGCAGTTTATTTTAATTCAGCTGGATAAAGCAACTTCTGCTTTTATCATCCTTTGTATTTGGCAAAGGTTAGAGTTTATCTGAGTTTCACAAGCTGCCAAAATACTGAGTAGATCCTGCCATTGTCTCAGTGAACACTGAATTGCATATTAATTGAAGATCTAAGGCTCTACATCAAACAATAGAAGTGTAACCAAACATTGCAGATCTGGGACATGAATGTCTCTGGAGCTAGATGGGAATGTTTAATTTAACTAGACCCTATAAATGTTTCCTACAGAAACATTGCTAAATTATTTGAAACTTCGACAATGTTTTGCTACTAGCTTCAGTTAAAAATCGTTTTCTGGAGGTCAGTCCAGTCTGCTTACCTTGTGGTCATATCCAAATGACCTGTGTTAGGAACATTCCCAGCATCCCATCTCCTAGGACTGCTTGAGATGACAGACATCATGGAGATTAAACTTCACCTCCCAGAAGACCTGTTGATCATGCACACAGGCACATTCTTACTTTACAGCTTCCTAATAAAAGGAGAAATAAGATGAGGGCCATGAGAGGAGCTGCCTATCTCATCCTTCCAAGAGGTGTATGAGTGTTGCAAGGGCAGGAAATAGCAGCCAGGGGAGGAGACCTAAACCAGCAAAGCGACATTTGTGCACTGCTTGAATAAACAGGTGACTTCAGTCACACTGTAATGCATTAAGAATTTGTATCAGCCACAGACAAGAAGACACCTCCTGGATGTCATTTAATATATACATACACCTAAAATAGAAAGAGGTAGAGAGAACTGAGTATTTATCCAACGTGAGATACTAATATTACCATGTGTATTGCTAGAAGTAGAAATCAGGAATAATGCTAGGGAATTTAATGGATTCAAACTCATGTAAAAACCGGTCTGGTAATGATTACAACATATTTGAGTTGCAGAAATTGTTCTAAGCTGTTTAACTGGATAAGTTTTTTCTTTTATAAAAATTTACATTGGATCTGAGTCCAGATTTGTTGCTCAGTCCTTCTTTTATAGTGGTCCTGATCTAAAACACAGAATTCCAGCATTTATAAGTTTACAAATTTAGCTATGACCCATCTCTTGTGTGATTTGTTTGTCCAGGGAAAAACTGCGAATTAAATCCCAGCTTCATCAATGAAGAGGTAACTGGCAATAGTCAATATCCTCATGGCTAGTTAAGTCCATTGCCTTAGAGGAGGACCCATAAATACATGTTACAGCGTGGATATGATATCTTAATTGCATACTAGATACCTGAATCCCTTTTTGGATCTGACTCCACCTGACTGCCCTATGTATATTGTGTGCCATTTACACTGGATATTTCGCTAAGCAAATCCCTACACATCATTTTTCTCATTGTATTTGTTATGCAAAAGGTAAATAATGCACAGATGTAGAAAACTTGCAAGTATAAGTAATTAATGATAACATATGTAGTTTTAACGGACCTTCTTTTGAAAGAGGATGGATTATAATCTTCAGCATGCAGTGGCGTAATTTTAGATGTGGTCTAAAAGTGTAGGAATCAGACATTTGAAGTACTAAATATCTGCCACAATTTTAGATTCTCAGTGCTGTAAACTGCAGCCAGGAAAATTTGCATTCCAGGGCTGGATATCATCCAGAGAAGATCTTCAGGCTCCTACAACTTCTTATAGGCTCACCATAGCAACTTCCATCTCTGCCTCATGCATATAGCTGACTGCTTTCCTTCTGCCCCACACTTTGCGGATGCACTCATAGTTACTTCCACTGAATTCATGGGGAAACTGACTCTTAAGATTGCCAAAAAAGAGGTTTGGTCAACTGAAAGATGTTAAGGCTGTATTTCCGTATTCAGTACATATACTTTAAGTAGCAGAGGTTTCTTGAGTTTATTTCTTTTCACACGGGCATATAACTTACGCATTAAAAAACTTTGTCCTACCGCTGCTGAAGCCAGAACAAAGAGGTCATGGTTTTGAGAAGTCATTTATTACCAAGTGCCTCCTTATGTAGTTAAACACACATAAAACCTGTGATTCTAAGAGATAGCAATAAAAAAAAAAAGACAGCAGTGAGATAAGGGAAGTAGGTTCAGTGAGATAAGATCTACTCTCTGTAAAAAAAACACCCCTACATCTTTCTCCTATCAGTATAGCAAAACGTTTTTTACTGTTGTCTATATTTCACCTGATTTTACCATATGCTGTTTTACTTCAAAGTTACTACTTACATGGACTAATATTTGACATGCTATATGTTATAAATAAATTACATTTAGCACTGTTGTTGACGTGTTAAGTTCTATAAACAAGAAAGTGTGTGCAAGAGCGTCACCTCTCAAGGAAAAAGTTATAATGTAAAACAGAGTTCCAAAAGTAAAAGATACTATTTGTGATTTACCCACATGCTCAGGGGTGATAAACAATCCCCACCCTGCCACAAGGTCTAACAATAAAAGAATGCTTCGTAGGTAGTTCTTCCAAGACAAATTACAACTTCAAAGGGAAGAGTAGCTCCATTCACAAAATAGGTCACCAGCAAGAGCTATCAGGTGGAAGGAAAGGTAGCAAGGAAGAAGCACAGAAAAATTAAAAGTAAATTTACTGAGATCTCCTTCATTACATACAAAAGAAAAACAGAAAATCTCCACCTGTTCTCATTATCTCTTGAGAATTTTATAGCCTTGCTTTTCTAGCTCTGGTATGGAAACTTCAGTAACCAAACCAAACAAAACAAAACAAAACAGAATTTTTTATGCACAGTGCAAATTCAAGTGGAACATATTCTCTCTTAGAAGTTTCACGTATATATTGCCCCACACAGTAAAAATAAGGAATAGACTGTATTTTATCTCCAATATTTTTTTAAAATTTCCTCATTCGCCACTGAATTCATTCAGTCCTGTTCTTCCAGTCACATAACTTGAGGGCAATAAGATGTGTAATGGAACCCTCTCTTCAACCCATCAAAAAACCTGAATTGTTTAGCTAGTTTGGAGACAATGGTTACATAGGAGCCAAACTTGCACAAATCTGCATCCACCTGTTCTTCAGAAACTGTTGTCTTCCTTCTGCCACTTTGCTTGTAAAACATAATAAAAGCTCCTCCCACTCTTTTGTGCAGCCAAATAGCATAGCTGGGGCTTTTCAAAGAGATGGCCACCCTTACTTAATTACCTGTTCAGTTATACAAGCTGAGCTAACAAGGGTAATAGAGTTTCTCATGTCACACTGTAAACTCATCTGTAGAAGGGATCAGCCTGCTGATCTAAATAGCTGGTGCATTTTGCCTCTCATCTAACAACCAGTGGCCAGAGAAAATATGGTAGTCACAGAATGTTAAAAGTCCTCATATATTGCTCATTGCCATACGGTACTGTCTTCAGCACTTCCCTACCAAGCTTACAGACAGGTAGTTCACTATAGAGTGTGGTAATGGTGTTGTATTTTAGGTTTGTAACACCAGCCATTTGTCTGGTGGCACAGTGCAGACTGTTTTGTCATCCTAAATCTAAGGAGGTTAAGAAGTGGGTTCTATCAGTTCAAAATTAAATGTGGATCTACAGGACTCCTCCATTTTGGTTGGGTTTTGTTTGGCGGTTGTTTTGTGAGTTGGTTTTTTTTTTTTTTTGTTTGGTTGGGGTTTTTTTGGTTGGTTTGTTTGTTTGTTGTGGGGGGTTTTTTGTTTTGTTTTTGGGGATTTTTTTGCAGCCAGATATTCAGCACTGGAATATCCAGCTTGCTTGTTCCATTCTATTTCCTCCCAAAGGGGAGCTCTAAAGGGACATTTATTTGGCTGCTGAATGCCCTGTATTTTCTCTCTTCACTAATCATGCGTACTGTGTGATGTAGAGTTTGAACTGCTAAACATAATGTGATTCACTTTCTTATGTGAAAAAAAGGCAGGACTGTTGCACTTCACATCAAAATCAGCAAGTTTGTAACTGCTGGGACTTTTAATGATTGATGAGAGCTTTGGCATAGTTTCTGTTTGGAAAAGAGGTCTTTGAACTGGTGGATGAAATAGAAGAGGAGAGACTTGCATAAAGGGCCCATCTCCCCTAATCTCCTCACCAAAGAATACACAAGGAAGAAAAACAAGGAGTCCCTTGTAACCCTTGCAGTGATGAGCGCCTTGTTTAATGTATTCAGTTACTTATTAGTAGGCCAATATAAATCTAGCACAACAGTGTGCAAAGTCAGCAGGGGGTCTGAATCTTTATGTTGTTTTTCCCACCGCTGAATAAATGATCGCAACCACCAGCTTCAGAAGCTCATCCTCATTAGTATGTATGAAATAAGTGGAATAAGCACTGGGAGATTTCTATTGTTCTGTATTCAATTTAATTAATAAGAGACGGTGCCGATTTTTGGAGGAAAGAGGCAGTGTCCATAGATTCCTGTGCACCTTTCATTGTTATTAGTGATAGAAATCTATCACAGCATGGAGGCCTTAAAAAGTGCCCTTATCATTTTCTAATTCTACTGACATTCATTAACTAGACATTTTAGCAACCTGCATATTAAAATCAGCCACCATCATTAAGGTCACTGTAGAGCTTTCATTACAAAACATTACAAATGTTTTGTAACTCTACTGGAAAATTTAAGGATAACCAAGGAGCACCTTTTGCAGTAGTCTTGTTTATTTTTAAATCCTCGACAGGCCAAAACAAAGAAGAATAACATAAATGTCATTGAAAAAAAAAAAAAATCCAAATCATCTATCTCTTGGTGTTTGCTCTGAGAGAAAACAGTACAGGTGAAGTCACCATGAATGCAGTCCCCAAGAGGCAGGAATAGGATAGTCATTTCATGAGCATGAAGCAGACTGTTTGAAAAGGTGGCTTATATATGTCTTATCTGACATACACACAGACCATGCTACAATGTGGATTGGGACTTGAAAATCAGCATCTGACCACACTGAGGTCAGCTACAGTTTCTCCATTGACTGCAGTGAGACCAAGAATTGAAGCAGACTTTCCAGTTTAACGCCTATTTTATTTTATTTATTTCATTTTACAGTTATGGTCTTCTTAATTTTCTGTTTTCACAGAGTTAGAAGGTATGGTTATAAACCGGTTAATGTTACAGATTTTGCATGTCGGGTGATATTCTGGTCCCATGAAGGTCAATGACAAAACTCCTGAAGACTTCTGTAAGTCCACTTATCTACCCCAGGTACTTCAGCCCACATCAAACATAGGTCATTCATAAATTTACTTAGTTTTTTTTTCTTCAACTGAACAGGCAAATAAAGATTTCAATAGAATACAGGCCCAAGCAAAACCTTCATACTCTTAAATCAAGTTGTTTTATTTGTCTTTGACATAGGATGTAAGTAAAATTCACATATGTTTTCTGCTGATTTTCTATGTAGACTAATGCATATTCCACACAGGACTGAATGAACAATCCAAGCATCATCCACAGGAAGTCCTTGCCAAAAGTGAGGAATAATGTTGTCTCCAGGACAGACCAAAGAAAGTTAGTCACCAAGAATAATACTATAAAAGATACCCTGGGCAATAATACACGAATCTATTTTTCAGCTAGTGGGAGTTTCATCACTGATGGCACATAAATGAGGACACCTGTGGTTTATTTCATGCAAGTTGATGTTTTCCTCTACATTTTGTCTTATTTATACATAGTCCTGACACTTCTGCACCTATGAGGTATCCTTTGTTACCTACTAAACTTCCACACATGCAATAGTAAGCACACTGTAATACACTACGTTTGGTATGATGGTTTAAGGAAAGGACAATGGTTTGACTCAGAAATCAAATCTGTCTCCAAGCAATGCAAACCCTCCTTTCACAGAGAGCGAAACCAGCTTCTCCTAGCAGTCAGTTTCTGCACGGTCTCTTACTCTTCCTGTTCAATCAGTGACAAATCTTCCAAATAGCTTTCCCTCACTTCCTCTCAGTTTTGCTGCACTATTATCAGGCAGAGTAGTGACTGAAACTCACTTGGGCAGGGCTGGAATGTCTGGGCTGTGATTTACCTGGGACAGTCACACCCATGAGCATCACCTAGCTAATGATTGCCAGGAATGAGCAAACATGGGAAGTCTCTGCTCCCCTTCCCTCATTCCCTAGTAATAGTGCAAGCCCCATTAGCAAATGTTTTTCAGCTCTAATAATCACCAGGAAACTCCAGACTACAACCAGTCCACAGGGAGGGAGGGAGGGGTTGTACCTGGCAGTAATGCTGTTGCCATCATCATCCTCAGATGGGTCAGAAGCTATCACCTCTGCACACAGTGGGAAACATCTAACTCCACAGCTAACTGAACTAGCTCCAGTGCAGCTTCTTGTGGCGTAAACCCCTTTTAAATACAGGTACCATTGGCAGAGTACAGATAGCTATCTGGAAAAATCTAAAGTACTGAATTTGTGTCTCTAGCATTAGTATTACTACTTTTCTTGACCTAATGCAATACAGAAAAAAAAAAAAAAAAAAAAAGAAAACAGGGCTCTTTCCATGCCACTTAATTGAACTAGAGCTAGAAATGCCATCCTGTCATTTTCCTCTTAGGAAAAGGATTATGGACAAGCAGACAAAGGAAAATATAAATTTCAGCACTTTTTCCTGAATAACATCTTTGCTAGATAAAGCATACTTCGAAATCACTGAAAGGACCCCAACAGTTCCCCACTGCCAGTTCCCCACCTTATCCCATAGAAGCCACACCGCTGGAAACTGATGGCTCATCCCATGTCCTCCCTTGGAGAGAAATAATTTTCTGCTCTTCCCCATGAGAGACAAAGGACATTAACTTGCTCTTGGGTAGGTGCACAGGAGGATGGGAGAGGTGTGCTCGTGTTCATCTCCTGTTTTCATCTTGCTCAGAGGTGTGAGCCAAGAACTCCAGCCAGCCCAGCCAGGGGCGATGGCTGCTGGGCACCACGCTGCCTTTCTAGAGTGATCCACCATCAAATCCGTGTCCTGGACCACTGTTGTTTCCTGGCTACCCTGTGTCACTTTTTCCACAAAGAATTAGGTTCAAATAGCTATCAGGCTCTGTAGGGAGGTGGCTGACACTGATGGAAATTTCTTTGCCAAAAGCAGGATGTGCTCCTTTCTTCCCAAATATTTTCTCATGTCTTTCAACGCATTTTCAGTCACTCTTCTGCATCTTAGCAGGCCATACTATGTTTGACATTAATTTCTCCTTTACTATGTAAAAATATTCATATTGTTTAAAAGGAAGTGTAAACCTAGAGCAACTGAGCCTCTTGTTTCTTCTTGTTTTAATTCACCAGACTTACAGAATCAAAGATAATCTTCCATTAGCTGCTCATCTGTGAAGGTTTAACCAATCCCATTTTTCCTACATTGCTTTACTATATCTCACTAGCCTTTTGCTTCACATAGAGACTATTGGCTTCCCTCTCTCTTTGGTCCTCTTTGTTCCTTCCTCCTTCCCCCATCACTTCTCTGTTTTCCTTCCCTCTCTCCCACTGCACACTCTGCTTCACAGATTTTCTCAGCTGGACCCTTCTCCCCATCTCTTCCATTTTGTCCTGGCTGCTCTTTTCCCCTCTATTCTTCTCCTTTTTTTTTTTAATCTGTCAGTAGCAGACCAGGTTTTGTTCCCACTGCCATCAGCTTGAGGGTTAAAAAATATTCACCTGGATGAGATATAATGTTATGAATTAAAGTAGGTGTTTTGGGGAGCAGGATAGAATGAAGCCTCTTTCTTTCAGATACTGAAACCATTTAAGGTTTGTCTTTGATAATATTGTATTGCCTGGCAATTCCACTTACTGAATGCTCATAGGGACACAGTTCAGCTGGAGGGACACTGAGAGCAAAGATTTTGACTTACTGTACTAATCACTTATTATTTAAAATTGGATTTGCTCTCAGTTTGATTTTCTAAGTGTATTTAAAACATTTTATTATAATATTGACCTTTTCAGTGTTGTCTTTTCAATTGTGATAATTTTACACTTAGTTCCCCCATCTACATCTGAAGCGTTCTTGGTTTTATTGGGAGCCACTACAATGATTCACTTTGGACCATACTTATCCACTGCAAGAACGCAGGCAAAGCCAAAATAAGTCTATTCTCACTGTCTTCCTTAAGATCTTGATCAAGCCCCTGATTTTATGGAGTCCTGACAAGAACAGAGTATTTACCCCAAGAACAGTGTATGAGTTTGACTTAATTTTCAACCAAAATATACTTTGCATGTTTTCAGAAAGTCTCTCTACATCTCTTTGCCTGCTGTCCAAACAACTCAGTAGTTAGTGTCAAACCTTAACCATATGGAGAAAAACAGCAGTTGAGAGACATATTTTGTTCTGTTCAGCTCCTCACTGTACTCAAAAAGGATGCAACATCTGAGCACAACGCTGGAAAAGCTGGGGAGGAAGGAATTTCTGAAATAGTGAACTGAAAATTTAGAGCATAATACTTGAAACAAAACCACGATGAAGTAACTGAGGAGCATACTGTCTTCACCCTGATGGGAAAGAAACCCTGAAAACTCTCTTCAGATGCTCTCTGTACAGTTTCTGATTAATTCTCCTCTCAGACATTCTAAGTAGACAAGACTAATGTGAGATCATCAACATACAATGTGCAAAGAAAGTAAGCTTCTCTTTATAGAAAGTCTGACAAATTCAACAGCAAAAAATGTTTCTAGTGACTTAAGCAACTGTTATGGAACACAACAGATTTATATCCCTGTTGTAGAGCTCTACAGGCTAGTTAAAAATCAACATACACCCTCTTCCTGGTGAAATTTTACAATACAGATCATCAGCAGGTGAAATTGATATGGATGCACTACCAATAATAAGATGGTTAATTTACACCAGGAAAGGATCTGGCCCATCTCTTTTTAAAGTAATTTGATAATGAATATCTGCAAATTTCTGTTCGTTTTAAGAACTGTTAAATTCTACATCACTTTCCATGCTCTGTTGTTTTGTTTTTTAATGGGGAACCACTCTCTTCACCATATGGTCCAGCTGCTGTCCACAGTATTCTCTGCTTATTTCACCATCATGCAACACTTTCCTCTTCTGGGAACGAGATGACACAGTGACATGTGAATGTTGCTTGCAGCGCAACATGAATTTCTGCTGATTTTTCTGGCACAATACAGCAAGGGCTGACCAGGGCAGCCTGCTGCATAAAACATCTGCTCCGCAGCCTTGCTTGCCTTCCAAAATCCTCCATAGTTGTAAAGACCAACCTGCACAGAACTGGCACTCTTTGGGTTCCCAGGCAGAGACAAATGGAGTCTCTGGCATTTCTAGTGAATATTTTGAACCACTTTCCCTACCGTGTCCCTACTGAGCACACCCTGGGTCAGTCTACAGTCATCTGGGCATCCATTTGGAAGATGTCTGAATAAAGTGATCTAAAAAAGTAAATCCATATGTGCCATCTAGCAACCAAAAAATGTGACATTTCTAGTGAGGTCCTTAGTTATAGAAGGAATTTTGCAGTGATTCAACAACCATTAAAAATCACATCCATGGAGGAAACTCATGGTTTACCTGTTCTTAATCTAATCTCATTTTGCACTTTTACAGTGGTCTGTAAAGTGTCTAGTGCTCATAATTTTGAATTATAAGGATGACTCTGCAGGAGTCAATTGGGCAAAAGACCCATTGCCATTTCATGTTAAGAGACTGACAATTGGGTCTGTGCTGGGTTTTATGAGCCTTCTTTCCTTTAGCTGCAGTGTGCCCAAAACGAGCTACCTGCTGAATGAAAACCTGCCCATTTTCAACCACCTTTACAGAGCACAGCTGAGTTTGGTGAATTTATCTGAAGTGATTAAAAGAAAGATATTATTTTTCTCTGTGTAGGAGTAATTACTTTGCCAGGCACTCAATAATGTTGTCTTGACAAAAATAATATTTACAGTTTGATTAAGATGTTCCTGCACTCAACATTTTGTTTTTATTTGTGGTGAGATATATCCCCACAGCTAAAGGCACCTCTTCTAATGCCAGAAAGGGAGAGGGGGGAAAGGAGTTACAAGCCCTCCAAAGATTACTGGCTTCAACTGCCTCCTGGACCAAAAGAATCTCTAGTGTTTCTCAGACAGCTGTCAAAATCCTCAGCTCTGCCACTCTTGTGAGTTGTTTCTTGTCAGCATAAAACTCTGCTGCACTTTGAACGTTTGAAACAGGGGCAAGAATGAACTGAACTAAATCTAACAATAACAATTGATACAGAAATTGGGGAGCATTTTACAGGTTATTATGACAACAACACAGTGCCATTGTTACCCCTGCAGCACCCCAGCTCCTTAGAACTGTATCTAATGGGGTGCTGCCTCTGTGATGACATGGCTCTGGGGAGTTGGTGGAGTAGACAATATACACATCTATTGTGTGAGGCTCAGAACACCAACTGGCATCACACTTCATAGAATCCAACTGACGGAGTCAGTTGCTGCTAGGGAGGGAGATCCAAGTGCCCTTTTCCCGTATAGGACAGGCGTCCCACAAACTTCAAGTCAACATATTTTGTACGTGATTAGGAAGGAGAGGTAGAGGTAACATTTTCATATCAACTCAAGTCAAATCTTTGGTAGAGACCTATTCTCAAGTGGGGTTGGAGTGAGTTGAAGAACTTATTTGCGGCTTGTGTGAAATGTTCAGATAAAGCTTTTAAAATGCACAGCTCCATGGAGACCTCACCAAGTATTCCTGACTGGAAACCCACTGGACTGTACTTCTGCAGCTGCCAAAAAGCAGCCATTGAAAAATATGTCTTTTCCCATCAATAAGGGTAATAATTCCCTTCCCCAAGTCAGTGTGAGTAGCCCACAGTTTTTAACTAGCCTAGGCAAAACAAATAAGGTTGTGTCTCTGTTTTCAGAAAATCTGACAGCATGGAGAATTGAGATTGATATTAAAGTTCCACAAAAACAGCCTAAAATAACTTGATGGCAGAGGAAACACAAGAATAGTTTACTGGATTTGGTACAGAGAGAGAAAGGGAACAGGGAGTGAGGTAAAGGAAAATAGGGTGTTTTTTAAGTCCTGAAGACACGTCTGATTTTGCAGATTGATTCTAATAAGGTAAGAGCAGAAGGAGCAGTGAAAGAATGAAGGACAGAAAAGCTGACTTTTGTTTTGGCAGAAAGCTAAATGAAAAGGGGCTAAACTGTGTGATTTAAGCAAAGAAATCAGGCAGTGCAGGCTTGGAAATTAAAGACAGGGAAAGAAAGTGGATGAATGGAAAATACTTTTGTAAAAGAAACCGAATATAAAGCTTCTAGTAACTGAAGCCGTAGCTACTACCACTGTCTGGAAAACAGGATTTTTTAGTGCTTTCTGATTCCTGCAGAATTTTCATAACGTAAAAATCTGGTCTATGTTTTTCAAAACCTTAAATATAGGGGAAAAAAATGTTCTCTGTCAGAGAGACCTTTTTGATTAATGAAGAAATGCAAGTGTAAAATAAACCATTCAGTATTGTGGAAATATTTCTTGAGTATATGAAGCACACAGTAAGGGCTCAATCTAGATCTGCTTACAGTTCAAACCCACAAGAAAGTCAGTGGAAGTTTTGAACACCTCAAAACCTATGCAGTGATTGAGTATAATGAAATAATTGAATGTCAGCCTTTGGTATTGTTGAATGGGTATTTTCCACAAATCCTGACTGTGTTCACTCTTGGTTCCTGTTTCCTGACAGAGGAAGAAGTATGATGAGATGATCGGGGGCCTCTCTGTGAAACAGAGTTTGCAAATCAAGGTACATTCATCTGGTTTACCTCCCTGACACACACTTGGGTACCCAGAAATTATTTGCACCAGTTCAGTTTCTCTAATTGTTTTCAGATCCAGGGTAGGTTTGTTTCATTAAAATGTATCTGTCCCCAGCAATTATTCTGTTTGGTGCAGAAGTCACTTCTGTTTTAAATTTTCAAGGAAAGAAAGAAAATACATATTAAGTCTCATTTCCTTTGGCTAGAAAATTACCCTAAGTATACATTCGGTTTAAACTGCCTGAAAGGAAAGAAGAAACTTTTCCTTGATACAGATGAATGTCTTCCCTTGTAATCTAACAACTAGAAATTGAATGAATGTGTGTGTAATTTTAGATCCCAAATCAAATACCGAACCAAAATCAATTTTTGAGACTCCTTTCATTACTGAAAATAAAAGGCAAAAAAACCAGCTGTCATAAACAAGTAATTATTTTAATTTTAATGCCACACTCTGTGGTCCGACAGCAATTCCCCTATCTGCAGTCTGTCCTTTCACTTATCTGGTTTGGAAAAAAAAAAAAAAAAGAAAAAAAAAGTATAAATCATGTTAAAGCAATTGCACATGTTAAATGAATCCTCTGGAAACTAGATACCGTCGCGCTGAAATAACTAGACGCTCTCCTTGCAGTGTTACTACGGCGAGACCTAGAGGGTGGAAATCACTGCTAAAACTCTTGAGGGAGTGCTTGCCGCCGCCAAAGCAGTGTGCGCGCGGATTTTCAGCTCGCCGACCTGGGACTGTTTTGTCGGGTTTATACCGTGGTCCTCTCCCGCAGCTTGCCCGTCCGACCCCCGATGCTCTGAGAGGTCAGCGGGACGCGGGGGGCGCCCCACGGGCAGGCGGGTCGGACCCCACGGCGGCCGCGCCCGTGGGCAGCGTCTGAGCGTCTCCAGGTCGCACCGGGGTCTGCGATACCGGCGGTCCCGCAGCAGCTCCCGCTCCCGGGGCCGCTGTCCCGGGGCTGCGGCGGGGCTTGGGGAGGCGCGGGAGCCGGGGCGGACGGTTCAGCCTCCGCGCGCTTTGGGTGGGGAGCGGTGCCCGGCACAGTCCCCTATCGCCCCGCCGCACCGGGACCGGAACCGGCGGGATTATCGGCGGCTAGGGGACCTCGGTGCGGTGCGGAGGAAAGGGGAATTAGCGTATTAACGCCTCTTGCTCCTGGCCCTGGCTGGGCCAGCTCCGAGACAGGGCTTAGCGCAGAGAGGGACCAATGAGGCACGATCTGAGGGGAGGAAAGGAGGAAAGGAAAACAAGCGGACGGCCAAGATCTGCACCAGCCCGCAGCTGCGGCCCCAGTCCCCGGTCCCCCGAGGATGCGCCTGTGAGATACGGCCCGGCCCGGGGCCGTCTGCCAAGCGGCAGCGTATTCGGGGCCCCGCCGCTGCCCCGGACTCCGCAGCGGCCCCTGCTGCCGCGCCCGCAGGCCGCGGAGAAGCCGCACATCCCCCGAGGGGCTGCGGGCGGCTGCCCGGCACCGTGCCCCGCGGGCGGTCCAGGCCGCTCGGGGGCGTCTTCGCGCGCCCCGTGGGCGTGGAACGACCGTGATGCTCGGAGGCGGTGGCAGCTCAGGAGGGACGAGCAGGGGCCGAGGGCACCTGGTCGACATTAGCCCGGTAACGCTCCGCATCAGCCCCGCGCCGGCTGGAGGCGGATGTCTCCCGTAAAGAGCACAGGAACGAGAAGCCCAGCCCCGCCCGCACCCACACGCGGCGCCTCAGCGCCACCGCCCTCACCCGGGGTGGGCAATCCGCGCACGGCACCAGGCACCGCCCCCAGCCCCAGCACAGCCCCCTCCGAAACACCGCCCGGCGGGGCGGGGTTGCCGGCCACGTGCCCCGCCCGTCGTGGTGGACGGGGTGAGAAGAGGGGCGGGGAACGGGGCGCGCCCGTCCGCCCGCCCGCTGGGGTCCAGTCCGGGCTTTGTCTCCGCCTCCGCCGGAGGAGTCGCGTCCCAGGGGCAGGGAGGCGGCGGCGGGCGCCGAGGGGACGCAGGGCAGCGGCGGCCAGCAGCGGCGGCCAGCAGCGGCTCCACCGTCCTCGCCGCGCACAGTCCAATGCCCGGCAGCCCGGGGCGAGGAGCGACTGCGCTTTCCTGCCGTGGCACGGCGAGTGCCTCCAACCTAGGAGTTTTCCTGAAGCAGCCGTCACACCGGGAGCACTTTTGGTAGAGAGGGAGCAGAAGGAGACCCCGAAATGACTTACCTTCCGAAGCGCAACTGAAGGGGATTTACTGGAGTGGAACCGTAGTGGAATTTGGTTCTGGAAAGGAGTTGCTAACGCCTTTTTTTTTTTTCCTTCTCCCTGTTCCCTCTTTTCGCCCGTTATTGGAAATGAACAAATTGCATTTGCAATTCAGAAAGTCGAAATATTAAATACTCCATCCCCCGGGAAGCACACATGTAGTAATGACAAAGGATTGCAAAGGAGAGAGTGGCTCCAGTTTCCCAGAGAGATCCCCTTAAATGGATTACTAAATGGGACACTACATCAGCTAGTTCTGTCCTCTAGCTGCCTAGATACATGCACCGAAAAGGTACAGTACTCCCCCGTCCGTATCCCTACCTAATGTTTTGGGGTTGCTCGGAAAGGAAGACTCCCGCGTCTCCCCGGCAGGCTCGGGAGGACCAAGGATGGTGTGTGGCTGAAGGCTGGCTGCTGCTGTCTCGACAGCGTTTGCAGCGCCTAGGGAGAAGAGCCGCCTGCAAGTGCACACGCTGCGCTTGCTGTTGCCACTTTCCAGGCATCTCATGGCTTCGCCTTTCTTTTCTTTTTCCTTCTTTTTCCACCCACCGCCTGCAACTGCTTAACGTGCTAGGCTTCCTCCTTAGCCCCTTGGCACGGCTTGCATGCGCGGTGCTCGGGCTCCTCTCCGCCTCCCCGGCTCCGAGCCCTGCTTGCAGAAGGCCGGCGGCAGGGGGTCGCGCCCGCCGGGGCGCCGCGGAGAACTGGGCGGCCGCGGGACGCCGCCGGGTGGCTGGGGCCGGGGCCGCCACCCGCTCACCCCGGGGCTGTGGGGGATTGTGTGAGGCTGGGCGGGGTGGGGGGAGGGTTGTCTTTGTTACAGGGACAATGTGGGCGCTCCGTGCAGAGGCGTAACCCCCCGGTCTCTGCTCTTTCACACGGGGTAGTTGGGTTGCGGTTTCCGTGTTCATTTATTTATTTCAAGGCCGGGACTGTGTTATGGGGGAAGGGGCCGAGAACCAGGGAAACTTATTTCGCGGTGCAGCCCCCTGGGCTGCTACGGGCTTTGTTCGCGATCGTGGGCTTGGGCCGCGGGCCCCCCTCCCCGCCCGGTCCCCGCGGACAGCGGCCCCCTTCCCCTCCGTCCGGGCTCGGCGAGGGAGAGTGCCAGCTGCTCTCTCATAGTCCCGGGACAAGGTTGGCTCTGGGGCAGGGCTGCTCGCCGCCCCTTTTTGCTGGGCGCCGCCAGCTCTTCCCCACGGGGCTGGTGGCTCTGCCAGCCGCTTTTCCCCGGCTGGTGAGTGTGGGCAGGCGGGCTGGTCCCGGCCCGAGCCAGGGCGAGATGAGACCCGTCGGGGCGGCCCGGTGGGTGGGGAGCAACGCGGGGGAGCCCAGCTCCTCTCCCTCTGCACCCCGCGCCCTCGTCCTTCTGCCCCTTTTCCCTTCGTCTCCGGGAGAGACGGGCGAAACGGCGGAAAAGAGAAAGTTTTTCTAAGGAGGAATAACAGCGCTGGCCGGCACAAAGGAGTTCCTGTTCGGCTAGCCCTCCCAGAGGGGCTGCGGGCTGGCGGCGCCGCGTCCTACACACACCCTACGCCGCCGGGGGGGCCCGGAGCCGGCGATGGGGCGCGGGCAGGCCTGGAGCGGGGTGCCTTCGTGCTGAGGATGCTGAGCAGAGAACAGGATGCTGCTGAGGGGAAAGGTTGCTGAGAAGTGGAGGGATTTCCTCCGAAACACACACACCCCGTTCTCGGGTATGCACGGGCAGGGAACACTCCCAGCTGAGGGCAGGGTACGTCAGGAGCCCTGGCTGCGGCCCCGCATGAGCAGGAGCCCGCACGCCCCGCGGGCTTTTCTGCCGGCAGCGCGCAGGGGGTGCGGAGCCGAAGCGCGGGGGGCGACGGCTCGGGCAGCCGCTGGGGCCGGCTGAGGGTCAGCACCGCCCCGCGCTCCGCCGCTGGGCGGGGGGGGGCGAAAAGTTTGGGTGTCCTTCATCAGGCGTCGAGAAAGTACCTGCTTCTTGCGAAGGCTCGACCGTCTCACCACCCCTTCCTTGCTTCCTTCCTCCCTGAGGGAGGCGTTTCCCGGGGTGGCTCCGGCCGGCGTGCCGGTGCGGGGCTGGCGGGGGAAGCGGGGCTGAAGCTGGAGCCCGGTCAGTCCCAGCGGAGATGCCCTTTTGCCCACGGCCGCCGCCTCTGTCCTGCCGGGGTCTTCCCAGGGTGAGTCGCAGGGCGATAACTGCTGGGTTTTCCTTAAGCAAATGGCTCCTTTTCTAACCTTGACGGCTTGTTCAGGGGGAAATTTGTTCTCCTGTTCCTCTCCCGAGCTAATTGCAGCTTTTGAAGTTTGTAAACATGCGAGTTCGTGCCAGCGTCCGTGCAGCGCGGATCTTTATCTGCCGCGGATGGAAAATTATTTCACTAACAGAGCGGCAAAAATACAGGCTTTAGTCAGCTCTGTGATAAATTGTAAAATATGCTAATTCCTGACTCTGCAAGCTGAATGCTTGGTCTTCCAAAGGAGTACACACGGCTTGCAGGTGTTGTAAATAATGAACAGCTGAATCTCCACAACCATTTTCTGTCACAGAGCTGCATGCGATGGCTTATTATTTAACACAGATTCTGCTAACCTTTGTTTAGTATCATCCAGCAAAGATATTAATTATTAAGCTAATCTCAGATATAGTAGCTAGAGGTGTGATTTTTCCCACTGTCTTTGCAAAAATTAGTTCAGCGACTGGTTTTGTTTGCATTCATTTAATGTGTCATCCCGTGAACCATTCTCATGCAAGTAATCTCTACTTGGCAGGTAAATCTTTTGGCATCAACGTGAGAAAGTCCAGCAGAGTCAGGCTCTTTTAATCTCAGAACTCATGGAGATTTTGAAGAGTCTGTGGCATTTCTCTTGGAGTATGATTTACGCAGCTGTTATCATGTTCAGGGCTTCCTTTGCCATTTGTTTTCAGACCAGAAAAGTAAAATTATCTTCTTCTGGTTAACTTCTGGGTGGTTTGTTTTTTGCATGTTTGTTTTGGGTTGTTTGTTTTTTTTTTTAATGTATTGTGAGGCAATTTGGGTCTGTTCCAGCAACCCCCTTTCTTTATGGAATTGCCTCATACATGGCTGAAAGCAAGTACTAGCTTCAGTGAGATGGGGAAGGTTTGTTACTCTTAAAAAAGATACAGTTGCCAAGGCATTTCACAGTCTAGGGTATAATTTTATCTAAAAGAAATCCATTTTCATATGATAGTTTCTCATAAGGAATAAGACAAAGAGAGATTATACTAACTCTCTTTAAAGCTCAACAATTTCCTATGCATGAAAATGCTGGTTTCCATCCTTCCCCACTCTTCACTGGAGAAAATCTCTGGCTTTCATGGAAGTTTAGTTCAGGAGAAAAATGCCCAGATGAGGTTTCTGTCTGAATGCTAAAAGAATTTTAAAATAGTAAGTAATACTATAAAGTATATTTGCAACATTTGCTTTTCATGCAGTAAGAATCAAATGCTTGAAGCATGGGTGAATACTTTCAGAGAAGATGAATCATATGGTCGCAGATTTTCTATGTATTTTCAATGTCTACATTAAAACTGTATATTCTTACTGAATAGCAAAACCAACCTTATCAACTGAACTCATACCACTTGAACCAAAAAATAATTGGGCAATAGCATCTGTGAGAAACACAACTAAGTAACATCTCTAGCTACTTGAAGATGAAAGTGAGTATTAGCCATGATCCCCTCTTAATGTTGGTAAATAGAGGATCACAGTTATTGGAGTTTAAGACTAAATAAAGAGGTAGGTTGGGCTAGGGATGAGGAGTTGCCTTCATTGAATTTTTGAAAAGAAAGTAAAAAAAAAAAAACAAAACAAAAGGAGAGAGATCAAATTAATGACCTGTGATAAATCCAGACTAGAACAGTTTGCATTAAAAAGGAAGTAGGTGATTGTGAACTTGCTTGTGCATGTTTTGTGAAGAGAAGGGGAAATTTGTCATCTTGAAGAGCCATACATAAATACACATGAAAGGCGTTCACATCGTTTACAGCAGGGGAGACATAAAATGGTTTAGGATTAAATTGACCTGAGCTAATACATGCATTGCATTAAACTTGTTTGCAAGAATACATTGTTATACTACCCACAGAAATGTTTTGTGTGTGGTACCTGATTCCCATACATTATAGAAGAGTGCTGGAAACAAATAACAGCGTAAATTCTGGAAAAAACATTCAACTCTATTAAATGCGGCATATGCTAGATAAAAGTTGAAACATACTGAATCAGAAGTTTTTGCTATCCTGATTTGATACAGATACTGCAGTATTTTACTTCCTGCTATTCAGCTGTTAAGGAGGTGAATCTTCAGCCTATATCGTTCCAAGTCTCATTCATGCAAGTAAGCTTTAATCACCCAACAAAGCCTTGCTTGCCTGAGTAATTTTCTGAGAGTAAAGGCAGTTGCTGAATTGTAACTCAAATAGGGACTTTTTTAATGTTTAGGCCCAAATCTGAAAATACTGTTCTTTTTTGGGAATCAATACTTGGTGACGACCTGAAGGTATGGCGCAAATACACTCTCTCTGGATTGACCTTCAGTGTTAAGTCAGACTTAGGTCTGTGTGTTGTGGAGCAAACTGCATCTGACAAATTCTGACAAGCTTTGTCTTGACAGGGCAACAGAGAAATAAGAGGAATAATCAATCTTTTTTTTACGGACTGAGCATTATATGCTCTTTAATTCTGTGTATCAGAATTACTCAGACATGGGTGAGGCATACGCAGATTGTTTTGGCAGTAAGATACAGTCAGTAGTAGCGCAGAGTCCAGCTGCTGATCAACAGCACGCAGCAACCACGAACAGTGTTCAAAGGCAGAAATAAACAGTTTGGGGAAAGCCTGAGCCTGACCACAACAACCCTCTGTAGGAATATTTTTACTTTTGGCCTGTCGCACTAGTCTCGTGAGTGAGGAACAGCTTAGGTGTGCGTAGGGTTTCTGAAGGCAGAAGTGGACTTCCCAGTTCAAGTGTTAATGTGGCAGAGCAGAGTTTGCATGTCTTTATTTTCTTTATGTGCCGTCTTTTGGGGCAGCTAAACCCATTACTTATGGCCATGGAAGTAACTGAATGTTCAAGTTTATACAGTGTTAAGGGATTGTTAATTGTCCATGGTGAACAATGCTTTGGTTTTGGGTCTTGATTGCAACATGGCAAGTATGGATGCACAGCTCCAAGGCACTGCTTTAGGATTTAAAGGGAAGAGTGCCACCTACTGAGTTATAATTATACACATTGCATGTCCTGCATGTCTTCTGGAGTTTTCAACCTGCTTGTTTGCCTATCCTATTTTAGCAGCTGGAAGAAGTGAAAGGATTCAATATCAAATGTGGTATGAGAATTGAGGGAGAAAAAAAAATAGAAGAAAACGGGTGTGCACGTACAACCTCAGGGTGTTCTGCAAGTCTTAGGAGGGGTTCACTGAAAGGCAGACATAGAGGCATTTGCAGTTTTTATCACTTCAGATTTATAAAGGCTGCTAACATTTAACAGAGGGGCCACTAGAAATAGGGAAGGGGATGAGATATGTGTGCCTCCCCTCATAAAATAATATTTTCAGCTTTCATACACCACATGAATATAAATGAGGCTGTCAGACTTATGTCCTGTGTAATCTAAAGTTTAGCTCCAGTTATAGTTTAATACAAAAAAAGAAAGCAGATATCAGTTTTTTTAGAAAGCAGCTTTCAGAAAAGGGAGAAGAAAAACAGAAAAACCCAACATTAATTGTTCTGTAATTTGCTGCAAAACCTCTTGAAGTCTTTCTCAATGTAGAACTGTAGTTATTTATCAGCCAACAGGAGGAGTGTACTATGCTCTATGTGAATACAGAGTCATTTTTGTATGAAAGGAATTTTCCCCCAAGCCCCAAAGTGTTTCTTTAATGGCTGAAATAGAGATGTAAAATGAAATAGATAAACCAGCTATTAACAAACTGCCAGTTGCTGTATCTCTAGAGTGAAGACATATGGTAATTCACTACATTCAGTGATGACCTTTCCTTAAAAGTATTGTTAATAATAGGCATTTCTATATGGAGTATTTATACTAGGTACTTGAAATTCATGTAACATGGACTACCCCGTGCCGTTTTAGGGTGGGTTTCTTTTTTTTTTTTAGCTACTGACAAAATTGCTAGTGAGGAACTTTCTACAGAAATGCAGTTTTACAACATTCATGCAATGCTGAAGCTAATTGCAGCACATTGTGCGAGATCGCAGCAGATGTGCTTTCCTTGGTGTGGGAAGCCTTCAGTTCCTTCTCCCTCACCCTGCCCAGGTAGAGCCTTGCCTTGAGCGCAGGGTTATACCCTTTGTGAGATACGGGCCAAAAAAAGCGTCCCTGTGCTTTTGTGATCTCTGTACCCAGTTGCCTGTAGTGAAAACCTAATGTTTATGAAAGTGGAAAGTAATAAAGAATATTTTTATTATGCCCCTTCACCTTAGTCTGAGACCGTCTAGTGGATAAGGACTATTATACTAGTGTTTTTACTGGAGATAATAGCGGAAGTTTGATTATACGCTTAAAAAAAGGTATCCCTTACCGTCATCAATTTTGCAATGACCCTGACAGACTTACAGGGTCTTCTAGTAATGAAAATGTGTAGAGTATATAATAGATATGGTCGGGTGTTGCAGTTCAGCAGATGGAAAAAGTACTATCTTATATGAATCCTCAACACAATGGGAAAAACTGTGCCCAAATATGTTCCTGACTGCAGCAAACATTATTTCTACTTTCTTATCGCTGCCTGTTCAGCTTCATTCAGATGTTCTCTATATTGAGTATTCCTACGTATGGATTTGATAGTCAGATGGGAAATATGCTGTGTTGCTTCTTTTCCTGTTGTTCATGAACATTTATCCATTGCTTGCACTCGAAGCAGCCGTTCATTGAAATGTTAATGAGAATTTGAACAGTTTATAGTTCTATAGAATATATTTTTTTTTTTTAGCAGAAAAAAAAAATCTGTTTTGTTGATATACTTTTTATTGGTAGATTGAGATGGATTCTATGCTAATTCCTTCTGCATTCCTGAATTATGGCCCAGCTAGGCACTGTTGCTGGGATCTTCATCTATTAATCATGGAAGCTGCTCTCTTATTCAGTTGCCATAGTTTCAGTGCCTCAGATAGTGTTGGGGTGCCTTGGGAAAGGCTTGAGATATACTCAGACTTGCAAGCCTTGCAGTTATTTTGGCAGTAGTAGAGCTCTGAAGGAGCAGGGAACAGCATCCAACATTATTCAGAGTTGGATTAAAAGAGGAAACTTCTGTATATGTCTCTCTGGACCTTGTTATTTGAACATCCAGCTGATATTTACTCCCAAGATTTCTTTTTGTTTTGTCTTGCTGGTAAAATTGTACACTTCAGAGACTAATGGCTACCTTTACCCGTTGCAAGAGCCAGAAAGGCTTTTCATTAGTTCTGCTGATAAATGGTTGGGTAAATTAGGGCATTTAGGGTTTCCTAAGCAATCCAGGTAATTTGTTTTACATTCTCTTTTAACCTAGCTACATACAGCATGACATCATGTTTGAGACTGAGTTAATGTTTATTGTTACCTTAAATTTAATAAAATGACAACAAGTACCCTTTTGTTAGCTGCAGAGCAGCTTGAATTACGAAGTAGAAAAGGGGAAATAAACTCTTTCAGACAGAACTATTCTTCTTTCTGCAGTGCATTGGCAGTATTTTTTAAAAATAGTGTTTCAATATCTGTTCACAAATTCAGCATTAAAACATGCATACTTTCAGAAATATGGAGCTGTGACTAGTCAGAAACATCTTTTTTGACAAATAAGAAAAATGGTAAGGTAGTAAATAGATCTAACAGGAAAGTAGCTGGAAGACTGACTTGTCAATGTAGTGCTGAATATTAATTATTTTGTCAGCTATGCGTAATATAAAATAATACAAACATCTTTCACTAAGCAAATAATGGTCTTGTTTTTCCTTTCTCATTAGGGAAAAATTTTCATCACTTCTTAGTGAGCAGGAGTAAACCACATGTTTTAGCAGGTATTTAAATCCCATTTCTTTTGCACTTTACAGTGTCTCCAGAATTAAGTGATTTCCCTTCAGTTCTAATAAAGCAATTTGGTTCTTGCACAGATAAGCTTGATACATATCTTCTGTTCACAAAAAAAAAAAAGCCTTGAATATTCACATCAGGCAAAGAATCATGTTAAAAGCTGTGCAGTTTAGATTAAAGAATTCAGTATAATTGGAACTAATCTGGAAAATTAGCCACTTTTTAACTTTCAGATGATTAGCTTGAATTCAAAGATGAGTTTTAAAGCTTCAGCTTGGGACTTTACTACACAATCTTGTCAATTTTTCAAGTGAGATCAACAAGCAGATTGAGAACATGTGCCTGTTATTTGTAATCCACCCTCAGGAGCTCTACCACTGAACAAACTGAAGTCCAGAAATTTCACATTGATTTTAAAGATGGCAAAGCTTGCTTTGCTGGTAGATGCACAGAAAAATCTGTATTTCTAATTTTATACTCTGATAGTATGGAAGTTTCTGTTTTAAAGTCTGTTTTTTGCATACTCTGTTGTATATGCATATTTGACATGAAATTAATACCAGCGTTTCTCCTTTTAAACTCATGAAATGCATGTATCAAGCACATTGACAGTCTGATAAAACAAAATAATAGGCCCTGGTCATTTTGTTGTTCCCTTTGAAAAGGAGATGGTGATTGCATAAGAAGATTGTTACGGTGGAAAAATATCTTAGGTCAGAAGCTTTAGGAGTACAAATTCTGTTGTGTTTTTCTTCTCAGAATTTATTGTTCTCCATTTAGTTTTAGGTTAGGTATAGAATCACTCTGTATAGAAATTAATTTAAGCCATTCTGTAGGGCAGGTTTGTGCTTTCTTTAACATTAATTATTTTTATTGTTTATTGTTTAATTTTACCTCTAAGATGGAGAGAAGTGAGTGATAAGTGGTTGCGTAGTCAATACAAGAGGCCCAGTCTTGTTCCTTTTGGAAAGAAGAGTTTCTACTGAACATCTCAGCAATATTGAATACCTCAGCAATTCGGGTCTACAAAGATGATCAGTGATCTGGAGCACCTTTCTTATGAGGAGAGACTCAGAGAGCTGGGTCTATTCAGCATGGAGAAGGCTGAGAGGGGAGCTTATCAATGGTGATAAATATCTCAAGGGTGGATGTCTAGAGGATGGGACCAGACTCTTTTCAGTGGTGCCAAAGAATAGGATGAGGGGCAACGGGCACAGACTGAAGCATAGGAAGTTCCATCTGAACATGAGGAGAAACTTTATTACTTTGAGGGTGCCAGAGCACTGGAACAGGCTGCCCAGAGGGGCTGTGGAGTCTCCTTCCCTGGAGACATTCAGAACCCACCTGGACACATTCCTGTGTGATCTGCTCTGGGTGAACCTGCTTTAGTACGTGGGTTGGACTAGATGATCTCCAGAGACCCCTTCCAACCCCAACCATTCTGTGATTGAGTAATAAGCCCTTATTCCATTTATAGTTCAATTTTGTTCTTTCAGTTTATTTTATGGTTGGTCATGTGAGTTCTTCTGCATCCCCAAGCAGCTGAATTTTAGCATCAAATATACTAATCTCATCAAGGAATGAAAATAATCCTTTCTGGGAAAGTAATTTGTTACATTTGTGTCTTTATAGCAATGTTACAGAGTTTGCTTTGCAAATCTTGGTGTTAGATAGCATCTCATTGCCTGAATATTCCTGGAAGGCTAAAACTTGGCTTGGGCTGCAGGCTCACCAAGTGGCCTGAGCGAGAGGGACGTCCCTGGCTCAGCCACGGGAGTCCCTGCTGCCCACAGCTAGTCCCTGTGCGTGGGCAGAGTGGACCCCTGCCCGCTGGCCCCTTGGAGCGGGTGGGTGCGCAGGAGTGGCAGGATGGCAGCGCCTGGGTCTGCCAGGAAACGCTGCGTCTGCCATCTGCACAGGCCTGGGGGATGCCGCTGCACCCTGCCCCAAAACGCCAGAACAAGGAGAAGGATGGGATGGGGTGGTTTTTGGTGCCAACTGGAGCTGCTTTTTCACCGCTCGCTCTACACAGAGGGTGTAGCCCGGCCTCTGTCACCTGGTGGCAAAGTAGAGGTTGAGTCTCACGGGATTATCTTCCTTTGGTAGTACTTTGTGAGCATGGCTAAATCGAGCCTGGTATTTGATTCAAAATGCCTCACAGTCTGTTTAACTGCAATCTTGAACCTCAGGTCATAGTCTTTACAGTACTGGCCTTTCATCATAGCTCTCTAATGAAAGAGGGGCATCATGCGTTAAAATAAACTTTTGAATTAAGTTTTCTGTATGAAAAGAATTTGGAACTATGTGCATAAACTTCTAATGACATTCAACCCACTCCGCTTCTGAATATTTTGTACTTATTAATCAGAAATGCACAGCTTTTGCAATTACAGCGTACTGATCCTAACCATATTAATCAGAAATGACCACAGTTCAGTTGATTTTTTAAAATTTGCTGGAGTCTGTTTTAGGGAGGTGATTATGAAACATATTTTTTAAGAACTGTGTCCGTGCAGTAAGACTTTCTTTTATAGAAATATGTTGTGCAGATGTTTTTTGTTCTTGGAAATGAATTAAAGTGGAGAGTCTTCTCAGGTTTTGTGAAGAGGTAAGAAGAAAAAAATTTTTGTAGTCATTCTTTGGGATGCATGTTTTGTCAGCTGGTAAAATTATTATTGAATTTGAGTAGGAATTTGTTTTTCTTTAGAAAGAAATTAAGAACTGAATCCTTAAAGAGCTGTTGTGGGAAGAGGAAAGATTTTTGCATGAGCAACACACTTTTTCATTATTATCTGCAAGGTGTTTCCTTTCAGTTCTGTTGTAGGGAAGTTCAGCATGTTCAGATACACTGATTAATTCTGTCACGAGACGCGTATATTGTAGGGTGGTGTCGTCTTTTTTGCTTTATCCTGTTTTAAGTGTAAGAACTAGAGATAGTGCCAGAACACTTCCTTTCCCAAGTACTAAAAAAAAAATTAAAAAATAATCCTGTTCTTGTTCAACAGAATGTATAGTCCAAAAGGCAGATTTAGCCAACCTGCAGCTAATAGCCTGAAGGTGTGAGATGAAGGCTGGTGACTGGCTGACTGTGGGAATAATGCAGTTTTGATTTGTCCGAACATTTTTCTTAAGAGTTCTACTTACATGTGTTAGAATATCTATCAGAGAAAAACTTTGAAAATAAAAGGCAAAGTGTGGAGTAAGAGTTCTCTGACACACAAAGTCTAGTCCCTTTTCAGAGCACTTTACATTTTTGAGCAGTTGTTTTTGTTTGTGTTCCTTTGTGTTTGTCATGAGCTCTCTTGTGTAGCTGAAGGTGGCACCCATTCAGCCAGGCCCTTTTTGGTAACACGTTGGTGGAACTAAATGCTGGTGATATGCTGCATAAGCGTGGAAAATGTAGACTGTATAATGACTGTTCTTGTCAGAGAAGGGGTCTGTAAGAATGCTTGCATTGATTTACCTTGAATAGCAAATCCGTTCTTTAGACTTCTGTTTTTTCCTCTATAAATGGTCAGTATTCTATTTTACTTTGAAATAGATGAAAGAATTCATTGTTGCCACAGTCAAATAACTTGAACTTTTCAAAATCTCAAGCACCTACATAGATGCTTACACCACTGTTTTTTCAGAAGGACTAATCCTGACGTTCTTCTTTGTGCAAGGCTCCCAAGATCCAAGTATCTGGAATGCGACCTGTAAACATCTATTCAAACAAGCCTCCTTAGCTTACATTAATATGTCATCAAAACCAATTACATTGCTCACATGGATAAGTGCAGAGGCACAAAAATATGGGTTAGCAGTATCTAACTTTTGATGTGTTAACATCAAACAAAAAAAATGAGGGCACAGTTTTGCTTCAGATTGCACGTCCATATTTATTTCACCAGGTATGGGATTCGTCTAGAAGAGGTAACCTCTGGCTTGTTCTTATCAGTGACATAACTCCTGCTGAAGTCAGCAAGATTATTTCATTACCGAAATTTAAAATTTCTGGAGGAAATTGATTAATGAGCAAATTAATACCAAAACCATCAAGGAGGCATTGTACTGTAATGGCATCTGTAACGTGGAATTGATATTTTAGCTTTAAAGAATCTAGTTCTGGAAATTTTTCAGCAGTAAACCAGCAGAGAACATGTTAGTAGGGGGGCTGGAGTGCTACTTCACAGCTGCACTGCCTACTTCTAGACAACCATCATATGACAACCTGCTCTGACAACTACCCACATTTAAAAAACAGGGTTGTGTAAGAATGAACACAACACATTTACCGAAATACATTTATGGGAGGAGGGCCTTAAAGATTTCAACAGATGGAATTTACTGAGAGGTAATCCATTGCATTTTTATTACATTGCATGTCAAAGCCTGGAAGAGGGCAAGTAACTTTCCTAACTGTTACCTTAGAAAATGCTACAGATTTCAAGAGAAAAAAAAGACCGAAATGTAGAGGTATGTCTGTAACTAGTGGTACAGGGTTTTTCAAAAAGACGGACCCAATTACTTACTAAGACTGCTTTGAAATTAAGTTCATCTTTTTGAAACACCCTGTACACTGTCTAGAAAAACAGAAGAAGAGCTTGGTCACATGTTTTTATGCTGAAAGTAAGAAATGCACCTCTTAAAGTTTTCTGACAGCCTATTTGTTCCACTGGGTTGTGCGAAACCTACTCGGAAAAGGCACTGTGCTTTTTCCTTTGCATGCAGCCTGCCCTCTTGTGTTCCAGGATTTCAGTGCAGACGCTTTAGGTGTCCAGATGATAACGAAGAGTACTGGAAAAACATGGAACAAAAACAGGAAATGATGGACACAAGCCATGCTCTTCAAAGGCACTGATTTTGTTCATGCGTATGCGTGTTGTCTTACTGTTTGCAATGCAAGAAGCAATATAGTTTTCAGCTTGCTTATAGAGAGACATGAGAAAGTGGGTTAGCCAAACTGATGTGTGGAAGAGCTCTGGGAGTGAATTCGCAGTGATGGGGAAGGCCGTAATGCATATGATTAAAGCGAGATATGCTGCCTACACAAGGAATTGCTAACAAGATTCTTTCACAGCTTTCATGTCTCAGCCCTGCTTTTACAGAAAATAAATTCATGATTAGTTTCAGTGGTTGCACTATTTTGCTCAGCCTTACAGGATAGATAAGACAATCGAACTATACAAGTGCAACCAGTTGAACATAAAATAATACAGTTTGCACTGTTAGCAAAACAGTGTCCCAGGTTAACACTTGCTTGGTCCATCCTGAACTCGTGCTCTCTTACTGCTTAGTTCTTTAATAAACACGCGGAAAGGAGTCTAAAAGCACCGATTAAACTAAGGAAAATCAGTTGCATTTTCAAGAGAGAAGGCAAGATAGAAACAGATTTCATGTCCTGTAAACATTTTTTTTCCTCCTGTTCAAACAGGAGGGTAGAAATTGCTCGAAGCTATTAAATAGTTTCTTGCAGTATTTTGAGCACTTCCTCTTACTTATATGAAGCATATTTTCCTTAGCTCAAAAGAGTATTTGAATACTCTCTTGCTTTTAAAGAACTTACGGAATTTAGAATTATCTAAAGTTTTTGCAAGATGCAGAAAAACAGACTGCAGCAGTTGTGTATTGTCCCAGTGTTTGGAAGAATAAATAAATAGTAACTCAAGCCATTATTTATTTTAAAAACCACTTAGAAATCAGCTAGAAATGGGTTTGGCCCACAAATCTAAGACCATTTTAATTTTCAGTTTTCCAATCAATTTTTTTAACTTCTTGAGAAATAGCATGCATTTAGATTTTTTTTTTTTTGCCTCAGGTCAGCCCCATAGGAACTCAGTGCTTATTTTAAATCATTTTGTGTGTCTTGCTTGAGACACAGCATCTTTCAGCATAATTTTCTTAACAATAACCATAGTATATATGCAGAACAGACAAAATGCAGATTCTGGTAGTGTATATTTTAGGATTCAAGAGTTACTTTTGCATTAACAACTCAAATCCAAGTGGTCAAGTCCTTACAGAAAGAACTTGGCAGGGTTAGCATGGCGTGTTTTGGTTTGGTGGTTTGTTTTTGTTGTTGTTTGTTTTGTTTGTTTTGAGGGTTGTTTTACTTCAAAGCAACATACCTATGGAGAGAGTTTTGTATGTTTTGGAGTAATTTTGCTCCCACAACTGCAGATCTCTTGAGATCCACACAGGCTGATAAATCAGTAGAAGGGCACAACTGGCTGATCAAGATGACTAGGCTCACGTGCTGATTTTGAGTCTCTTCACTTTCCTTGTGGATTTAAAGTTGTGCCTCCCCTGAATCTGTTTTGCTGGGGTACAGTGGACTCCCACCTGGGGAAGACCCTTCTGAAAAGGTGGCATGTTTCGATTTTGCAATTGCTCTTTGACAGATGTTCACTTCTGACCACAGTTCACACCTTTACTCTCTGGTCAATCTGTACCTCGTTCTTAGATCTGGAAGCCTGCAGGTGGTTTTAGGCAAAGCCTTGTTTAAAAAGCTGCTGTCAAGCAGCTGGCATTGTGTGTAGGAGAAAGGTGATGTGTTCACAAAGAAACTACTTAGTTCTTCAGTCTCTGATCAGGTCTCATTTTTTAAAGAAAAAATAGTGACTAGTGTGTGCTTAAAATGTGTCATGGCTAAAACGTCTAGAGACTTACAACAGAAACAACTCAAATGCATACATAAGTATATGAGATGTGCCAAAGCTTTCTCTTTATGGGTACACTGGGAAGGTGATGTATGGAAATTCATCTGCAAATGAAGATGTTGCCTGATTGTTTCACTTGCACCTGTTACCTGATGGTAAACTAGACTGTTCAGACAGGCATTTGTTTATTTAGATTTCTGCTTTATGCGAGCTAGTAATTTCAGGTTTGGAGAAGTTAAGACTGTGGAAGCCCCCAGGTCTTAGTACAAATCACAGCCTCTGTAGGCATCTGTCCCAAGCTCATCTCAATATTGACTGAATAGCCTGGAGAATCAGGAGGCTGTACGTTGAAGACAGCGTTGGATTTTCAATGCAACTAACACAAGGTGAGAAGAGATGGAGAATATCTTGTACCACCAAGTCATCTTGCTGAGAGTTGTGTCTCAGCAGCCTAGGCTTTGTGGACATGCTTCCAGCTCAGGTCTCGGTGATTCAGACAAGGAATGGGGGTTTCTGCAGCTCTGCAGTGAAACCAGTTAGGATCAAACAGAGGTGCCACTGAGTGACAAGACAGGTCATACTAAATAGACAGATTATCTTTTAAGAAATAGGTGGACAATCCATAAACTATTATGTTACTCTCTCATGATGGAACCTGTCATCTCCTAGGAATGCATGCAGCATTTCCATTGACATCAACAGGTGTGAAACATGGACACTGGCTTTGGCCATGGCTTTGGTCTAGAAAACACGAGGACGTCTTAAAGCGACTGCTGTAATTCTCTGCTTTAAACTCTATTGCAACTTTATGTTATGGTGTGAGACATAAAAAGGTTAAACATTTTTTCTGGAACCTCCAAGAATAAATGGAAAATTACGGACAAGATGTCTCCTTTAACTGCAGGAAAAAGCTTTACTTTTTATCAGTGTAAATGAAATCCTCTTCTTGAACCGAGTTCTTCATACCTAATACATTTTTTTGGCACTAACTCAGCAGGCGAAATATGAGAAGCTGTGTTGTCCTGCTGAAGGGTACATTGTAGGAGAATAAGTAATAGAGAATTTATCTACTTCAATATTTGTGGTGTCTTTGAAGTGTTAATAATATTTGGAAAAGTTTATATGTCACATTAATGCCCGCTCTGTGAGCTTGTGAGAGAGAGATTGCAAGAAAGCTATGAATAATTTGCTGATTGTTTTTTTTTTCCATAGCAAAACTGTTAAGATGGTCCAGGCTGAGGTATCTCTTTATCTTGACGACATTTTTTTTGACTGAAGCTTCGCTCAAAATATTTTAATGAAGAACAAGGTGCTTTTGGTAGGTGCTCCTCACTTAATGAAGTTAAATTTATGGAGGTGTGTCAGTGCTTTTGATATATGTAATCTCTCAGAAACATTATGTTTGGAAAGATAACACCATGACTAATTCAAGAAGAAACCCATAAACGTTGAAATTATGAGCAGAGACCATTGTGGTACCATACTGCTGTTACTGGATCCCTACTACCCCCTGTAAGTGGTGGGACAAACACAGATATGTAGACTAACTTTTAAGGAAAAAAAATGGTTAATAGGAAGAAAAGAATCATAGAATAGTTTGGGTTGGAAGTGACCTTCAAAGGTCATCTAGTCCAACCCCCCAGCAATGAGCAGGGACATCTTCAACCAGATCAGGTTGCTCAGAGCCCTGTCCAGCCTGGCCTTGAATGTCTCCAGAGATGGAGCATCTACCACCTCTGTGGGAAGCCTGTGCCAGTGTTTTACCACTCATTGTGCAAAATTTCTTCCTCATGTCCCGCCTGAATCTCCCATTCTTTAGTTTAAAACCATCAGCCCTTGTTCTGTCACAACAAGCCCTGCTAAAAAAGTCAGTCCCCATCTTATAGGCCCCTTTTAAGTACTGGAAGGTTGCAATAAGGTCTCCGCAGAGACTTCTCCAGGCTGAACAACTCCAGCTCCCTCAGCCTGTCATCACAGGAGAGGTGTTCCAGCCCCCTGATCAAGGAAAGTACTGAAAGGTTGAGGCTGAGGAGTGGAAAGTTTCTAGAAAAGAATGGATTAAGGGAATAGCTGTAGGTATATATCCGTACTGGTACAGACGGGTAGCCAAAGTGCTGAGATATAGGAGGGGAGGGCAGAATAAAAGTGCTGTATTTTCTCTACCTTACAAACCAGCAGTATGCCGTGGGATGATTCTTTTCTGATGAGCTGTCACCCTCTAAAGTATATAGGAAGCTTGGAGTGGAAAAAGCAGATGGTACAGGGGAGATGCAAGTGACATGGCTTGTCTCTCTGCCTGATTTCTTTACCCTTCGTACAGAATTCAGCAGTTGGGGGAGGAAAAAAGCCCAGATGGGACTCTCCTCTGTTCCCACACCCTCCTCCCTCCCCTGGGAAATCTCACAAGACTCCTTCGACTTCTCTCACAAGCTATTGGTACAGAAAATAAGGTTTTCCATCATTGCTGAGCATCTTGCGTGATTGGCTTGGAAAGGCGTTTTTTTTTTTCTGTGGGGAAGAGGGATTGACATGTAGCAGTGCAGAGGTGAGGCATTGAAAAGAAGTACAGTAAGCAATTTTGTTGTAATAAATCCTAGGCAAAGAAGTGGAAGAAGACTTTACAATATTTGTATTTTGAGGACTGTATGATAATCTTCTGCCTGCCAGGCCAACAGTGAGTTGATGTGTTTGCAGCTATGAGAGAAAGGCATTGGCATCACCCTTTGCAGCTGGTGGTCAGCTGTCTGAAACAAGTTCGTGGCTTTTTGCCAGTTTCCACTGAACTACTAAAACTTCCTTCAAAAAAGAAAAAAAAAAAAAAAAAAAAAAAAATCCCTGCACCTGGCAGTGTTTAGGAAAATTGTCGGTAGCCTCAGCAGGGAGACAAAAGCCTAACTCAACAAAGAGTTTAAATCCCTAAAAGTTAGATTTTGTTATAATATACCTTAAAAAAAAAAAAAAAGGCAGCCTGTCTTTTTGGAGATAGAGTTTTTGTGGGTGGAGAAGGGAAAGGGAGAAGCTGGTGGCTCTGAAGGCAGGAGGACACCTGGTCTCTGCTGGACCCAAACCTTGCTGAATGAGCAAAACTTGTCTTTGTGCAGGCAGCAAGTACAGGGTTGGTCTTTGTGGTAGGGAAAGAATAAGGTTGATGCAAGGATTGTAATTTTAAGATGTGATTGTCACGCCGTGGCTGTAACTGTTGATGTACCAGGAGGCATGTGAACTTCAAAGCCTCTTTTCCAGCTCTGGACCTGTATGTCCACAGTGGAAAAACCTGGTGAGCCGGCAGCTCTGGAGTGACCCAGGGGTGCGCCATGCGGCCGGCCCAGTAGCACCAAGAGGCAGGGCAGTGTGTGTGGCAACTCCGCCTGCATTGTGGTGAACGTGAGCAATCTGGTGTTTGTCACGGGTCTTAAAACTAAAACTGAGTGTAAATAGAGAGCCCTGCTGCAAGTAAGCAGTATTTTTATAGCGGTTTCCAGGAATGAAATCAAACCTAAACTGCAAGGGAAATATTCTCTGCCATATTCAAAGTTTGTGTACAGAACTTTTCAAATAAATGCTCTGTAAAAATGATTTAATTCTGCTGTGATTATGAACCTTCTCAAACATGCTGTTTCACGTTACTCTCTTAAATAAATTAGATTACTAACAGCTGTGACTCCTCAAGTCCTTCCCCCCCCCAATTTTATTTTCTCAATAGAAAAGTGTTGAAGAAGTCCCCAAATTATTGTAAATGAAGATTTTGTTTGTACTTCAAGCTAAAATGTGCTTGACAACATCCTAGCAATAATTAGGTGGACACACTCCTGCTTGGAGAGGCTGCAGTGAACTGCCTTTAGTTCAGACAGACTTTTCAGTTCCTGGAGCACTTTGTGAGTATTAGTTGCTGCATGCTGAACAGGTACTAAAATCTAAGCCAGTTGTAAACGATGTTGCTCCATGACAGCCTATTTGAACCCAGATGCATGCTGCCGTGGCTGTGTTGTGAGTTAGTTACTCCCCCGGCTCCCCCCACAGACTAGATGCAGACACTCACCCGCTCCCACACACACATATATCGCTTATGTTTTCTGACGGTGATGTTTGTTTACCACCCGTGTCTGTGTTTGTTTGTTCACAATGTGATGCTCTGTGGTACAAGACAGCGATCAGATGCTGAGGACAGGTGTTGTCTTTCCCACCCGCTCTTCCTTCATGCAGAAAACATACTTGGTTAATGGAGAAAGGATGTGCTCTGGCCTGTCATGCTCTGTACTGTCAAATCCATTGCTTGGCTTCCCCCCAGATATGCCCAGTTTCACTTTATGGCACAGTGTGCAGCAGAGTTTGGTCTTCGTTAGGGGGACAGACTTTCCTGTCCCCAGTTCTGCCATCGACTGCTGTTGCTGCCAGCGCTGGGTGACTTTCTGCACGTGTGACTGCAACCTGCTTCCCTGCAGTCCTTGATGTAAGGGGCTGCAGGCAGACTTTACTATACATCTCTGCTAATGAGCTCGTCAGCTAATTAAATAGGAAGATGAAGCTGGCAATGTCTTTGATATTTATTCTCAGTGTGGCCCTTTTGACTTGTTTAGAGTTTCAGGGTGGTCTTGGGGGAAGAGGTTTGGTAAGCAACTGCTGAGTTTGTATTATACTTTATCAACACTGAAATAAAGTTTGCAAAATATTGTTTTGTCCCTTCTAAACCAGATAATGCAATATAATTAAAAAAAAAAAAAAAAGTGAAGCTTAACCCAGACCTAACTTAAAATTTAGAGGCAAAAAATGGCACATGGGAAAGTCCTTTTGAAATTTATTATGTTTTTGTGTATGGAATACATGTTCATTGACATCCATAATGAACAACAGTCAGAGGTTAAACAGCATTTATTACACACTTTTGACCACCTTACTTGCACTTTGTTTCCTAATTCTCCCTCAAGATTATTTTATCCATTTCAGCCTTATTGAACAGCTTCAGGCAGCTGCCATTTTCTTAAAGAAAAAAACAAAACCAAAACAACAACAAAAGCCAAAAAAGCTAGCCCAGGATAGGAAGGTTGCTGTTTACCCAGGAAATTAAGTGAGTCCTACCTAGAAGTACATTTGCCAAGGGTAAAGGAAATTTTTTCTGAGGTAGGAAACAGGTTTAAAGCTGAGATCCTCTGATCTGGTAGGGTGAGAGGCAGGTGGCCAGATGCCCAGGTGATTTGTGTCTGCTCACTCACTGCTCCTCAGTACTCTGCAGAGCGGGAGATTTCCATACCTCCCAGGAGAAAGATGCTACTTGCCTCCTAGTTGTGTGACTTACATAGCCATCAGAATGTAGAGTATTCATGCGCTTAAAAAAAGCTAGACTGGGTCATTCCAAGGTCTGTAATTTTTCATTAGGTACTGTTTTTTCCTTCTTTTCCTTCTCTATCTGCCTCTGTAGCTAGGTAGCTAAAGCACTGACGCTGGATATTCACAAAAATATGTGGAAAATGGTACAAAGCTGTAAGACAGTTTAAATATGTGAAATGTTACAAGGATTCAGTAATGCTGCCTCTGTTTGTGGCTCTTCTCTGGAGGTTTGTTCACAGTTGTTGCTCAAGACAGGATATGAGGATAGATGTTTTTATGGTCATGATGGCCAGTATGTCCATTCCAATGTTCTGATGGTGTTGATAGTTTTGGACATGTGCCTTGGTCTGCCATTCAGTAAAAGAGTTACTGCTGGAGGCTTGTATACAGACTGAATTAAGAAATTTAATGTTATGACACCAGCTCTTTGCTGGGGTCAGGTCAATAAAATAATAAAGGAAAAGTTGAGATAACCATATGTCACCTTGGTGGCATGATTTTTTTCACAGACTTTCCACACAGCAGAATGATTTGTGACTTCCCACAGTTGCTTCACAGTGCTAATTTCAAGCCCAAGAATCAAAAAACTGCAGGTGTCAATTAAGACCTGAGAGACCGAGCCTACTTGTAGCCTTTTGGTGGTCCTGGTAAGTGGTGTTGAGTATGTGGCATCAGGCTATGTGATCCATTTCAGCTGCACTCATTAAATGGAAACAGGTGCTGCTTACGTTTGTGTCTTCTGAACGAGAAAATTTCAGGTTGGCATTAGGAACAGATTGTATTAAGAGAGATTAAGAAAATCTATAAGATTTGTGTTCGGGTGAACGGCATTGAAGGATAGATTTGTGTTATATAGGATAATGTCTCTAATTACTTCTTCGTAGTTCATTAATATTCAGTATGTATAAGAACTGATCTAGACGTAAAGAAAAATGGAAAAGTGGCTAAATAATTTTTATTTTTATGATTATGTAGAAAAGAAATGTGGGTTAATTATCAGAGATCTCTTTATAGGCCACACATGGGCGAGCAGGACTGGCAGGGAAAGAAAGCACTGTAGGTAGAGTTATTTTCATTCTGATCCTTTCAGTGATCATGACTTGGTACTAACCACTAAATATATTGTCTAGTTAGTTCAAAACAGAAAAAAAAATATATTACATACAGGGGCTTGAATAGGTGTAATATTAATTCCCTGCTCTGTATTTTTAGTGGAAATACTAAGGAGTGATCAGTTTTATTATTTTTCTTAATAATAAAGGTTCATGCTCAAGGGAATGCTCTACTAGAGATTTATCTGATAATTTTCCCTCTCTTACAAATGAAGATATCTTAATGGTTTTTTTTCTCCAGGGGTTTGCTCTTACGGCTTAGCTTTAGCTTGCATTTGTGGAGGCTTAAGGGAGATGTCATGATTTTCAGAACTGCTGAAAAATCAAGACCTCCTGGAGCAGTTGTTGGCATGGGAAGGTGCAGGATGTTTTCAAAGGGCAGGCCGTGGATCTGTTCTTTTCACTTACAAGAACAGGCAGCACAGATCTTTTCTATCCCCATGGACCATTGGCATCAGGTGGGGAATCAGCCCATCTGGTGCAGCCACCCTAGCCCGCTCTGCCCCTTGGCTGGGCCTGCTGGGTTGGGTTGGGTTGGGTTGGGCTGGGCTGAGCTCTGACCAAGGGCCAGGACAAGCTCACCTCTGTCTGTGAGAAGTGATACTTGAAAAGCTCGTTTTTGTTGGTGGTTTGGATTCCTTAACTTGAGTCTGACAAGTGGCAATAAAATACGTCACTGAGTCTTGTAACTCTCATAGGAGAGCGCTGTTTTCTTGGAGTCTGGAAATATGAAGGGACACGGTGTTGCCAAGCTCCACGGATCGAGTCTTCAAAATTATGAAACAGAGAAGCTTGCAATGTGTACTGAGGGACCAAAGAGTTCTCTTGCTCCTGGACATTCATTTAATATCATGATTCCAGAAGCCAGAGCATCAAAGAAAATAACTAATGTTATATAGTCTTGTCATAAAAATTATACAAATTAGCAACACTGGCACACAGGAAAATTTTTTTTAAAAGTATAAATAGACATTGCATTAGCTGGCAAGTGATCTTCTGGTGATTCTTAAGTTGTCTTCAAAAAGGAGTATGTTTTTGTGAGCTACTACTTAACACAAAAGGTGACCTGATGAATAAAGCAATAAAGAGTTTATAAGTTTTGGTGTTACCGTTCATTCATTGTCTGGTGTGTCAGAAAAAACGAGACATTCCCTGTGAGCAGACAGCACGGGAAACTAATGGTGCGCCTTCAGATGCCAAGCCTATTTAGTGATGGGTTTCTTGCAAATCAGTCTTTGGATTTAAGTCATGTTTTAAACAGATTTATTCATAGACTATGGTACTGGAAAGCAAGGTCAGTGTAGAGTCCATACTGTAGCTATTAAAGCAGATGGTTGAAAAATGCAAGCAATCTGCATCTGCTTTGCGTATTTAAATGCAAAATAAAAAAAAAAGAGACAAAACATCTCAAGTTCTGTGGGTCTTTTAGACAGCAAATGTGTATTTCTGAGAGGAAACTCAGAATAACTTTAAAAATTCAGAAGCGCTAGTGCAGCATGAGAGAGAAATTGGGAAGAATGTTGGGCAATAGTTTTTTAGAACTCGTGAAGAATATGAAGAGCAGTGATATTGCAGTTTGATTCTTGAACTTTATACAAGAAATTTAGGCTGTCATGAAAAGTCAGACTGTCACTGGGAAAAGAAGTATAATCTGCATTTTTTTTTCCTTTTTTTTTTTACAGAGGAGAATTTTCAAAACTTGTCTCTGACTGTCAATCCTGTTGCATTTTAAAGTAGGTACCAAAGCTACTGTAGCAGGGCTGACAAAAAAAAAAAAAAAAATAGAAAAAGTGAGGGTCGCTCTGAATATGCTGAGAGGGTAGTTCCACAGTTACTAGCATATCTAGCAATGACCCTATTTAAAAAAAATAAAAACCAAACTTACAAAGAACTGGGAATTCATTCGGCAGATTTGCTGCAAGGACATTCACTCTCTGGTGCATGGATTTGCAGCAGCTCTGTGCCAGCTCCAGCTAGGTGCTCTTGTAGAGCAAACTGACAAGGAATGGCTTTCTTAACCCCTTGTATGTAGGCACTGGAGGAGCATCACATCATGGCTCAGTGTGCAGAGGTTTACCAATTGGCACTTGGTGATCTGTGCAGAAGCAGCCCTGTGGCTTTGTCAGCACAGCGCTCTGCCAGGGTGAATAAACTGCTTTTTATGGTCCTGTGACAAACTCACTCCTTTGATGTAGGCTCACTGTTTTATCAATATATATGAAGCTTGCACATAGTAATACTGTTCCTATGGAATATTGCAGGAAATAAACTCATTTACTTGAGTATTTCTGTATAGAAAGAGAAAAAGAGTATAAAAATTATACACACAATATTTTCTGGTGATGTTCGCAAATGAATCCGTCTTACGGATGTTAAAGCTATTAAGATTTTGCACCCACTTTCAAAAACAGGATATAACATCTAGGTAAGATAGATATGTTAAATTGATGCTAAATGGTATCTGTCTTCCTTACAGAAAGACCGAATATTTGATAATTGCTTGTCATGAAAAAAACTCTCCTCCTTCTGCTCAGGTAGAAAACATATTTGCAGCCAACCCTTGTAGTGTGTGAACACTTCTGAAATAAAGTCAGTTAGTGGGAATGAATTTCTTACTGGAATTCACAGTGGTTGGAAGGTATTATTCAACCCAGTCTCACATAGCTAATTTGCAGCTCTTTGAAACTCCTTGCTTTGGAGAAGTAACAATACTGTAATTTTCAGGGTTTGAAAGGAGGGGGGGAAACTATAGACCCTGACTGCAGACTCTATGGAAGAAAAGTTCCCATTGCCTTTAATAGCTTCTCATATCCCTGTGAGCTGCAGAAACCTGCTGTTATCCCACACGTGGCACGATGAGCCTTCAGAGCAGCTCTCGGTTACGAAAGCCTGGCTTGGGGACGTGCTGGGGAGAGGTGTGTGAAAACCGTGTCACGGCCAGGGGCTGGCCGTACTATTCCTGGAAATCAGCAGGATGCAAAGGCACATTGTTCGCGGCTTCTCTCCCTTCTTTATTTCTTGTGCAGTGGTGTTTTGGGAAGCGATAGTTAAGGACACAACCTGGCAGCCCTGTGCCAACATCAGACAACTGCATTTCTGAAAAAGTCTTGTTGCAGCTTAGCTGTAGAGATCTGTGTCCAGTTTACCCTTGGAACCAGGATGGCAGCACTGAAAGGGTCTGAATGAAAAAATAACTTCTCCTATGAACTGGCCAAAAAAGTGCTGTTCAGGCTTGTGGTTCAAAAGCAGAAATAGTTCTTTATCATGAAACAAGAAGGGATAAGGAAATATTTATTAGTTTTGTGTTTGTTTTTTGTTGTTTTTTTTTTTTCAACTCCCTTTCCTTTTAGAACACAGGTTTTAGTTTTGTTACTCGTTGCACATAAAACTTACTAAACTGCCAGATTTAATCTGAATGCTGATTACAATAGACCTCAGCATTTTTGCATGCCTTTTGGAGCACAAAACACCTGTGCTCCACATGGCTGAATTCTCCACTGATACCACCGGAGCCATCTTCTCCAGGGTAAACAGAGACTCCAGACATGGCTGGCTGGAAACGGTGGGAAGAGTTTCCTCATATCAGGCAGTTGTTTGCACTAGCTTTATCCTTATCAGAGAATTCAACAGCAGTTACTTGAGAAAAGGTACTTTTATTTTATTTGTTCAGTGAGCTCTTGTAGTTTGTAGTCAGAAAACATCTCAAAAAGTTTTTGTCTGAAAGGAGCAAGGGACACAAACACCTTGTGTGTACAGATGTCATATGGGCAGCCGGAAAGGAATTACGGGAATTTGGAAACCACTGCTGACAGGATTGAGGTGGGAGGTGGATCCATGTGTGAAGGAACAGCCTGATGCATGTTGAAGTCCTACAGTCTTACTGCCTCAGCTAAATTTTTAACTAACAGGAACAAGAGAGGTGAAATATCCTGTGCTCTTACTTGAAATGCCTTTGCTGTTTTCATTGTTTCCTGTAGCAATGCACAGGATATCCAGCGGATTAGCCACAGCAAGCTATGTGATCTTCACAACATCTACAGGAACCTTCTTGAACATAATGTCGTGCTGAATCTGCAGAAGAAACTTTTACAGCTTACAAGTAATTGCAAATTATGGTAGAAACTGTGCACAGCTGAGGGTGACAAAGATCTGGTCAGGATAAAATCTTACCATTTTTTTTACCAACTAAACCTTTTCAGGTCTCTTATTTTCTCTTTATCTACCCATATCTTCTTTTCTCTATATTACCATGTCCTTGTTCTCCAGGACATAGATAGGTGAGACTCATTATGTGCATTGATCGCTGTATGAGTGTTTTAATTCTGAAGTGGCCCTACCTCAGCTTAACTATGCATGATTTGGAAGACATGTATGTTTTAAGTACCAGCTTCAAATTAATGTCTTTCCTCAGTTGTCTTGACTTTCCTCAGGATCCCAGAATGGACAAGCTCCTAATCTTTACTGCAGTTCAACCAATTCCTTCCTTCCTCTGAAGGATTAGTATTTCAAGCCTTTCTCCTTTCTTCTTTGTAGTTGCAGCTGCCTTTCTGTGCACATCTTGATTGCAGTGGTGCCTGCTCCTCCATATTGTTCTTACTTTTGCTTAGTTTCTGACTCTTTACGTCTTGTTTGTTTGCCTTTGTCTTCCAGTACCTGACAACATCTCAGGAGGTCTGATCTTCAGGCTCTTTGATGCCTTGTACCATCAATCTTTGAGGACAACCTGAATAATCTGAGATTTAGGAGATCCCTGAGAAGCAAACAACGTCGTATTTGCTGATCCCCATTATATTAATAAACATAGTTTCTTTGTAAACAGTGAGCCTGGCATAGAGAAGAAGCATTATTTATGTAAATGTGAGGAAAATGGGGATGGAGTTCAGGATTTGAGCTGGAGTTCCAGTTGCAGCTGGTTCTTAATTTTTCCCCAGACCAAAGCAACTACTGCTAACTCAACCAAAAAAATTAGTGTTGTATTGAAGGAAAAGACTTGCATTCATTTTTCTGCATCATTAAAAATACTTTGACCAATAAATAACATGCTAATATGAGCAAAATTGTTGCTAGCAGAGCTGTGGTAGTAGTTAAATCATTTTTAATAAAGCCTGTTCTTGCAGCAACAGAAAGCGTTAGCTACGGTGTGTGCTTGGGAATGAGTGTCAGAGGAACCCGTCATCTGCAGGTCTGTCTACATGATTAGCTGCAAAACTTGTGACTTTTAAAGCTTTTATTTAGGTTACTAACCTCTA